>NC_063222.1:23050050-23362777 GCF_020740725.1 Corvus hawaiiensis | reverse complement strand
GTAAGATTACACTGCTATGTTGTGTATAACACTGCATCTTAAATAATAGGATATTGTAAGTTGTGTTGGAAATATGTTTCACATGAATGTGGAAGATATAATGATATGCACTGAGCAATTTTCAGAAGTGCTGGAACACAGTCTTGTGTGACAACCTCTGAGCTAAAGTAGTTGAAAATAGCATCTGGAATTTCAGATTATACAGTCTCTGATCCTAACTGATTATTTTTTCTAGAATATTGTTCAGTCAGCATGTGGATATATGAAAGATAAGATTTCTACTGTCCTGTGGGAATGCTTATTGTTTATGTTATAAGTTAAGGGTGGTAGGAATTGAGTGCTCTCAACACACGTTTTCATTTTTCGCTGAAGTCAGTCTTTTATAAGGAATGCAAGATTGATCTGACGTAAAAATTGTGATATACAGCTCCATCCCTAAGCTGCCTGTTCATATCCTCTTCCAAACCAGTTCTGAAAAAAACCCCAGCAACCTACAGAGGTCCACTTGTACTTCTGTGCAAATTCAGAGTTTGCCATTCACTTCAGCAGAAGCAGATTTTGGTCCTTCATTGATGTGAACGCTTCACTCTGTGTTTTTCATCAGCTATCAGAAAACCACATAAAATATGGTAATTCAGGTTATTGTGAATGAGCACAGTAATTCATGTTATATTTTAAAATTAACAAAAATATTTTTATGTATTATAAACTGCTTTTAATGAAATAAAATGCATTTGGGTCTTCAGTATGCCTGTCTATCTTAATTTCCCCACCTTCTGCTTTAAGAAATATTTACTTCCATTCTGATAAATCAACTTCTGCAAACAAGGTGAAAATTGATTATGAGTTGATTAAGTTAAATAAAATATAACATAAACACTTATGTAATGTAGCCTGGCAGCAAATTGCTTATTCTTGAAAAGGCGAATTTTAAAGATGTGTTTTCTGTGAGTCCTGTTTCTCCTGAGAAGTCTCTATAAATTCAACAGGTGACATTACAGATAATCCAGTAATCAGTGTTTCACCTGCCATTTCATGGACCCATAAACTACTGCAGTTTAACGTACATGACTCTAGCAAATATTAATGTATGTAAATAACGTGTTAAACACCTAGTTATCACTCTGCTCATATTAGCTCTTTCATACTAATGATTTATTTTCATTTTCTCCAGGATATAGACCTGCGGCTAACTGGATTTGATTTATAAGAGGGGATTCTGCAGTAAATGGCTGCTCTCTTCATATTGCTGCTATGGAAAACAGAATTGTCAATAGGATGTAGTCTGATAAATAGTGCTGAGTGAAGATGCAGCTTCAATAAGTGTGAAATCAATGGAAGATACTTACGGCATGAAAAGCCTTTTGAGATTTTTCTGACAGGCACCTATTTAGGAAACTTGATCTGTTTCCTCCGGTCGGCCTGTTTTTACACCAGTGGATACAAATCAGATTGCTTCACTGTGGTTACACAACTAATGTGGGACCATGGCCTTTCCAAGATCCGTGTGGCTGAACTGTGTATGGAGAGCGACGGTGGTCCACCTGCTACACATGGGATTGAATGCCACTTTTGCTTTTTCTATACTTGGATTTTTGCTTCACGCTGCAGCTGTGTCCTCCCAAAAATTGGATGATACCAATCCAGTGGTGACCACCAACTTTGGCAAGATAAGAGGGATTAAGAAGGAACTTAATAATGAAATCTTGGGGCCCGTTATTCAGTTTCTCGGGGTTCCATACGCTGCCCCTCCAACAGGGGAGCGCCGCTTTCAACCTCCTGAGCCTCCATCTCCCTGGGCAGATATCAAAAATACCACCCAGTTTGCTCCAGTGTGTCCCCAGAACATTATAGAAGGCAGGTTGCCTGAAGTCATGCTTCCCGTGTGGTTTACTAATAACTTGGATGTAGTTTCAACCTATGTACAAGATCAGAACGAAGACTGCCTCTATTTAAATATCTATGTCCCAACCGAGGATGGTGAGTTAATAGCAGGCAAAACAGGGAGATCTTTTTATTTTCCTGTTCTACTTTCTAACAATATTAATTCAGGTGTACTGGTAGCACGCATGGCTTTCCCTGTTTGCATGCCAGCTTATTACATGTGTGCATGCTGCTTTTCTCTGTGTGCATTTGTCCTTGCTTTTTGATTGATTTTTAAATTTCTTTTCTTTCTGTCTACACTCATTTTTTTCTCCCACAGCACGTGTATTTTTTAGGTCAAAGTCGGTGCCTAATTCTCATTGCCACCCACCGACTTCTGGGAAGATGCATCAACATCTTTTCCATTGCATGTGCAGGCACAACAAGTTGAGAGTCTTCCGCACCTAATAAAGCAGGTCATATTTAAGTTAGATAGTGGTGTTGCATGCTCCTACTGTCTGTGACGGAGCTCCATGTTATTTTCTAGTCTTCTATTCATTTTTCAGTCAAAAGAATATCCAAGGAATGTGCCAGAAAACCCGGCAAGAAAATTTGTAGAAAAGGAGGTATGTATAAAGTGGACAAAAAAAAAAAAAAAAAAAACGGGGGAGAGATCAAAACCTTGCAAAAGGAGAACGAGTAATACAGGTGAAAGAGGCTGATTGCTGGTGCTGTGAACTATTAGGGGCTGTCTTGTCCTGGTGGAGAGGTGTTTAAAGAGAGGACCACGTACAGCAGATGAGAAGATAACTGCTGTAAAGCCGGGACTCAGTTGCACCTGATCATCTCTCTCTCGCGCTCTCTCCAGTGACGGTGTTGGCAGCTTCTCTCTTGCCCTCGAGGTTCTGGGCAGTGTCTGTAGTGGCACGAGGGACAGGATGTTGTGTGTGGGTGCAGAGGAGGGAGCTCTGTGCCTGGGGACAGGCACTGCTACCACTGGAGGGGCTGGCACAGCCCACAGCTCTCCTTTCCACTACTATGGCATAATGGCTGGGAAGTATTACAGCAATGCAGGGCTGAGCCCTGCACTGGCTTTCTCCAGGATACTCCTTGTTTTCTTGGAACAGTGTTAACTTCCCTGAAACGTAGATGTGAAATGTTTGGCTCTTTTTTCGTTTTTTTTTTTTTTTTTTTTACCGCGTTTCTAAAAGTGAGTGTTGATTTCCTTTATTCTGTGATTACAGCTCTCTTTGTCAAGCCCAAAAACTCTTAATAGGGTTGCAGGGAGCTGTTAAAATATTGTGACATGGTACGTTGGAAACTAGGCTGCTTTTGGAAGCTTTGGAAACTTGGCTTCTCCCCTTTCTGTGTTAAATAGTATGGAACACTTTGCAGATTTCTTTGTGAATATTTGCAAATTCCTGAAGCAGTTGACATGCAATAGAGAAGGTCTATTTTGGTACTGATTTAAAGGAGGCATTTGATGCTAGTTTTGAAGTACTAATTTTATATTACTTTACATGTTTGTTTTGCATCAAATCACTTTTCTTTATTGTTTTCTTTAAAAGAATGTGTTACCTTAGAGCTGGACTACACATGAATTAGAATGCTTTTTGGGGTAAACAAAGAGTACTGTGGACATGCACAGTTCCCTATTAGCTGTAATCCATATTTTTTTAATCCAATTATTTCAGAACAAATACATTTTAGGAAAGTGTATAGCATAAATGTTTAGAGCTAGGCAAAATTCATCTCTATAAACACTGTATTAGGTTTTTAAGGCAGTATCTAGGCTCTAAATGAAGGTGGTCTTGTTTCTAAGGCTTTAGCTCTTACAGCTAACCGCTGGTTGCAGCTAGTTGTTAATTATTAATTGTTAATTGTAGTTGCTCAATGTATGCTTTTTTAGATTTCTAAATCCACTTTCAGTGACTTTAAGCAATGTGTGTTTAAAGTGTCAGGCTTTGAGGCATCTTCTGTTTTCTGTTAGGGAATTTTTGCTAGGTGCTGTAAAAGTACAATTGTTTAAGCTGGATTCCCAAAGCTGGAAATGAAGATAATCAGGGTACACGTCACTTCTTCACACATCATTCAAATTAGAATAACTGCTGTCATTTATATGCATTCAATTAATGTGCAGTGCTGCAGCAGTTATTACGCAGTTCATCAAGCATGTGTAATTAGCTGAGCAACTTTCACTTCCTATCACCCAGACGCTGATTCACAAAGTCATAAATAAAGATGCAGATCCCCATCATTGTTCTCAGAGAGCATCTTTCATATGAGAGAGTATTAAAAAAAAAAAAATCAGAAAAGTAGCGAAAGTAAAGGGAAGGAGAACCCAGTAGTTGTTAAAGTCATGCTTATTGTCCTGTGGGCCTGAAGGAGAATAAAAAGAGTTATTTGAAATTCAGTAGGTACCTTTCCACTTAGATTCATTGCACACACAGCACAATAAAAAGCCTACCTTTTGCTGTTGACAAGTGCAGAGAACTACTGAATACCTTCCGCTGGGCAGCTGAGATATCTGTAGTATCTCTGCTTTCTGAGTAACTTGCACTCAACTCACCCATGCATAACCTGGGATTTATCCTAGGCTGGGATTGCCCCCACAGCAAGTGGCAAAAGGAGTTGTGTTGCAGGACAAAGTTGCAGTGGAGTCACAGCAGGTGAGCAGCAGCCACAGCTTAGAAATGGCATCAGTTTTGTATCAAAAAGAAGAAAGGCCCAGCATTTTCTCTTTTGCTGGATTTTTAGGTTGCAGTTATTGCATCCGAGTTAGTGATGAAAATTATTGGAAAAAGAAAATCTGGAAATCAGAGGCAGACTTTTACACCATCTTTTAATTCATAAAGGACATGTAAGATCAAAGTGACTGAACCAGCACCCATATGCTATCATTACATATGGTTTGATTCTTTCTTACTTCATGAAATAGATTGAACTAGATAAATAAATTGGTATTTATACTTAATTGTCAGCTGAGAGACATGGGAAAATTCAAAATTTTGAAGAACAGGGAGCAATCTGATTAAGATAGATGTAGAAAGGAAAGGAGTTCTATCCATGAGTCGTGCTAGAGATGGTAATGGGCATTATATCCATGACTTCTGCTGGGATTTGGATGTGCCCACAGCAGAGACTAGAGAATGATAGGCTGAAGCTGGGTGAAAAGAAATGAGACAATTCAGCATGTTTTTTTGCTAAACGTGGAAGCCTGTATTTCAGTTACTTGACCTTCAATTTACTGATTCAAAAGTAAAGAAAGAGCATCTGGTTTTGTGTCTTTTCCTTCAGGTATATGAAGGTCAGAGGCTGCCAATTCTGTTTTGGATATGCACAAACCCGTGTTTGCAAGGACTCGTTTTGGAAAATCAGTGCAAAGGCATCTGATTAATTTTGTGTTACATTTTTGAGTATAGTTTTTGTAACTCGAAATTTTAATAGGCCCTGGATTATAGTGTAGGTAATACCATTTTACTGTTTGATACTAATTATATTGTTGATCTTGTGGTATTTCCTGAATTTCCTGACAAACTTTTGCATGATTTCCAGGGATTACCTGAATAGTTTTCTATGGCTTGGCATTTCAGATCCCAAATTTACCTTGTAGTCAAAACACAAATATTTTACTCCTGGTCCAGAATGACAGGTTAACTCCTTATCTCTTAGGAGGGCAAGTGCATCCTGCTTTAGCTGCATACCTGTGGTGTTTTAATACTCTATATTAATTTCTTTGTATTGCAATGGTTTGCACTAGGAATTTCCTAATTTAATGACAACTACTTAAAGAAAATTTGGAAAGGATCATTCATATGACCACTAAAAGAACCCCCAGGTGTTGTGTGCTCTGCACTTGGGATGACAGTATGCTCTTTCTTAGGAACCTGTACTAAAGCCTTCATGTTGCCTGAAGGTGCCTCAAATGGGAAAATGTGGAGGTGTAGGTGGTATATCCTCAGTGTCATGGAGCCAGGCATGTGCAGTTTTGGATAAATTAGTATTTGTAGGAGATTTAGGTGTAGAATAAGGAAAGAAATCACTTGATCCTTACTTCTATGTTGAGGAATTATCGGTGGCTCAGAGACCGCCCGATATCAGTGACTTCCCCACATGTGGATTCTGTTTCTTATTCTAGTCAGGGCAGTGAATAAATTTTAAATGCGAAGACTCATGATCTGAACTACCTCATTTGAGAGTGTAGGATTAGACAGCTCTATTAATATTTATGCCTCCTAATGGGCTACTTGATTTTCAGAGCAAAGCTCCCCACACCATACACCCTTGGGTTATGGCTGTGGTTACTATGGACGCACAGAAGCAAATATACATACACACAAATATATTCATGGAACTGAAACACAAATCACACTGCTGTAATCTCATCCTGCTTTGATCTCCCTTTGTTTTCAATAGAGAATATGTTACATCAGTTCTGTTTTGTAAGAGGTTCTGATAACCTCAGGGCTTTAAGCTCAGCAATATGAAATATTCTTTGGAAGACTAAGCAGAAATTTTACCTGTTACCTTGTGTTTCTGTTGAGTGTTTGTTCCAATACTCCATTTAACTACCCTAGAACTGTTTACTTGTCATCAAAATCTTGGAAAAGAAGAATTAATATAACTTGTGCAGCTCTTGTGGACTTCCTTAAATGAAGTTCTTTCTGTAAACCCATTTCAGCTCTGAAATCAACCAGAAAAAGGACAAGCTGAGACCTTTAAAATGTGTATTTCCACTGGCAAAAGTTGCCAATTTATTATCAGAATTCCTTTTTTTCTACATATGTAATTTAGGAAATAATACCAAAGTAATGGAAGCGTAGATGGTAAATTGTCAAAAAATTATTGAAATATTCCTTTCTCCATGGCCATATGAGTGAAAAATATGGAATCTAAGGCGTGGGCCTGCATCACTATGGACAGAGTGATGTCAAAATAAGTTATGTTGTCAGTAGGCAAAGAACATGCCTTTGAAGACCATTGCCAGGGCTCTGGGTCCCTTGGGAGTGAGTGCCAAACCCACAGAGCTGCCTTTGTGCAGATTTTGGTATACAGCAGCCCTGTAAAAGGGTTTATATCTTCATTAGGCCACTCTGAAAATTCAGAACTAATTATTTGTCTGTAGTATATTTGGGTCAGTAGCTGCCTGCACACATTTGAAGTTTCACCCTTATCCAGCCTTGCTGGCTCCTGGCTGGAGAGCCCTCACCCTCCTCCCCTCTGGTATCAGCAGCCCCAAATGTAGCCCATAATCCCAAACTCCACTGCTACTCACCAAGACACCACGATTGCTCTATTTTTCTGTTCCTTTTTGAAGCCCTGTTTTTCGTTCCTCAGCTACCACTGCAGCATTTCCTATTATACTGGTAATACATGGAAGGAGATAATGAAGCAAACATTGTCTTGTACAGACCTTTTCATCCTTTCACAATCTAAAGCTGTTAGTGTCAGTTAGCAGCATTTTTCAAAGATGTGCAGTAGGTTTATGTCATATTTGAAATAAAATGCTTAAAACTCTGATGTACTTTCTCCAGCCCTCTTTCTGGGTGAGACACTGCTTGGCAATGGCAGACTTTGCAGACCATATTTTAAGACTCCAGTCATCTTAAATGCCATCAGCACTGGTCACAGTCCCCTGTAAATGTCTGGTTGTTCGGGCTCTGGGCTCTTGCTGACCACACAGTCATCGCGCTCTCAGTGCTTTGTTCATATACCTTGACAGGGCTTATAGCTCTAACAGGTCTTAAATTCTGATCTAATTCCATTCCTTGTCCATTATTTTACTGCTTGCTTTTCATTTTCTACATCCTCCCCCACACAGGCTCTAAAATAGTACTGCTACCCTGATAATGCTAAGTCGGATAAAACTGGTTTGTGCTTCTTCCCCCAGCCTTTGTTGGCTTGGACCGGTTTTACTCAGTAAACATCTGTGAGATGGTTTTCCTTTCAATCTGTTAGTTTCTAATTTATCATTTAAAGCCAGAATGGATAAATCTTATAAAAAACAACTACATAAGTGTATTTGTACATTTTCAGGAGGAACATTTGAGTAACTAATATGGCTTTTGGATAACTATTATTTTCTACTTGTTTATCCCCCCCTATTGTAGTATTATTCCTTTGCTCTCCTCTGCATTAATGCTCTTTATCTCTTTGTTTCCATATAATACACACGGATACAAACATTTTTAGTATTCTTGGGGTATTTTTTTAAGCTTGAAACATGATGCTTATATATGTTAGACTATTCTTAAGGATCATCTCACAATGTTAATAATCTGCTTATAACTTGAATATTGCTCCAGTAGAATTTCTTTTTCTTTTTTTTTTTCTAAATTCTTTTCACTCATAATTCTTTAGCCTTGTTCATTTTTACTTACTTTATGATGTCAAATTTACATGTCTCCTCCACTTTGATATGTATGGTATTAATAATTACACTAGGCATTCAGAAATCAACTGCTTTAATGAGCTTACCATAAATGAGATTTGTTTTCAGAATATCAAACCATTTCCTTCCGTTTTAATATTAATATCTCTTATTTTACTTTCTCATGCTTGTAATAATGAGATTTATCCAAAGAAGGAGCAGCACTGAACAACGCAAGGCTAAGGGAAGTGGGACAAAGCTGACTTTCAGCCATGTTTGCACCTATATTCCAGCACAGTGCAGGGACCAGAGTGATCTCTGGCTGGAACTGGATCTTCCTCAGGGCTGCTCTTGTAGAAATTGCAAGACACATGGAAATGGCATAGTCCAGGTGCTGCAGCTGATTTCCCCTTCCAGAGTTTTGCCAAAGGGTTTTGGAACATTTCAGCAGCAGCAGTAAATCATGTTCCTAATTCCTCTGCTGCGGGAATTCTGTTAATATCCCTTGGTGCTATCAGAGCAGGAATCAATCTGCCCTGGCAGAGTTTTGTACATGCTTTTTATGAGGGTGGATTTTGACTCTCCTGTTCATACTAAGAGAACAGTAAACACACAGCAAGTTTAGTCATAGGAATATATTTGAAGAGAGAGAAAATTCCCTGGCTGAGCTGGTTTTTTCAGCTGATGAGGCTCAGTAGTTCCTTTATTGAAATATCATTGCCCTGTAGACAATGCATCTTCTGCTGGGGGTTGCATTAAAGGGGGTATAACCAGCGGGTTTGACCCAAAAGACACATTTTGAAGGAAACCAGAGCCAGCAGGACAGTTTGTATGTTGTCATAGGCACTATTCACATCTTCCTGCACTCAGTCACTTCCGATTCAATGTCTTGTGAGATGCTGAACTCCCCTAGAATCCGTAGGTTTGGGCTACATTAATGCCAGTGGATTAGGCGCTGCAGAGGCAAAGTATTGAGGTCTCTTGTTATGATTTAATATTTAAGTAGTTTTTTAATTCTTATTTTATAATCTGTTGAAAATCATATATATAGTATACATAGAGAGATAATTTAGTAAGGCAGAAAAAACAGGAGAGAGGCAGCCAATTATTATTTGTGTTTGTTTTCTGAAAAGCTTCCATTTGTAAAGTTTCCCCCTTTTTGTAAAGGCCTTCTTTAATTATTAGCTGAAAATCAGGTATTTATGTAATTACCATAATTATATCTACACATCTAGTGTACTTGCAATTATTTCATTAAAAATTGTAATTATTATACAATTATAGAGGATAATGATGCCCTTGTAACATATTGCAGAAGCCCTAATTAAATGGTGGCATAAATGAATTGGAAGAGATTTTGAAGTTTTGAATATTGTTTTATCAGAAATATCAGAAGTGACTCATCCACATTATGAACTGGCAGTAAAACCCCTGCAAAGTTATTTTGAGAAAATATTTCACAAAGCTCACGGAAAACGATTTGTCTCTATTGTATTTGTCTTTACTTTCTGTTCTCCATATTCTTACACCTAAAAGCTGTCTGCAGATTTGTAATGGAAAGGTGCACTGTGTAGGAAGCAGATTGCACAGCTTGCTGAATGTTTCTAGAAGGCTCAGCCCAGAGCAAGCACAGTTTGTACTTAGACATCCTTTTTCTAAACAGAGGCAGAAACTTATCCAACAGTTGGCTGAAGATGATGAAAAACTTCACTAAAATATAAGGAGGTTTTTATTACGTGCTGAGATTCAGTGATCTGCTTATATATTGGAGCGCCCAAATTTTGCACCTTCAGGTGTTGGGGAAAGAGGGAAAAAAATCCTCTTATAATGCAGATCCTTGGGATGCTCCAGGCACAGGAGATGGACTAAGTGGTGTGGATACACAGGAACCCTGTGGAGCATCTCCATTTCTCTCCGACAGAGTGGGTGGGGAAAAACTGGCAAGGATGACATATGCCAGAATCTACCAAAACCTCAGGATCACAGATTTCTCACCCTTTTTCGTGTCAACCTTCTGTAGCATACAGATGATCTCTGTTCTCTTCCTTCAGCTAATTTTAGAAGTCATTAAAAATGGCAGCAAGAGATAGACAGTTTTTAAGCTTGTTTTTTCATTCTGTGGTTCACATCTGACGCAGTGTGTTGTTCACTGGTGCGTGCACAGCCCTGACCCTGTGGCACGAGTGGCAGTGCTGAGCTGCCCCTTACCTTGTCGCCCGCCTCGGCTCTGCTGAGGACAGCCCCCCACTGATGCTCGGGGCAGGCTGGAGCCGTGCCCAAACCAGCTGGGGGGGCTCCCATTCCCATCTTCCCTCCCACCTTCCAGCTGGGCTCCTCTTCCACTCCTTGCTCCCAATTTTGTCAGGGGAGTGACTCATGCACATTCTCTCCACTTGCTTTAGATGCAGTCAGGCAGGTTAGACAATCTTCTGTTTAATTCGCTTAATTCACCTCAGCTCGTTTTTGCTCAAGCCTGCCTAAGGAGGGTTTGCAGGGTCTGCTCTAATGTAGAATTTTAAACTCCCAGAAAAAGATGGGAGTGAAGCTCTGAGAAACAGGGGACCCTGGATCAGCAAAAATGTCTTGCCATGTCCTAAGCTGAAGAAAGGCCATCCATCCAAGGCCTGGAGAAGAGCTCCCTGTTTGTCCCACTTTGTCAGACTTCCATGTTGAGGCTGCCATGATTTGCTCATATTTTTGGGGTGTTTTCCTGAGGACTTGCTGCCCTTTAACCCAAGTTTTGCACCAGTGTTGCTGTCAACCTACCTACAGTGCCATTGCAGGGATTTTTTAAATTTTCTGCCAACATTACTCTTTGCTTTTAATTTAATTTTCTTTGGTATTTGACTTTTAATGTAATGAAGAAGCAAACAGAACAGAACCAGCTGCATGTGGCTGACCCAGTAAGAGCTCAGTTTCTGAGAATCCTCACTGCCAAAGCAAAAGTCTTAATGAAATGGACCCAGTGGTAAGGGAATATGAAACATGCATTTATCTACGTATATAGCTACATCCAACAGTCGTAATCAGATTTGGAAGCTCAAAGGAAAGCTAGTACAATTTTTCGTACTTGATTGCAAAATTGATATTGACTCACATTTTTTCATACTTATTTTAAAGTCTCAAAAAGAACTTGGGCTTTTTTTAAAAAAATATGAAGTTAGTAGCTGAAGGCCATATCTAAGATACTTATGCGAGACAAACAGAAGATTTTGCGCATTTACCGACTCCAAGGCTGTTTTTATTAATAAGATTTTCTGTGCTCTATACAGTACTTTGGATCCATGAAATACTGCTGTATATGGCTGTTGGAGAGGCAGTTTATTTTGTGAAATTTCTACACTTTTCAGTCATTAGCTGAGACACAGGTTAATGAAAAATGGATTGCTTTTGCTCGAAACAATAACTTCTGAAACAACATATAATTGTTATACTTAAGAGCTGAAGCACCTGTGGTCTCTTTTAGATGGAGTCTCCATAGAAGAGGTCTCACACAAAGGAAGAAAGAAAAGATGCATCGATTGTTTTTTTCTTTAAAGAGCCACAAACCCCTTGATTAACTGCAATTCTTGCCGTGATGCATTTGCAGTTCAAGTACTAAAGGTGTTACCTGGCCAGAAGCACATTATGATACAGGATCATGCCAAATGGGTGCTTGAGTTTTACAGAGACACTGTAATTTGATTGCTGAAGAGGTCCCAGTGGAAGTCCACGCTCCAGCCTGAATTGGGGCCTGTTGGTGCAAACCCCTCCCACCCCATTCCCTCTGCACTTCATTCCGTGCTGCTCACAAGTGACAGAGAGCATCTCCCCTCAGACTGAGACAGTCATGTGCTTGTGACAGGCTGGTTTTGTTTCTCCTCCTGACGTCTTTGAAAGATGGCTGCTGAGATGTGCTCAGGCATGAGAGGGACGTTCACTCGCACAGGTGAGCTGGGAGACAGATGATGAGCTGAGAGCAGCGAGGAAAGGGATCTGACAGCAAAGAAGGCTCCTGACACACACGTTGAAGCAGGTGTACACTGCCAGGCACTGTGCAAACCAAGCATAGAAATAGCACTAAAAGGCTCTTTCCCTTTAGGCAGAATAAGGTGAAGAAGAAGGCAGCACACAATTCCACCCTGCAGTTTTTAGTGGCAGAAACTATTTTTCTCTCCAGAGTTTGCTAACATATATTAGTTGCTTTTTTTCTGCCCAGAGCTTTGACATATTCAACTACAAGCTAGTTTGGCTGAGTATCAGCACAACAAACAAGCAGCAGTCAAACAAGAGAGGAAGAAACAAATAACTCCTCAGAAATGCTCCATATACCTTCCATGCTTGATATTTGCACTGTGCAAGTGGCCTGGCTGTCACCCCTCTCTGTCTGGGACATGTGTTAGAGGACATACCACAAAATAGGCTTAACCTAAGGTAGAGCAAAAGCTAGCACTTAATATTGCTCGATTAAAAATAGATAAACTCAGCAGTAAGTCAGAATTTGGCCTGTTGTTTGAATTATGAATATTCTTCTAACTGCTGTCACTTCCTTAAAGAAATACAGAGGTTTCCTTGAATTTTAAGTGACTTTGGATTGAAATTCTCTGTGAGTGATTATCTGGCTCAGTGAATACTGTTGTTATCATTAGCAGTTTTGGGTGTTAACCTTTTCACTGCTAAAATCTCTGAGTGCTGCGTGACATTGTCCCGGCTCTTGGGAAATAGAAAGGTTAAGAAGCCATTGAAATGTATTCAGGAAATGTCATAATTTTTAGGCTGATGAAGGGCTAGCCTGGAAGAGAACAAAGAACCGATAATAATAATTACATGTAATTTGTGCTTGCGAAGAAGACAGTTTGAAGGAGAGCGGGCCACCGACAGCGGCTCATTTTTGGTTCTGCCCCTATTAGTTATTAGTCACGTTCCTGCTTTCTTCTCTAACCCCAGAAATGGGCTCTTTAAAGAGAGCCTGGTTGCAGGGGGATGATTTGACACCAAGCCAAATATACCTTTCCAGTGATTCTGGACCTCAGTAGCCTTTTCCCTTTCCCTCCCTCCTCCCCTGGCTAAGCAGCATCTGGCCCTCTCCCTCTGCTGAACTCGTGTGACTCTGATTCAAGTATAGATTTAGTTATTAAATCTGGAGATAAAGTATGGATCTGTTCCACTAATCAGATACTACAGTGATTAGAGCCATGGAAGCAGTTGGAGAGATCAATTAGATTAAATTATCAAATCATTATAAGCAAACTCTTAAAGACAAAGCAATAGAAAGTAATTTTGTGTCACTATTTCTTTGGGGAATATTTATATTCCCTTATTGTTTGTTTGCATCTGTTTTCTTTGTGTGTGTTAACATCACAGTGGCACCAAACCTCACGCTCAGAGCTGGGCTGGAGGACAGAATGAACCAATTCTATGATAAAGCTCTCTCTATGATGCTGGTCATAGGTTAAAACACATTATTTCTTTTGCTCTGGGTGGAAAAATACATGCACGTGAAAATCTTACTTTATAAAGCCACTGGGCAGTTTCTTGGGGGAGCTCGTTTCAGATCCCTGGGGTTAGGCAGAAAGCATTCTGCTCTCTCACCAGCCTTTTATCTCCCCCATCCCATTCTGTATTTATTATTTTGACTGTGTAATCTTATTTTGAATGCCTTTATTGCGTAAACCCAGTGTTATGAACCAACGCCGGCTAATTCAGATAAAGGTTTGTGATTCATTCTTTAGTAGCTCGTTTTCTGGGCTCCTCTGAAAATGGTTTTCTAGTGTGTAACAGCCATTTGTGTCACTCCTAAGCCTTGAAGTTGTGTTTTCAACAGTCTGCAGTGTCATCTTCTTAACATGTATATATATAAGCTTTTTTTTATTAATCTATGTTTTAGTAGCTACTCTAGCTAATGCTAATATACTGCTTTCATGAGAGAATTGGCAGAATAGTATACATCAAAGGCAACAATTAGTGTATTTTCATTTGACTTTTTCTGCCTATTAGGTTGTTAAATTTTGCATAGAAAATCATTAGCATGTTTAATTTGGGAAGGAAGCTCTTGGAAGGGGAGTTGTGGATGTAAATCAATGGGTGAGGAGGCTTTTGTAAAACAGCAGCTACAGCTCTGAAATGTCATGAAATATTTTCCCATATTATTAACTGTAAATGCATAGAGATGAAAAAACTGCAGGATTATCACTGGCTTAGGAGTTAACAAAGAAGCTTCTGATGGTTCTGTCTAATATTAAAATCTGGAGCGAGATTGTATCACATCCTTTTCTTGCTGAATACTGCCATAGAATTACAGGTTTGGAATTTCAAAATACCTGCTCTTTTCTCACTGAAGGTGAAGGACATCCGAGTCAGGCTTGACATGATACAGTTCATTATTTGGTTTTTTTCCTTCCCTAAAACCAGTTGAAGAACTGTTGCATCGCAAGTGATGTTGCAGCTGTTACAAATGTTGTTTACAACTTCAGAATTAGCTGAAGTCGAAGAAGTGTCAGAAAAAAACTATGAAGTGCCTTTTCTCCCATCTCTTCTGGGAATTTGGCAATTCAGAAGCTGTTGTCTGGCATTAAATACATTCAAAAAAGGTTTGGATTCTGACCAATTAAAGTCAAAGAAGAAAGGTCAGAAATCAACGCCAAAATAGAATTGAATATTCCCTCAGACAGCAGCTAATCAGGGCTTTTGTGTGGCCTGCTCTGCCAATATCTATTCAGAGGCTGGTCATTATGTCTCTGTTCTAGGAGAGAGATAATTTTGGAGTCTTCACTGCCCTAAAATCAAGCAATTTACTGCCCTTTTTTTCCTATGTTTTTGTGATGTTCTGCCTGATAAACATTCAGCACTAGACAAAGTGGGTTCTGGTTTTGTCCCTGCATTTTCAGCTTCAAATTTCCTTAAGTGCAGTTACTATTCTTTGGTGCCAAACTACTTGACTGCCTTCATAAACCAGGAAATTTAGCAGCAAAACTGACATAAGCATCAGGATTACATTATTGATTATTTGGAAGACACAAAAATCCATACAGTCTTTTGCATTGTGCTCCAGTGGAAAGCACCTGGACCCATGCGCACTCAGTGGGTAAATTAATGACTACAGAAAAGTCAACCATGAAATTCAAATCAAGTATTACAAGATCAGGCCCAATTTGCCATTTTTAAAACATGAACAGACATAAGCTTAGAGACATATGCAGGGAATTTGAATGTTTGGTAGATTCTGAGAAATTTGCCTGAGATACATGAATACCTTTTCACTTTGCTACTTTTTTCTCCATTCTAATTTTCTAGAAATAATTTCACATCTGTCTCATATCATAGCTTCTCCTATAATAACAAATCTCTTTTATCTTTTCTTCTGTACTGTTTGTTTTTCTTTTCTGTTTCTTGCTTTCATAGTCTTACTGTGTCTTATTTGTCTTTATTTCATGTTTCCACCTACTTTTTTTTATTTTAGAAGCATTTACTGCCTCTTTAGGGCTGCAAAATCATGAGCTAATATCTACTATTATATACCCTTTATTTTTTTCCCCTTCCACTGAAGATGGAAAAATCAGGACAGAAGGGTGGACTTCTGCAGTCATATGCACAGAGGGAGAGAGACTGAGTATGGTTGTAGAGCTGAAATTAAAACATCCCATTCTTTTTATTGCAGTTTATTTTTTGGGGCTGAGGTGTTTATGATGCTTCTGGGACACTCTAATGTTTCATGTAGCTGAAGCAATGCTTCTTTCCTTTAATTCCTGCACAACTTAATCTCGATCTTTCCTGAGTGCAAGTATTTGTCAGTCAGTTACCCCCCTATAGGGGTGCGAATCACGTCTAACCTTAGCCCATGAAATATTTGCTGCCTCCCACTTGTCTTGCAGCCTTACAGCTTCCAAATAGGGAAAAAGAAAGGGCTGCTGCAGCTTTCATTAATTATTGAAGTGCTGTTATCAAACATTCCTAGAGTGCTGTAAATTTACAGGCTTTAGTACAAACTTGGAGAAAGCAAGTTCCCTGCTCTGGAGAATTTACAGTGAAGGAAAGACAAGAGAGAGGTGAAGATATAAAGCCAGCGGATGTAGTGAAGTAGTGCAGAACACGGGAGTTTTGATAAGAAGGGATTGCCACAATCCACGGTGTGAGGGAGAGCAGGAGCGCTGGGTGCGTGCACAGAGTGCCCGAAGAGGAGAAGGCAGCAGCAGTAAAAGCCGGTAACAAATAACGCACAGGGATTACAAGGAAAGAAAAAGGATTGACCTGATTTGTGTGTTTACCACTCAGCATCTTAGTGGTGCTCTTTCAGCTCCCCAATGTAATCGTTGGGCTCAACGGGAGGCAGAGGATGTTTCAAATGGAGACCGACGTGGTCGAGCGGATCTCTGCTCCCACCACGGGGACTTCATGTGTGAGCTGTTTAGTGACTCCAAAAGACACATGAACAGTGGGAAATGGCCCCTTCAGAGGGATTAGTGACACATTCTGCCCCCAGCGCAGGGCTGTCTTTGGGCCACTGCAATTATGTCCCTCCCAGAGGCAAAGAGCTGCATCAGCTGCCCACTGAAGCTGGTTTTTAAACTCAGTCAGTATCCTCATGTAGAACCAGCACAATTTTCTCCTTGTTTTTCTAACATGGTTTTATTTTTAGATACATGAAAGGATGAGCACAAAGAGTACCAGTGCGTCTAAACAACACAGGGTAACTGGAGGTGAATAGGCAAGACTCAGCTCACAGAAACCCACAGATCCTGATGATATTTCCCGCTGACTTTGTTATGCTCCTATGTCTTGTGTGGCAGTGCTCATTGTGTGGCAGTGTGCCATTGCCCCAAGTGGTGCAACTGCTGCTATGGACATCCCTTGAAATAATGGAATATTAAAAGGTGTAATCTATGATGAAACTATCAGGCACCACATTAAAAAAACCCATGTTCAACTACAAATTTTTTCCTAGAAAAAAACAATGTGTCTGGGTGCCATACTGCCACACCTTGTTCTGCTCAGTGCAAAGGGCTGACCACATGTTTGGGCACTGCTCCTTGTCTGATCAAAATGCTGTTTATTGCACTGAAATGCTACAGAGTATATTCAGATACTCTATCCATGTGTGTTTAAAGCCCTCACTTAAGCATGTTCCTATGGAGAACAGTTGTGGAACCTGGGGTTTATCCAGGGATAGCTGAAGGCAGATGTTGATTTAAAGCCTTGCCTGGTGGGAACATTGCTATTCACTGTTACAGGAGCAGGATTTGTCCCATAGTTTGCTGAAACTGGAAGGATGACTCCTGGGGACCACAAAAGTGGTTTAAAGTGGTTGTAAAATGTCTGTGAGTCTGGCTATAAAATAGGCATAATTGTAGTCACTGCATGAATTCTGAGCAAGACAAAGACATGTATGGTCATGTACTTTCACCCTGAGCTAAAAAAGATTTTTCTGTTGGCCTTCTCTACTTGCATTTATTTGCCTATTTACTGTAACTTTTTTTCACTAACTTTAAGAGGGAATACTTAAGAAGAGGAAGATATATACATTTAAGCCTGTGGACAAAAATATCAGCCAAAAGCTCTACATGAATGAATGCATAATTGGCAACTTGTACTTGTCTGTTATAACAAAATAGCATTAAAGAACAGAACACTGACTGTAATGTAAGTTGCAGTTACTTCCCTGTCAGGGCAGCAATCCTCTTGAGGCTGTCATCTATTGCAACTTGAGCGATTGCTAATTGCTTTTATGAAAGCACCAGCTTCAATTATATTTTTAGTGTGTCACCTGTACAGGTTTATATTTGCATCTACTTAGAAAGGCGCTCATGCAAAGCTGAAAAAATTAGGAAGCAATCCTACAAACCTGAGGTTCACGTTTGAATTTGTAGCATTAAGTACACTGAAGGCACAGAGCAAACTGTGGTGTGCCAATCACACTTCCCATATGGAAGTGTAGGAAAAATGCAGTGTTTTGCTGGCTGCCCACACCTCCTGTTGGTCTGGGTTTGCACGTGGCTCCACTGAAGTGCTGCTCCACCCTGATGACCCTGGCAACTGACTACTGAAGGTGGAGAGCGTCTTAAAAATACATCCGGGGATCACAGAATCACGGAATGGTCTGGGTGGGAAGGGACCTTTGAGATCACCCAGTCCAGACCTTCCACTATCCCAGGTTGCTCCAAGCCCTGTCCAAGCTGGCCTTGGACACTTCCAGGAATGGGGCAGCCACAGCTTCTCTGGGCAGCTTGTGCCAGGGCCTCACTGTAAAAAAACTTCTTCCTTAAATCTGACTTAAATCTTCACCTTGAACTTTGCAACACTTTGGATTTGGATCCAGACTGACTGGCTTGAGCCAGTGCCTCCTTCAAAGAAGAGATAATTAAAATGGCTTTTATGTCTTTCTCGGAGTCATCATGTCATTTGTTCTGGCAGCAGATGTGACAAAATTATTGCACTTACTTTAAGTTTTCTATGTTATCTTAATGGCCCAGAAATTTTTTAAAGGAGGTTTAGAGTGTGTGGCACACAACGACAACTGCATTAACACCAGTGTTTCTAGGAGCATGGCTTTGCAATATCTGTACTCATTTTATGGTCTGTGGTAGGCAGGCTTGAACTGCTTTATCATTTTGCTCTCTTTTAGTGAATCAGAGTAATTCTTCACAGTAATAAAACAGAGACCTGAATTAGCAAAAATCTGATCCCTAAGTGACCTTATCTTGCTGCCTGTCTGATGTAATCCAGATCCTGATGTGATCCTGCCCTCCTTTCATGTGAATAGTGAAAAAGCACTCCCTCTCATTGACTAAAAACCGAAGTTTACTGGGGGAAAAAAGAAAGAAAGAAAGAAAGAAAGAAAAAAGTCTTTCAGGCATTTTTCACCTTGGAAATACATTCTATTGGTTTCCACAATCAAAATTGCTTGAAATTTTTAAATTGAATATATTACTGATATACTACTGATGTATTACTCTGTATTCTTGGGTATATCTGTGTCTTTGTCAGTGGGAAAATTCTGCTCCAAGTGCAGCACAGCAGCTTAAAATGCTAGTACCACTTCAGGAGGCAGATGTAGGTTTTCTTTCTCTCTCTCTTTTTTTTTCCTAAGCAGGGAGAAAGAAATTGTGTTATATATTTTTAATGAAATGGTATTCAGATTAAATAATTATAAAACAGCCTTGTAGTAACCTCCTGATTACTTTGTGCCTGAGAGTTAGCCTTGTAGTAGCTGAAATCATTGGTGAAATGATGATACAGAAAATACATGTTGTTTATTAAAGAACCATTGGTAGATGAAATTAAGATGAATTTTTAGGCTTTGTAATTCAAAACAATCTAAAAATAAAAAACAAGACTACATTTTTATGGATTTCCAATCCTATTAATATTTATTAAGCTCCAGTTCTTTGGGTTCCTGTGTCTCAGATAGTCTGTCATGAAATAACACAGGCTTGTCTCAGATGAAAATTAACTTGGACCCAACTGAAATCAAAGTGAACTGATTTCTTTATTTTCATTCCTCAGACTGACAGAACTGCATAAAGCAGAAAAGCCAGAAAAACATAATAATTAGACTTGAAAAGCCCTTGCTACTTTATAGATCATGGATCGTTTTGGGAATAAAGATGTGCAAAGTTCTTAGAAAAAAAAGAAAGACAAAAAACCCTCTTTAGTCTTGTATTGCTATTAAAATTTAAAAGCAACGCAACATTGAGGATTACAATCCAGCCTTCCAAAGAGCTGCTGCCATGCTGTGTCAGTCTTCTTGTCCATATCCTCTGTGCTGTTCTGGACTGCTGTATATGGAACTCCAGATTTTCCAGGGAAAACAATCCTCACCTCTGTGTAGCAGCTGTGGAGAAGGCATAATTGGTGGTGTTTTACCAGCAGTGGGGCAAACAGGTCTTTTGTATCAACACAAAGGCATTCTGTATTGACTTACTAGATTTACAGATCACTATACTTGTGTCTTTTAGTGGTTTTATTACTTGGGGTATGGTGGCTGAAGTGCTTAATATAAATATTAAAAATAATTATACATATGATTTGAAAAAGAGAGAAAAAAGGGACCATAATTTTCTCTCTGTGTGTAAAAACTGTTAGAAGGTGTGGAAATCTAATCTTTAGTCTTGCTTATTTTGCACAAAGGAGAATATTTGATTTAGCTAATCACAAACTTTTAGGGGTCAGGAAAAAATACCTCCCTTATCTACCCTGGGGTCCTACCTTTAAGTAAGAAAATAGGGCTTCAGTTGTCTAAAATATTTTGTTGTTCTTAGTATTCTTCCTTTTGGAAATTAAATTTGACTCTCTGCCTCTGAGTTGATAAAGTTTCTCCTTTTCCTGCTGTAGGCCACATTTCTAATGTGAAAAACAAAAGGAGCTTGTGAACTTGGAAACAATTCTGAAAACAAATGCAAACTTTTTTCATATACAAAAAAGAGGGAAAAGGGCATAGCCTCTTTTCTTCTCCTCTGCAGTTCATATTTGAAATGATTCTGCCTCTTCATATTTCTTTTTAGATGGAAAATTTTGGCTATAAATCAGAATTAATGTTGGGGCAGAAACAGTGCAAAAAACCAGTTGTCATTTCAAGTGGAAAATCCAAGAGTACCTTGAGCATGGGGAGCAGCAAACTGGTGTAAAGCTGAAGATTGGAGTGGGAAGAAGCTTCTTTCTTTGAACAATAACCATAAATATTTGTGCTTCCAAAACAATTAAAAATTTGTGATACGCGACAGTCGTGGAACATACTGTGGTGATACTGTAGAGTTATATTTTTATTTAAAACCATTTTATTTTAAACAACACCTAAAATCCAAGGGTGCTTTGTGGGGTAGTTTTCACTCATGGCAGGTCAGGAACATCTCATCCCACTGCACCTCCATGCGCCAGCTGGTCCCACGTGGTGTCCACGGCTCCTGTGATGGCACTCAGCTTCTCCCCAGGTTTATTACAGGTGCTGACAGTAGGGATTCCTGTAGCAGCCTTGCTTTACTCATCGCCTTTTTTTCCTTATTTCTTGATTCCATTTTGAGCGATTAAAACCATCCAAGGTGGCTGGATTTTGTGGGACAGCTCGGTGGAGACCTTGGAGCTGTTTGCCAAGAGAAGGCAGATCTGCACTATTTTTTCTTGTAAAGAAAGTTGTGGCAGCTGTTTTCTGGAGGATCCAGGTTCCCCCTTGCTCCAAAGTAGGCGTGGGGTAGATGGGGGCAGGTTATATGACTGCAGATTGTTTCATAAGGCATTTGCATAAGGAGCTAAATTAGATTAGTTTAACTTAATTCTGGTGTTTCCTAACCTCCCGGTCTTTGACTCAGCAACCTTAATGTTATTTTAATGCAGTTTCTGGAGATTAATACAGACAAAGAGTCCCCGTAGGTCCTATAAATCTGATAAGCACATGGAAAATCTAACAGGAGATACTTCTGAGAGAGAAAAGGAAAATGCTTGTTCAGATGGAAATGGTGGCTTTCAGAAAAACTCCTGTAAACCACTGCAAAAAGAGAGTGAAATCTTCATCCCTTTGAAATCAAAGGGATTTACTTGAGAGTTTATGTGATTAACACAGAAAAGATATCTGCTGTAGTAGGACCAGAAGGGTATTTTTAAAAAGCCTTTAAAGTGACATAGTAAACTATTAAATTCTGTAGATTTCTTAGTAGTAGTTTGGTAGGATCCATCATGTTTCTCACTGCAGAAACTCAGTTTTTAAATATGCTGATTTGCATTATTTATATTCCAAAGGTAAAATCTAGGCTGCTTCTTTCAAAAAAATCCATAATTTTCCTGTGTTAGTTATTGCCTGAATGGTTCTGCATATTCACTTAAATTCTGGGTGGTGTACTGGGGGGAGCTCTGTAATTTCTTTTACAGATTATATTAACATTGGATTAAGAAAGTCACAATAATAATTATCTGCTTGATCTTCCACAATTAAGCATTAGTCTGGTACAAAGCTTTAAGGTATCAGACAGTACAGCAGCCCAAATTCTAATTAGCATTGTAGCTAATGCATATATTGGTGCTCACATGACATAAACATGCCAAGGGCCATAATACCTGTATTATTTCAATGCTTGTGGGATTTTATTGTGATGGTAAGTATGTATCAGGATGACAAGAGTTATGCAGATGTTATTCATAGTAATTAAAGGAAAATACACTAAAAATTGACTTTTTCCTCCTTTATGAGAATAGAAAATTGGAAATTACTTGGTGTTCTCACCTTGCCCTGTATTTGAGATTAGAGAAAAAAACACAGATACTTTCATTTGCCTCTTTCCCAAATTTTTGGCTTCACCTTTGCAAGGTGTTTTCAGCAATCACAAAGCTTAGAAATATAAAAGCTGAAATTTTCATGTAGCTTGGGCTTCATGAGTCTTGAAAAATGACATGAAATATAGCGAGGGCTGTGATTTACAAACAAATATGTCTTGAGCATTAGTGTGACAGTGATAATCTGTCACTGCAAGGGTACAGCCTGCACTTCTCCTCAGCCCATGATGGCCCTTGGGTTTCTTCCAGCTTTTTGGGATGGCACAGAAGGGAAAGTGCATACACTTTTCTCCCAGAGATTTTTAAATGGATCATTACATTTTCAGGAGTCTCTGGCCTGGAGCAGGGACACCCCTGTTAAAGGGAGGTGTGACTGCGTGAGTCCATGTGTGGACAGGTTTATGGCAGGGAATACTTCCCTCTCAACTTAGCCAGAGAAGCAGTTGCTCATATTGCAGGTTCTATTAGTCAGGAATCCGCCTTTGGCTGTAAAATCTCCATCCCTTCCTCCTCTCACTCCCCTTCTTCCCTTCCCCTCAGCAAAAAGCACGGCAGCAGAGCCAGCAGCGCCACTTCAACCACAGAACTGCACGAGAGAGAAAGGAGGTTAAAAGCCCTTAAAACATATGGCAATCTTGGGCTTAATAGGAAGTAGGTGGCAATCTCCACAGGGATGCAGCATGTTTTTTTGAAGCATTTGTTTCCCAAATACCTTTTTATGATTTTTCCAGCACAGGAAGGCAGTAAGAGAGTGTAACTAGAATACAGGCTGCAGCATAATAGGCGCCTTCTGCAAATGTGACAGTGATGAGTTTGACGAAAGAGGAGGTGGCAACCAAAACAAAGACAAAAAGTGCTGGAAGACTATGTAGAAATTAAATGGAGGTGCCATTTAGGGTATTGCTGTAGAGCCTGCTGATACTGTTTACCTCCCTGCTGAGGTAGAAATCTTTCTCCGCTAAAAGCCTTCATAAGAACACTGAGGATATGCCTGTGCAGCAGTGTATTACAGGACACACATCTGAGAGGAAAACTGTTAAAGCCATCTCTTAGTTTTATTGAATTATTGCTGCCCTGAGAAAAAATACACTTTAAGAAAACCCCAGCTGTTAAACTCAGCGCTTTTGGAGTGAGTGTGTTTACTTCAGCGTGGCATTTAAACTCAGTTTATCCCAAAATCAAACAGCGAAAGCTACAGCACTGGATGCAAGAAACAGATGTGGGTTAGTTCTCCTGCACGAGCTGGCTTTGAGGGCACTTTCTTCAGTGCAGAGAAAGCAGCTGTGGCTGACCCTGCGAGTGGTTGGACTGGGGGAGAAGCAGGGGGGCTCTGTGGTGGTTCCCACCCCGCACAGCCACAGTGGGTTTCAGGAAGGATGCAGAGCTCTCCAAGGCTGGCAGAGCACCACGGGGGCACTGGGCTCAGGCCAAATGACAGGTTAGAGATGGCTGAGTAGCTTGTTTACATCTCTTGCCTCCCTTCTCCTCCTCCCTCCCTGTTCCCTTTCTGAAGAGCCTCTTATTGGTGCAGAGGCAGGACCAGAGAGCCTGGAGCATCCAGTGGCAGTTCACAGAGCACTGTGGCAATTAGTTATTCTTTCATTACACGAAAATTAAGGGCTCCCATTTCCCTACACTCTGTCTGTATGCAGCGTCTGTTTCTCAGGATAAAAAAAGGTAGAAAATGGAGTGTGTGCCTGTAAATAAGTAGGTAGAAATTTCCACCATTGTCTGGAAGCCGTCACAATATTGTGACTGCTGTGGCAGGTGAATAATGAGCCACTATGCTGGGCTTCCAGCTAAATGGGGCTTTGTCCTGGCTATGCTGCAAAGGCATCCAGAAGAACGCAGAGCAGTTTTCCAGTATACAATGAATCACTCAGTGAGGCCAAATGACACTCTCCGAACACTCGTCCCAGATATTACAGCTGTTGAAGGAAGCTGCTTATGAAACAAGGGTAGGCTCAGTCACTCTGTGACCTTACAGTTCCTGTGCTGTAGGAAATAGTTAGGGTAACTCTCTGCAGGAATAGAGTTGCATTTAAACTCGTAAAGCTTTGCAAATGGAATTACTGCAGTGTTCGAAAGACGTTATGTTGGAACCCAACGTGGCAGGATGTACTCTGAGAACAGTGTGCTAGCCATTTGTATCAACTGCACAAGCCTTGGGAGAGAGACAGGTATTCAATGCAGAAACCTGGCAAAACCAGGGAAAGATCTATCAGGAAATGGGAGATTTGTCTCACCTCAGCCAGGATATCTATTGCAGTTGTAACACACCTGGTGAAATGGAATTTTCCTTGGGTGCTCAGCTTCTGCCACAGAGGGAGCTGTGGCAGTATTTTGATATATAAGCAAGAATTTGGGGTGTTTTGCAAAGCAAAACAGAAAGTTTAAATGCTACAGACCTAAAATAATCTCCTGGCCGGGCTCTAGGTGTTGTGACTGCTGTACTATGGTAAAATATTGTAATGTAGCTATTATCCCTGCTTTTGCTGCTCCTATGGCCAGTCACTTAAGCTGTATTTTATATTGCCCTGTACAAGCTCTTGAAATGGTCTGTGAGCAGCAAGTCACTCTTAATTAGAGCAATGGGAATATATTATTTACAGGTTATACTTGCCTTCAATTCCTACCCATTTTTTCCCTTGAAAATTTCATGTGTTTCAAAAGTACAGGCATAGACTCTATATTCCAGCTGGATTCCACAGACTATATTCCAGCTAGATTTGGGGAAAAAAAAGGTTTAGTATGATCATTTTCCATTGCTGCACCCATTTCTTTAGTTCCTGAATTATCAGTTTCTTAGTGTTGATGATCTACATTGTTAAACTTCACTTTCATTCTAAGGAATTTCTGTTAAGAGAGATTACGTACAGTGATTCACAATATTTATGTACCTGCATAAATTGTAAAACAGGAGACTGTACATCAAGGTAATTATATTTATCCACAACCTTTTTAATGAAAAAATATTTACCTGTGAAGCAATGAGAATATGTCATTCCTATGCAGATGCTTTGGGAGAAAAAAATCAGAATTAATGGTATAAGCATATGGTCATTTGTCAGGTCTATGCTAATCACATATGAGCAATTTCTGATAATTAGAAATTATTGTCTATGTCAGTAGCTGAGTGAGGTCTTGCACTTTCTTTCTGCCCTTGGGATTTAAACACAGTGCAACCAGCAATCATTTCTCTTGCCTGTGCTTTGCTTGTTGTCTGTCACAGAACAGTTTCATTTCCCTTTTACTCCTCCTACTTACGACACAAATTTTCTACAATGCTGAGGCCAGACTATGATAAATCACACACGCATCCACAAACAAAAACAGAGATCAAGGTGGTATTAGCTGTGAAAAATGTACCTGGGTACCCAAACTGTGGTGTGTTCCTTTCTCTGGTGTGTAAATCTGTGCCATTTACTGGCCTGTTGCTGGGTGAGCTGCACAATATGAAGCTGCTCATGGGTGTTCATTAGGGAAAGGGCAGGGATGCTTGGGGTACCTATTGTCACCCCCTGCAGATTTGGGCTGTGCTGCCTTCCTGGATGCTCTCCAGAGGGACACAGACCTCCCCCACATCCTGTGTGCTCTACCAGTCTCTGCAGATATCCTGGACACCCTGCAGTGTCTAACAAGCTGCGAGATGTTCCTGTTTCAGGTCCTGATCCATCACAGGATCCCTCTTCCTTGAGCTCTGGGACCTGGCACTGAACTTTTCAATCATTCTGCCCTCAGAGCAGTGACACAGAGTAAGCAGCGATGTGAAACTGGGAGAATTTTTCCTTCTGTGTCTCAGTCCCCTCCTGTGCAGCAATCAGGAGCCTTTGGAGGCATTTCAGGTTGACTCAGCTGCTCTTTTAGCTCTGTATTGGAATAGCTTCATTACAGTCAATGGAACTATTCCATTGAGTAGCTTATTCAGTGAGGTGAGAAAGAAGCTCATAATGTGGCCATAATAAAAGGCTCAATTTTGTCTTCTTTAAGTGCACAAAATTCCATTGAATCCAGTGTAAAAGGAAACAGGGATATCAGGCCTAATGCTGTCTCTCTAAATGTAATTCTACCTGACACCTCTGACCTTTATTTTTAGAACAATTCTGCTTTTAAAGGGAAGTGCAAAAATATAGGAGCATTTTTCTATTTATATAGGGAAAAAGTGAAATCACTACTCTTTTCTGGATGCAGGAGCATGACAATGTGCCTGCCAAACTCTATGTGTAGCTTGGCCTTCAAGCCAGACAGCAGAGCCTTAAATGAACAAAAGACACTACAAAAGCCTTGTTTGAAGTGTAGCAGGAGAATGTCATGGACAGGAATTATGTTTAAGGATATCAGACTCTTTTTTTGTGTGTGTCTTTTAAGTCGGATTTAAAAAGATTCAGATGGGAGAGAGTTAAACCTTGGACCAAAATGAATAAGGTCAGCTGTAATTATTTTATGTTACAGAAGGCATGGTGTATACTGTTACATGTATTGGCAATGGCCAAGAATTGGTGCTGGAAAGGCTCCAAGTTTCATTTTGGTGAGCATAAAGCAACAGTTTAGCACTGTTGTTCTCTGATTTTTTTTTTTATTTTTTTTTTTTTTTATCGCATTTAGTTGAACACAAGGATAAGCTTGACGCGCAGAGGCTATTCCGCTACCCAGGGTTGCAATGTGGAAACAAAACACGAGATGGCAGCCGGGAGTATTCCTGGGAGTGACAACCGCAGCCTGCCGGGGAAGCGGGTTGGAATTGGGTTAGAACAAATAAAACAACAATCTCCTCCTCTTGCCAGTGGTGAGCGTGTTTAGACCAAGCCCATCTCTTACTTGACTTGTTTCTTACAGTCCTTCTCCTGGAAGAGTCTTGGATAGTTTTCAAAATGATTGTACTCGGCGTTATAAAAAGCCCTGTATGTCTGATCTCGTAGCTATACAAAAATCAATAAGCTGCTATTAAAAATGCCAAGGTACAAAGTGAAAGCCTGTGGGCACAGGCCCAGTGACTTCCTTGGCACTACGTGGATTAGTGCTTTTGAGAACAGCTTGTGTCAGGATTGGGTTGGGACACTTCCATTCAATTACTCTTGGATTGTCTCTGTCTACCAGGAAATTCCTGTCCAGCTGTGGGGACATGGTTAATACATCAGTCATGTCAGAATCATAATTCTATAATTATATCTTTGTATTTTCACAATCCAATACCTCTTCCTCTTGTAGCTGCTTCATAGCTACTGTATGGGCTAAGCCTGCCATTCCTCTGCTGTGCAGAGGAACAAGATAAACTCTATAAATGAAAAATGTAGCTTAAAAAATGTGATGCGTGTTTTTTTAAAATGATTTTTAGTTAAAATACCTTGTAAAAAGTAAACAAAAACCAGAATTTCCACTCTGTAATTTATAAATGCATTATTTCCACAATCATAATGCAATTTATATATGCCTTGCACTTTGTACAATGACTGTTACATTTGTCTTGCTTAATGTATTGGTATATTTTACCAATATTATATTAGATTTTATTCTTATTGGTGCTGGTTATTTTGGAATAACCAAGCTCATTTCTTTGACAGACAGCAAGAGAGAATGGGAAACTCTTGAAATTTAGGATCTTGCATCACAGCTATGAACTGGAATAGCTGAACATGTTTTGGTATACATTTGAGAAGAAATCAAACTCACAATAATACATACATATGATGCTCCCTTCCTGAAAATTTAAGGGCTGGGATCACAATGGATTGCATTTGAATACATCTCAGACAACATTTCACCTATTGTATTAACCCTACATATACCTGGGCTCGACTCGGGACTCAAATATTGCCCAGTCAGTAAGTGGCCCTCTGAGCTGAGCTTAAATGAGTGCCATCCTCGTTTCCCAGTGCTTTTGATCCACTCTGTGCCTTTTGGAAGGTCGTTTTTAATATCTGTTTCTCCTACCTCATTGCAAGCTCAAATAGTTTGTAAAATCTGCTGGGGAAATATGATGTTTGTGCACTGTTGAGTCTATCTTAGCATGGCATAATAATTACACTCCCAACATTTTAGCTAGCCCTACGTGCTGGATGCTGCCCCACTGTGAGTGATTCTAGTTTTCACTGTTGTTTTATTAAAAATCAGCCTGCAGTTTGTACCAGAGCCAACACATGACCTACTTTACCTTCAAGATAATAAAGAGCTTCTTAGATTCTTCTCAGATTATTATCAGATCCATAGAACATCCTGTCGTTATCCTGATAATGGGAAAGCAATCATTTGACCCAGGAGAACTTCAGGAGGAAAGAATAATATAGGCAGTCTATAGGAGCTCTGAGTCAATCAGATTACAGTCTGTTTTCTATAACTAATTTAGTAGTTGCCAATAATATTGGACTGAGGTTCTCATGTTCCCCATGAACCCGCACAAAAAAACCTCTGACAGCTTCCTCGCTCAGCCTTCTCACTCTACTCCTCCCTGAATTCACCTCCAAGGATTTTTTCAATTACTGTGTCTTTACCTTTTCATTAAAACACCCCCAGCAGTGCCCTTTTTTTATGGTGGTATTTGTGTGACAGAGACATCCATCAAGTACAAAGCAGCTCCAGGCCATATTGCTGTTCTGCATGAAGCATTGTATAGCTCTGGTGGTATCTACTTAAAGTCACCACAAATGTCTTTGCAAATCCTTGATGCATCCATTTGCCTAATAACTGTATTGCTTAAGAGAGCTCAGACAGAAAATAGCTTGCTTTCACAAAAAAGAATGCTGAAGTAATTAGGTTTTGTAAGTCACCTGGATACTGTGAGAGCCATTAGGCTCCTTTGGCACATGAAAGCAGAGCAATGGGAAAGCTACTTCGGAAGATCACATATAAAATGTACTCAGAAGTTAGTTTTGAAAGGTATTGCAAAAAAGCATACTTTTTATACATAGGAGTAATAAGTAGTTTAGCAAATCCTTTGCAAACTTGTCAAAATGTCATAACCAGGTACTGGATTGGAAAATTAGTAACTGCTGAAGTGTGTGAGTGTTTAAAGGTGTCACTGCGTGTGGCGGGCTGGCGGATTTTAGCTTCTGGCTTTAAGGAGAGATGTTAATCACTATGGCTGATATTTAAAATGTCAGAAGACCTTAGCATGAAGATAAAGGATTTAATACGAGACTCTGCTGTGTCATGTTTCCTCACAGAGAAGGAAGATCAGCACCTGTTCCTTCTTTCTCTCTTTTTTTTTTTTATTAAATTTAAATTCAGTGGCACTGTAATAGCTGAAGCAGCATCCCAAAAGCAGAGTGTGGAGGTGTGTGGTGGGGAAATGGATTGCTTAGTGTGCCTTGCTTTTTTGGTACCATCCTGTTACATTCTTTCTGTAGCTCCTGTACTTCCTTAGCAGTACCTGGGATCATTGCAGCCAATGGCATTGGCAGGGAAACACGTCTGGGGAAGGGAACCTTAATTTATCACTTCCATCCTCACCTGCCTTCCTTTGCTTTGGCTTTGGATGAGGCTCTGAAAAAATTAAGGAAAATTTTCTTTCATAGCATGTTTCTTGGCAAGGATTTAAACTACCTCTTAATGCTTTCTGAGAGAATACTAAGTAAGCAAAGCTGCAGAATTGCTTTGCTCCCACAGCCAGTGCTTTTAAACTACTTAGTGAGAGTGGTCTTAGTAGCTGAAGGAGTCTAAAAAAAGGGTAAAGAGGAAAATTCATCTATTTTTTTTTGTGTGTTTAGTTCTTCCTATTTCCTTTTGGTAAAGGGCTACAAATGTGCTCAGGTAGCCGAAGCTTTACATTAGTTGAATTTAAGCATTTAATTCTCATTAATTCTTAATTAAAACTGGTTAATTCTTCCCACTTTGGTAAAATTAAGTAATTATATATGAATTTCTCTGCCTTGATGTTCACTTGGACAACCTACTGCACTGGGATACCTGAAGGATGGTATTTGCTAAACATGTCACTGATACAAAATGATCCATAGCTATAAAATAACAAACTGTGATATCCCATTCAGGAAGTATTTAGGCATTTTGGATAAATATAATTATTGTTGGTTTAACTATTTTAGTCAAACCAACTATAGTTTGTTGTTAGTTGTGCTTTTTTCCTACCAAATTTGATCAATGGTATGAACCGAGCTGTCACCAGATAAAGTTGTACGAAGTCACATAAATTTTTCATTTTTAAAGATGACAGAGTTCAGAGAAAGTGTTTTGTGTACTGAGTAACACTTTATATGTGAGGAAATAGACGAAAAGACAAGATTTTTTGCTTTTGGCAAGGTAACACAGAGACTTTGTGTTGGTGTTCCAGCTTTAAAAAGAGAATGGAAGAAGATTGATGACTTGATGAATATTAATTGGCACTTTTCCACAATTTTTCTATAAAACAAGCTATTTCCTAAAACCAGTATTGAACTTCAGGGCTGTTATCTTGGTATTGTTGTAAAGAACTTTTGATTCCCAATCTTTCATCAATATTTCTAGCAGGATGGGTAGTTTTGTAAAGAGAAAAATTGCTCTTGGGATAGGAAGATTTGGCATCTGAGTTCACAAGGTGAATTCTCTCTGATTTACTTATCCAGGACTTTCTGATGGCCTGTGGATAAATGGAAGGTCATCTTTGTCTTGTGTTCTTTGCTTTATGCTCTACAGCTGAAATTGCTGTTAGTCAATGACTTCATTGGCAGCGTCAGTGGAGAGACAGTGAACAATCCCAGGATACAGTCCCTGAATTTGAGCATTGAGCTGGGACACATCAAGGCAGCAGTGCTCCTTTCTGAACTTTTTCAGTAGGGCAAAAGTTCTGGTGATCCAAACCTCCGGTAACCCAAAGAAGTACCCAGATATCTTCACCAGGCAATGCCCTTGGCTATCTGCACCAGAGGGAGCAGGAGCCTTTGTGCAAGGGGGTTTTCCAGTGTGGTTTGACCTGTCCCACCTGTTCTGCACAGCTTCTGCCACCACCCCCCAGCCGAGGCACCACTGCTGTCATCCTCCCTGCTGGGACCTGCAGGGTCAGATGAAACCTGAACTTATGCTTTCCATAAGGAATTTAGTTGTATTTGTACCACTGTAGATGGAGGTTTTGGTTGGTTGTTTCTTGCATTTCCTCAACAAGATGCAGAGAAGATAAAGGCGCACATTTCGTTACTGAACACTTCACTTTCAGCAGAGGCTTGTTTAGTGCTCAGCCTTATAAAAGTAAATTTAAATGTGTTTAGCTTTTCCTGCATGCATGTGCATTTCTTCCCATTGCTACCTCAAAATAAAAGAAACCTGACGCGATTCTCTCTCCTGAAAATGTGCTACCTGTTTCTTTCACTTTCTTCACTCCTTATAGCTTTTTCTTCTTTTGTTCTCCCAGTCATGCATTGCCATTTGCCTTCCCATTAGCTGAGTAACAGGAGCTACAATACATACACTACAAAATTATTTTACCAGTTAAAATTCAATGGAAAATCTCAGTTAATTCTTCACAAGTTATCACACATGGAAAAATAGTGCACAGTCTTATTAATAATGGGATAAGGTACTTGGCATGTAGCAGTCAATACACTGATAGAAAAGGGTTTTTACCCAACATGAAAATAAGTTGAATAATTAGTAACACATAAAAGGCAAAAAATACTTTTCCTTCCCTCAGTGATGACAGTGGATGCTCTTGGTATGAGTCACATTTCTCAAAGAAGAGAAGACCAAGGAAAGGCAATTTCTGCTTGAGCATCATCAGGATCAAAACATCATCTATAATTTCTTGGTGCGTAAGGCGGTTTTGACAAGTATAAACCTGACAGTCAATGGTCAGAACACATTTAATACATCTTTCATGTGCTGAAGTTATAGGTCTAAGGTCTCCCTGGGGTAATATGATGTAGAAGATGTTCATGGCACTAACTTACTCACAGACCATTAGCTCTCTGTAGATGCAAGACTCTAAAGACCTGTGTGCAAGGAACATACTCTTCAGATGTGCATTTTATACTGCAGTCGTTCATTTTCTTAATGCAATTTCCTGCAGCTGTCCTGTTGGTCATATGGGATGTAATGAAGAGTAGACCTCGGCCAGCCATAACTCTGAGTAATAGGTCTTCTTATTTTGCACTAAATATTTTGAGTGTTTCATTCCTTAAGCAAAGAGGGGAGATGAAATTTTAAATGTGAAAATGATTTGTTGTAGTCAGTTTTGACAAACAGTATTCTCTAGTGTTTCAGTGCTTTAAAGGAATTGGCACAGAAAAATGAAATGTGCACTATCGTTATGGAGCTTTTTTTTATAGTCTTTCTGCCTCTGTTTTCCAATTTTAATAAGGTGCCTATAAAAAATGAATAATGAAGTAGTATATAAACAATGTTATGAAGACAGCATTTCCTCATTAGGTTGAGCACCCTACTCTTTTATAGATAGATATTTTTTTAATATTCTGAAGGTAAATTTGGGATGAAATGCCAAGGATCTATAGAATGATGTGCAATGATGGAGAATTAATGTCATACAGCAAATTGTGTTGCCATTTGAATAGTATATCATGCAGTTCAGTGCCAGCAGATTTAACAAACGTGTCAGCCATCATTACTCAAGCATCCAAAAGGTCATCTTTCTATCCCAGCAGGGTTGTCCAATAGCTTACAGCATGCGCATAACAAAAGATGATGTGTGGGATCTCCAGTGATCTTTTTGATCAAGAATCAATTAAAATAAGTTGCTGTTAATGTGACACTAGATATAGACAAAGCGTGATGCATTTGACAGCCACTAATTACAGCAGGCAGCCAAAAGAGCTCTGTAGAGATATGGGGACAGAAATGGCTAAATTAGTAAACTGTGTTGACACAATCACTCAATATTTTTTGATATGCGAGCACTGCATATTCCCAGGTCTGGTGAACCTGGCAGGCATGAGTTACTGAAATTTATGAAAATAAAGCAGAGAATATGATTTTTTTTTTTTTTTTAATAGTTAGAGTAGCTCAGAACTAATTATCCCAGCAAAATGGAATGAGCAAGCTGTCCCAGCAGGGGAAGTTTGCGCTTGTTGGTGGTGCTGCCTCAGTTTAAAAGCAACCTCGAACAAGATGCTTTTTAACCTGGGGATGCCACCAAGAAAATGTGCCTGTTCTTTAAAGCAAATGGATCCTGACTTGTGTCCCACTCCCTCCCTCCTCGTGGTGCCCAGTGGGAATTCTACATCACCTTGCTTTAGAGCAGGAATTAAAGAAATGTAAATCTGGGATAATTCTGCCCGGCTGGATCTCGCTCCAGAGCTCAGAGCTCCCTTGGCATATGCCCTTCTTTGGGACAGTGTCCAAGAACAGCCGTGTTCAGATGCCTGGGGTGGAGGCAGGGAGATTTATTTTGTTGTGGTTTTTTCCCTCCTCCTTTGATGGCTTACGAAAAGTGCCAAATGATCTTGTCATGTTCTGGGTGATTCGGTGTGTGTTTCATTTGGAGCTGTGCATGCCCACAGGAGGTTAACTGGTGCCTTGTAAGATGGATCCTGAAAAAACCTAACCCAGCTGTGCCACTGTTTGAAACTGAATTCTGGATGAGAATCCCAGGGTGTTGTATCTCCTGCTTTGCCAGAACATTTGTGAATATTTTTTAAAATAACTCTGGGATTTTATGAGACTGAAATTGTTATTCTTCACCGCATCATGAAATTTCCCTACATTTTCTTAGCAAGCATTTTTTACAGCCTTGGACTTCTAATTGGGAAAATTGGGACTCCTTTAATGCCAGGGCTGTATTTCAGCTAATGGAAGAACCTGACACAGCACTGAGGTCAGCACTTTCTAGCATGTTTATCATATTGTTTTCAACCTTGGGTTGTGCTCAAATCTTCCTCTTCTTTCCCGTGGTCAGACTTGCCAAATCAAATCTGTTTTTTTTCCTTTACAACTTCTCTGGAATCTGACCATGCTTCACAGTCCTCTGCTGGGCTCTTAATGTCTCTCACAGTGACATAACTCCCTGTTTATTCATTAGCTTGAGCCCAGCCTCACCTTATCTTCTGTAAGCTTATTTCTGGTTCCTCTATGTCTCATGGCCCTCCATTCTTCCCTGAACAGAGGGACACCTCACATCAGACTCCTTCTTTATCCAAGTGTTTGAATTCTTTCTACCTGCTGTGTAAACTCCCAAGCTTGTCATTTTTTTGGTATTGTATCCTATTCCCCCATGCTGTTTGAATGCAGAGCATCATAGAACTAATGCCTGTTACTGTCCCTTAAATAACTGCTGGAGTTTCTTGTAAGCTTTATCACAAACTGGCTGCCTGTGTCTGAGATCAGGTTTTCATCAGGTTTCATATTCCTAAATTATTGACTGAATCCTCTCTTACTGACCTGAGCATGAATTAGCAGCACAAATGTATTTAACTCAGCATGGCAAAGGCTCTTCCAAAGTGTTCCTTCAGGATCAAGGTAACCCCTGAAAAACTGTGTATCACATTTCCTTGCTGAAATTCCAGTGCTGCTAGAGGAGCTTTACCAATAAGGAGGAAAGACACAGACCAGTGGTGTTAATAAAAATATAAATGGTTTTCAGCCTAACATCGTGTGCAAACCAAAGGTGAGGATTGAATCACAAATTCATACTGTAAAAGATCAGAAGGAAACATCATAATCCAATTTGATTTTCTGTCCACAGACCTTCACCCAATCAATCCTGTGGTATAAAGCTGCCGTTTCTAGCCTAGATAAACTCAAGTTATTAGGCTGTGTTGCTGTTGCAGACTGAAGACCAATTTTTTTCCTATCCTAGGAAATGATTCTATAATTTCTGAGGAAATGGAAAGTATCTCACTAGTTGATTGTTAAATTGTTCAACAAATTGAACATGTTTTCAGCTTGAAATATGAGATACCCCAGAAGAAGCGGGGAAGGTGAAATGCAGATGACAGTAGCACTGTTTGACCAGGAATTTACCTTTTTCACTTACACTGAGCCAAAAGCAAGCTAAAACCTCTGCATGCACTTTGATTTCTGCATTAAATATAAGTCTGAGAAGCCTACACTGTATTTTTCTCCATTTCTCCCAAATGGGCTATACATAAAATACCTTTTGCTTTCTATTTTGATGTAAAGAACTCTTGCTACACATTTCATTTTTCTTTGCAATACAAAATAATCTCTCCATCTCTTGAAGTTTGCATTTTTGTGGAGTTCAGGGATAGTTTTTCCATAAAAATGTTTCCCTTTGCATTGAGTGAGCTCTGACTGTGGTGTTGTCTGACATTTTCCCCTTACTATATCTGTATCTCTTCTGGCAGTTCTGTATCTCTTAAAGGCAGTGAGCCATTGTGGGACTGATGTGACAAGACATGACAGGAAATTCCACTGAATAAAACAAATTATACACTAGAGATGTGCTGAACTGACTGAAAACAATTTGGACACCAGGGGCAATGGAAGGTGCTGAGAAGGCTGAGAGTAATGACATTTTCTTTTGGATTTTATTTAAAGCATTTCCATGCACAACTTGGTGTAAATCAGTGATTGTGAGTTCTTTGGGTTGTGGCCCTTCAGGTTCCTTGCTCAGAAGAGTGCACGCATGGATATGAGTGAGCTGAATCCATGAATTAATTGTAGCTGATAACAACTCATTATGATTTAGACTCTTATTGGAAAATTTAAATATTCCTGTCTTCAGTTTGTGCTTTGCTGAATAATATCTATGAAGAGAAATGGGTGACTTTTGTACCCAGGTTTTAATTCACAGTGTAATCAAGCAATCCCATGCTTGGATTGCAAAGCAAACTGTCCAACACATGTGATGCGATCAGTGGAAAGATTTTGTTAAAAGTGAATTTACTTTAAATAATGATAAAGAATTTCTATCTATTAAATGCAACAATGAAAGACATAGTTGATGTGGGAAAGTGTTTAAAAACCCCCATAGGGAAGAGGAAGAAATCTAGTAAATGAATTAGGATTGTTTGTCATTTATGTCTTCCAACTTCAACAAGGAGGAAAATTTACTTGATTCCTCTTTGGCTTCTGTCAATTTTAAATCATTGTGTGTCAGCTCCTTTTGTGAGGTACTTTGTAAGTGAGACACAGGTGATGAGTTATTGCCAATAAACCAGGATTGCCATTTGGGCTGTACAGTAACAAAACATAAATTTTGCTTAATGTGCCTTTAAGAATGTGAGCTGAGTGGATGCGCTGCTGGCAATGAGTGATGATTCGCAGCATCGGGACGAGGATCCGTTTGTCTGTCTCATCTTGTCATGTAAATGTTTGAAAAAACCCTGAGCAGCTAATACAGCAATCTGGCAGCAGTCTGCACCGAGCTCTGTGAGTCAAAGGCTCCTGCAGCAGAGGAGGGTGTTCACATGGAGAGTCTGCTTTCCCTGACACCCTTTGGATGACAGATGTGGAAGCAGAGCAGCCTTTGTGGAGCCCGGCGATCTTCCACCCACTGGCAATGGGTCAGTACTGCTGGGAATGGTGATGGAAAGAGGGGCATGAAGATATTTTACACTTTATTGGAGGCCTTTTCCTATGGTATGCTGAAATGAATCCCTAGAATAATACAGATGTTTCAAGTAACACCCAGGGAATGTCATTTGAGCTTTATGCTGGCACCTGTTGAGAAGGAAATGTCAGGAAAGCATTTAGACAACAGCAGATCAAGTTTTGTGATTTGGAGTTTAATTAATACTTGAGATTTCTGCCCTGAATTGGTTGAAGTCAGCAATGACCATTAGTGAACCTGCAGAATTCCTCCCTTGAGAGTCAGATTGGAATATTGTAAACATTCCTGCCTTGATTTGCCTGTGCATTGCCTGGAAACCATTCCTAGTAAGGCTGGGTTTACACTGGGATTTGACCTGCCAGTCTTAGTGGGACTGCTGAGTTTTATGACAGGGATCCTGTTTGGGAGGCACTTTCAGCAGCAGTCCAGGCTATCCACTGACACCCATTAATTCAGTGCTTTGGTATTTATTACAGTATTTTTTAGACTGTTTCTTCCATGTGAAATTCAGTAAAACCAACAGATTAAAATACACTATTGCATATGGTGCTGTAATATTTAATTTTTAATTTCATTTCTGAGAAAAAGTACAAAATATGAAGTAGATTGCAACCTTGAATAACTGCAAAGCAGCTGAATAGAAGATGGCCTTGGAAAATACAGAGGTACTATTGTTTATGCATATCGGTATATCAACATGTGCAAATTATGCTGGTAGCACCAATTATTATATTTATAGATAGATTTTCAAAGGTGTAACTGTGGAGGTCAAGGAGCAGGCCCAGAAGAGCTATAGAAGAGATGATACAGCCTCTTGCTGTGGTCAGTACCAGATGCTTCAAGAACAGCACAGCTTTTTGTAGCAGGATTGTACTATCACTTGATAGTACAATTTGATGGTCAATCAAATTCATAATTCACACATGACTAGCTTTTTACCTTATTCTGTGGTTAGAAGGAGCTGCTGTAATCTTTCCACCATTGAAATTATTTTTTTCCTAATTAGAGTTATCAAAATCTGTTTCTTTTGTCTCCGTGACAATTTTGCATGGGGAGTACAGAGATAGATGTAGTCCCAAAACACAGTGATTCATTTCTGTTAAATTGTTCATGTTTTTTGTTTTACTTGCAGTTGAAGAGTGTCAAATTTTGTGAAGTTGGTAAAAATACTTGTGCCTCTGTAGGTGCCATTTTAACAGTGCTGGGCATGTTTTCCCTCCCACACGGCATTCTGGGAACGAGCTGTTGGTTGTGAGCAAAATTGTCAGCTTTTGCAAATTAGAAACCAGCTTCAGCCATCCACAAATGACAGAGAGATTTCTGAACATCCTTAGCAGGGAAGACACAAAGAGAGGGAGTTTTGGGCTGTGTCTGCATGGGCGTGTATGTGTGTGTAGTGTATACAGGCATCGAGTGAAGAGCATTGTTCCAAGTGGGTGTTTGCACTTCTCAAGAGGTTTAAAATACCAGACACTGAGCACAAGGATATACGCTGTGTGCCAAGAAACAAATCTATATTAGCAACTGCAGAAAAATCAGTAGAATGTATATGATTGGTTTGATAAAAAACTCTTAAGGCAGAGTGTATCTGAGAGGCACTTTCATCAATGTAAATTAGATATTGAAAATATTTTTTCCACAGACTAAAACTTTGGTTTTTTGCTCCTGTAGTCATTAGATTTGTAATTAAGCTATGGAGTTTTTTGTTTTGTTTTAAGAGAAAGACCTTGTTTTGTATCTTTTCCAGAGCTGAAAGGAAGAAATAACTACTGCAAGTCAAATGGTAGAACACAAGATATTTATTCATAGCAGGTTCAGTAAATAATGTTTCTGTGGCCAGTTCCAAGCACTCTATATAAAGGAAATATTTAACGTTTTAGCTGCCGTTGGAATATTACTTATTTAAATGTGTCATGGGTTTTTTTTTCTGTTTTGTGATCATCTTTTATATCTAGTATAATGATGCCTGTTCCTGGTATTGCTAAAAGCATATGTCAGGTTCTCAGTTCATTGTCCTGAAGCACTTAATTTTCTTTCCCCAAGTTTCTTTGGTAACTTGGTTGAATTTTAATTTAGGGCAACATGTAATGCCTTAGGTATGTATATGAGCTAAACATATTCATATAAGCTGTATATGCTGCTCATATTTTGGGGTTACTAAATAGCAAACAGTCATAAAGCACTGTCCTCTGGCTCTCCAGAATTACTTTTTTAACATTTAAACAAAAGAAATAACCCTAAATGCCAGTATTAATTCACAGTGTAGTTTAACACCCAATAATAAATGCCAAGTGTTAATAGTAAATCTATGGAGACAGTGCCATATTTTGTCATCTAAATACCTTTAACTACCACAAGGTCTTTCAATATAATTAGTAGAGAGTATTGAGCCCGGCCAGAAATATGGGATTCATCATTAAATTCAGAGGCTTCTTTATCTCTGTGAGTCTAACCATGTGTGCAGACAAATTGTTAATGGAATGGGCTTTATTGCTCTTAGATTTCCTCTATTTGAAATGGAATAGCCTGCTTTGTGAGAAATAATTAGGTTTCATTGTTCTACCTGCATCAAGTCTTGTTGGTAATCTTATGGTTTTAGCAATTCAGATTCAGAGAGCAGTTGGTGGTGGTGATGATGTTTCATTTTAAATCACAAAGTATTGTTATTTTTCCTCCTTTATCCTTCATATTTTCTTTCCTTTCTTGTGACAGTAATAGATGTAATATCACTAACTTTCAATGGGAGAAAGTCATTAATTAACAAATTAAAACCATTTGGGTTTGCAATATGCAGATTTGAGAATATATCTCCTTTGGTTGGCACATGCTGTAATGTTTTGTAGGACACCTCACCTAGGCCTCTGAAATCAGAAATGTAAAGCCTCAAGGCAATGACAACCTATTACATAATCATATACAGTTCTCAGTGATTTACAGACTCATTGTTTGACCTTGCTTTTTTTGGTTGGGTGAGTTATGATTATGCTTAAGGATTAATTAGCCTTCTGGTACTTGTTCACGTAGAAGAAAGAATTGCTTATCTGCAGTAAGGGTCATTTGCTGTGTCTCAAAGTCTCTGGAGAAACCCCTCTCATGTTTTTCAGTTTTAGGAAGTCCCAGAATTAATATAAGCTGAGGTTTTATATGAAACCAAGGGACTGCGTGTCAGGGACATTTAGCAGATTTGTTGCTTGTAGCTCCAGACGAGGGATCTTGGCTCTTTTGGCATAAGTACCAAGTCTCTTGTTGACTAATGCATTTCAAAATGATTTTTAGAATGAGATTCTTGTCCCGAATGCACAATAGGAAAAAATAGCAATCTGACTGAGAAGTCACTATGAGATGCATTTGCCTGTCCACAGGGTAAAAGACTATACATCTTTTGTCCAGGTCTTCATTTCACATTTCCAAGCACATTCCTCACAGATTGCCAATATTGTCCATTGGCACTGCAGTGTGTGCACTGTCAATGCCCTCTGGCTAAGAGAGTTCTAAAGCCCCAGGAAAATACCTAATTTTTTTTTTTTTTTCCTTTCTCGTACCAAGGCAAATTCTTTGAGGATTTTTAATTGTTCACCCTGTATTAGTATGTCCTGACACTGGTCTAACCATACCCGAAATCTGTTGACCAGTTCTCGGGTAAAATTTAATTCAGATGTACTTCCATCCTAAAGCCAGAACACTGCAAACACTTGTGGGAGTTATTCAAGAAGCAGCTCCAGAGGGGGTTGCTCAGTCACTAGACTTGTGGGAAGGTTTTCCCTACTTTAATGCCTGTAGTGTAAGCAGATACTGACATCTACTTACAAATACTTTTCTTAAGTTACAACTTCCCTGGGAAGATGGGGAACATTAAAACATCACAATGAGAGCTGTTTTTTGTGAAATATTGGGTATTGACTGTGTGACATGCAGGACTCTCAGTACATACGATTGGACTTTAAAATCCCTTGCCCAGCACGAACAGATTGTAATCTATTTTTGCAGTACAGTCCCTGTGCTCCTGAAGTGCTTTTTCTGTGACACAGATCCATCTCAAACCCAAGGCTCTTTGGGGTCCTCGAGAGAAGTAATGTTTTGTCTACACCTCCTCAGCTAAAGTGTGGTTGATGTGATGCCTGCACAGTGTATAGTGGCCAAATTGGGACTTCTGAAATTTATACAATATTTCAGCAGATAGAGCACTCATCCAGGCTTGCAAGACTGAAACTTTGGGCTCTTTGTAGCCTCAGAGAGATCAAATTCATACCTTTCATTTCTCATTAAGGTGCCCTAGGTATGCAGCACAGAGGGCATTGTCCACTCCAGTTGCATCTCTGTCATTCTGCTAAAAACCCCTGCAGCTCTTTGGGCTGAACAGACACAGTATGTCTGTGGTTCAGTCACTGAGGCAGCCTGGGTCAGCAGAGATCTTGGCCCAGTTACTAATCCAAGTTCAAAGTGCCTTTGGGCAAAGCACTCTGTGTAAAAATTATGAGCAGTCACCAGAAGAGGGATCAGCCCCCAGCCCCCTCTTCCTGCTTGTCCTAAATAGGTGTTCTCCCCCCGGACTACAGATTGTGCTGCCCTGCTTTGGTTCCAGTCAGAGAGGTTTTCCACTGGGCTGTGGAGTGTAGAGAGTGCTTCTGGCTGAGGGCAGGTGGCTGGAGCATTGCAAAAATGGGGAGAAGATGAGAGCTTGAACCCTTTTGTGCTGAGAACACTGTGGAAGTGTTCTCTTTTTCTCCATTGTGCATGAAAGAGAAGTGACTCATATTGCTTCCTTCCATTATGCTGGGGTTTTTTATAGGAATGACCCTAGCTCACTTTTTTGAAAGGAATGATTTCAGTGCATAAATGTAGCAGCAGATGATTATTTTGGGACTGGCTGTAGCAAGAGAAGAAGTAACCACCACACTACCTTTTTGCATTGTTACCTTTTCTCTGTAAGAGATTACTGCCTCCAAAGCTGACATCCTTACTCCCTGTCAATCCAGAGTCAGCCAGGTTAGCCTGAATCAGCATTAAAAGTGATTTAAACTAGTCTGTTTGACTTGTTGTTAAACTGGCCTTGTAACATTCACCCAACCTGACAAGAGGGCTCTGCTCTGTGAAAGGCAGTGCCTCACAGAGAAGCAGAGGCAGCGTGGAGCAGTAAGTTCTCCCAGGGTTTCAGCTTTTCTGCTGGTTCCCTAAATCACAGAGCCTGTTGGAACTCTGAGTTCCTGTCTGACTCCTGCAGCCCAGAGAGAGGTACCTGAGCCCACGGGGAGCTGGGATTTATGGCACTCTCATTGCTTCAGCATCCCTCCTTAGCTACTTGTGTGTGTGAGGTACTGTGAATCCCTCACAGAGTGCCCAGTTTCCCTATGCGTGCTACCAGAAAATGCCTCTTAAAATGTCACAAGTTGCAGTTTGGAAGTCAGGTGCTTAAAACTGAGGTTGTTACATGACCAGTGTGGAAAAGCCCAGGTCTTTTTGTGTATTCGGATCCTTGTGGTTTCCCCCTCATTTGCTGCAATTACCATATAGTATTTAGTAAAAACAATGAGGAAAAGAAAAGAGCCAAACAAACAGGGCTGTTCTGTCCCACCAGTATGATGGAACAGTTAAATTAATGGCTAAATCTAATTAGGAAATGAAAAATTACAGCTTGTCTGCTGCCAATACTAAAGCAAATGGACTGTGAGATAGAGCTATGGTTACACTCCAAAATTATCTTCCCATTGTTAAATCTTAAGGTGGCTTTACTGCCTGCACTTGGAAATAAAATAATCCTTGCAATTATGGTTTGCAATTTGTGAGTGGTTTGAAATGTAGTGGCTTTTAGTATAATAAATGGATTATTGTATGTTGACAAAGTAGAGGTTTAATTAACAGTGACAGATAAAGCTATTGCATTTAGAAGCTGTTTATATTAGAAATTACCTGATAAAAAGGGGGGTTTAAGCATTCTAAATACTCAGTTAAGCATTACCATCTTGATCTGCTACCATATGTATTCATCATTGCATGGATGTTGCTTGGAATCACAGCAAGTTTTTCTGAGACATCAGGCTGTCATAATAACTGATAGATCAATGGCTTGATTTACATATTTATTATGGAAAAACTCATTTTCATCAATGTAACTTAGATCCTATGCATCCTTTGTCTACAGTTAATTTGAAAATATTAATTTTCCAGTGACAGCTCAGTCTCCTTCCTGGTTAATCCCTTCATTTCCCATCTACCTAGGAGTGACATTTAGTGAAATGAATGAGAAATGGTAAATTCAGGATGTCATTGTCCTTACTGACTAAGAGCAAACAGACCAAGAGACATCTGGGTACAAAATATATCAATCACAAAAACAACAGCTAATTGCTTTCTATTTTTATTCCTTTACATAAGAACATAACTTTAAAAATATCTCCTTCTTTAGTTTATTAATTTTCGGAAGCCCAAACCCACTTATTTTTAGAAAAAATAATCCTCAAAAGGAAAAAAATGTGCCATCTGTCAGAACTAGAAATGTTGTTTTACTCTGCACATTTTGTTTTCACCATCATATTCAGCATCATCTGGATCACAGTGTCTTAATCCTTCAGCACAGGAATTTGCACAGAGGCACTTTTGGATCTCAGGGAAAATAGTCACTGAAGTATTTTAACGGTTTAAAAATGTTGGTGTTTCTCTCTTTTGTCAATTCCCTACTTTCCCTTAATTTTACCCATTTCTGCAATTCGAGGTAGCAAAGATGTCCAGAGGAATACAGATAAACTGAGAGGAATGATATTGCTGAAAGGGAGTGGCTCACTGCTTTGTGTTGCTGCACTTTGTATGGTAGAGCTGAATGGACAAGTAGGGAGAAAAATAGAGGAATTACAATGAGGAGATTAAAAAATTGGGGCATAAAAGGACAGAGAGAGGAGTGGACAAGGTAAAAAGCATGGCACAGGCAAAAAGGACCACAGTCCTGATGGTGTTGGTAGTTGGAAGTTTTGGCAGGTACTTAACCCCTTGGCGGCATACTCAGACCTCTTAGAAATTAGAAAAGCTTTGTAAAGTCAGCTTGAATTTCCATTCCTGTTTGTGTCTTTGCGGATTCCTTCCATCAAGGTTATTTTGTATTTTATTTTCTGGTGGTGTGCATCAGGCTTTTCTTTAACACAGTGCTGCTGTTTGCCCAGTGTACCCTGCATCAACACAGGAAGCTCTGCCCTTTGCCTAAGGGTATCTCCACCAGGATCTCCCACCCCCTCCTGGCTGAGCTCTGTGCAGCCTTCCTGCTGCTCGTGAGGATTTTACTGATGGGACCTGAATACCTAGTTTGTTTGGTAAATGGATTTTAAGAATGAAAATGTGATTTTTTTTTTGTTTTGTTTTCATATGCCATCAGTTTAGCACATACATCAAATGTGTGCTGATAGGGACAGTGAACATGATTTTAGCCTCCAGCCTGTTACTAACTTTAGTTTGGTAGAGGTTCAATCTAGTTCACTTATTTAGCTTGCCTCTGTTGCATGACTAAAGATCTAAGGCAAAAATGCTTAGAGTCCCAGCATCTGTTAATTTAAACTATTTAAAGTACAAATGAATCAGAGGAAGGGATTTTTTAAACCAGTTTCTTAGAGGGTTTGCTCCACTCGCTGTCTGTGTCTCTTTTGAAAATCATAGAAACTATTTTAAAATTCCAGGTTACAAAGCAGCCATTAGAAAAATGATTTTGAGTCAACAATTTTCATACCTCTCATAATACAGTAATGTGCTCCACTGGTGGGAAGGTGCAGTGGTGAGACTGCAAATGCCTGTAAGGTGTCATTCTTCCTCTCAGACAAAAACCCCGATGGCTGCTTAAAATTGTTGTACGTCAGGGATGCTACACAGGCAGTTAAAGTCTCCCCGAAAATGCTCTACTTCTGGAGTTTGTAGGCACTACAGGAAATTTAATTGAAGCAGTTTGGGTGGTGTTATAGGACATAAAATCAGAGATGTTCCTTAGTCTTATTACATACTTAAAAATATTATCGTAGAGTGTTCCCTAATAGTTTCTTATTATTTTGCCTTGGTTTTAAAAAACAACGTCTTTGAGTACAAATAGATGAAAATTCCCTTGGTAACTAGGGTAATTACAGAGATTTTCAATTACCAAACTGCACGTTCACTGACTTTTCATTTATATCCTTCTCTTAAAATGAAGTTGTTTTACAAGATGAAGTAGACGCATCTTCTGTTTTGGCTTCTCTTCATGTTCTCGAGAATTTGTTTTTCCTTTGGGTGCTTTTCTGTTGGCTCTCTGCTTTTGTTTTTCCCTAAGTGTTCCATACTGTGAGAACAAACACACCATGACTGCATTCTCCTTATCCAACCCTAACCACTGTCTTTCACTGTATCTGTGTGATGTGGATGTTTCTTTCCATTTTGGATAAGGATATGCATTTTTATTTGTGTCTGTATTCACAAACACATACTCAGAATTGTACATATACATTATGTTTTCATGTATACACAAATCTATAGCCTTGCACATTTTACAGGAGTAGAAATAAACGACAACCCCCTCCACAGTAGGTTAATGTGAGCTGAAGAAGCTGAAGTAATTGCCACAGATACTCTTTCAAAATTAATGTTATCAAGCTGCATATATTTGGTGACTATTCCATAATAAGAGGAGTTCCACATTAAGCCAAATGAACCGATTATGAAAACTGGAGGCTAAAATAAACGTTAAATTTGCAGTGTTGACAAACTGATGGTGCCGATAAAAAAAGCCAAAAATGTTGGGGGCTAAATTCAGGGATTGTGTGAACAGCACCTTGTTATAGCCCAATCTTTTCAAAATTTACTAATGCACTTTCAAGCATGTTTTTCAATTACCTAAATATCACAGCTGCATCTTGCACCTCAGGAAGTCAGAGTTAGCTCTGCTTCCATGCTGAGAGGCCAGAGGGCTTTGCTGCAGAAGGGAAAGGAAACCAATATGAGCCTTTAAGGCGAGACAGTTGATTGCCATTTCTGTTTGCTACCATTCCTCCATCTTTCTGGGCATGCAAATAACACCAATTTACATTAAAAATGTATGCAGATAATTTTTACTTCTGTTTATGTCACCATTAAATGTGACTCTCTGTGATTTACCGTTGCAGTTTTAATCTTGCATTAATGCGGCTGATTGTAATTATTTGTCTTTTTAATTGAAATAAAGTAGGAAAGAGAGGTTTCCTGAATTTGTTACTTGTACAAATATTTCCACACTGGTTTTGTAGCAAACATCTCTCTATGGTGAGTGGGACTGGAGGACAGAACAGTCCCATGTAACTGCACAGTTCGTTGTAGAGTTTGAAATCTCAGTGAGGGCACAGCCCTGGAAAAAAATTACAGGTTTCTACCTGTGTTGCAGTAGAAGAAATAATCTGTGGAAATACCGTACTACAGGATAAAGTCATTGTTTGAGCAGAATTATTTAGTTAGCCTTGCTTTACTTCTTTTGTAGTGGTACATAGTACCTATTTTTATTTTACTATATTTATAGTGCGCAGTTATGATTGTCTTTAAAATCTGTGAGGTGTGAAATAGGAATATATGTATTTTTTACATTAAAGGGTTCAGAATTGCCTTTCCTGAGGAAACTGTCAGTAATGCTGGAGAATATCAAAGTCAATGTGAAGCTCTTATGCTAAAAACTCACTTTTCATTCAATTTCTCTGCCTCTGCATTTGAAAACTTGATAAAGGTTGAAAGTTTAGAGGTGACTGATACAATTATGAATGCAGTGACTGTTTAGCTAATTGGCAGCACTTTGACTAAAGGTACCATTTATACATTATTCATTGATATATATTCCATGATTAATAGGCGGAGCTCGGTTCTTCAGCTCATTGAAAACCATATTCAAATTGTTTTAGTAAACCCGTAACAGATGCTGCTCTAACAAATTGTTATAGAACACATTATAATGTGTAGATAGAACTGAAGCAATATATATCATTTCACTGTTATTCAGTGTCACTGTCTTCTTATATAATTTCTCACATCACTGTGACATTGAATAAAGTAGGTTTTTTTTCCTAATGAGGAATAAAACCATATCCTATTTGTGAAATGCCAACTCCATTAAAATCAGTGGTGAGATTTCCACTGGCATTACTATGTTCAGGAGTACAATTCAAATTTCAGTGCTGTAAATTGGCACAAGTGTCTTGATGTCACTCTAAAAAAAGGTTTATAGATAGAATAATAATGTTGTGGTTAATATATATTAAAGTTACTTCTTCATTGCTACTCCCAAGCCACTTTTTTGAAGGAAGAACTTAAGTTTTCAATTGAAGTTCCAGTTTTGGTTGTACTCATTCAAATCTTCCTCCTTTTTTCTTGTGAAGCATCATTTTGTGAGTCTCCGAAGTCATTTCAGGCTCTCTTCTTGCTCCTCTATCAGTGGGGGAGGATGTTAGACAATATTTTCTGCTATTGTCAGTCTCCATCCTTTGACTCACAGTCACCCAGCTTCACTTCTGTTCTCTCTAAAGGGGTCTAATCCTGCAGATTTGTGCACTGTCCTGTCTTTTGCAGTCTCCCACTGAGGAAATATGCACATCCTTATGACCCAGGGATGGCAGCAGGATTGAGATCTTGGTTTGGAAAGTCTCATTACTGTGGTTAAAATCTGTCTGAACACACTGAGAATCCAGAAGTCAGTGCTGTTTTGGATTATTTTCACGTGAATCTTCAGTTGTCAGGGGTACTGAATTAACCTATGACTCAGAGAACATGAAAATATTGCAGTTCAAATAGTTGTACAAAGTTGTATAGATTAATATATTTGAACTTTTCGTGGGTCCCACAGGTTATTGGCAGGCACATTCAGGGAGTTCAGAAAAACAGATGGTCAATATTTACAGAAAAGACTAAAACAAGGTGATTAGGACAACAAAAAGTGTGATACAGAATTCAAGTTGCCTGTGGAAAAATGACTGTGGAGCAGGTAGGGAGAAAATGACAATGTGCCATTGAACCAAAAGCTCAGTCTGCTGCTGCAGTTTGGGGGTGGTTGCTGTTTTGAGGATGTGGGTGCAGTGATGTGCAGCCTCCCTGCTGGACACCACCACATTTACTGAGAGGAAATTCACGTCATCAGCTTCACAGACAAAACCAGGCATTTACCTGAGAATTCCAGAACAGCCTATACAAGAAGCATTATCCATTGAATGATATTTTCCCAGAATTTCTCTTCATAGCTTTCGAATGCATCATTGACTTGCTAAAGCCATCATTAGGAGCACACTTGCAGACCACCAGCCACCAGAGGAAGGCAGCTGGTGTGGAGCAACAAGTGGAGCATTTGCAAATGCATTTCCTGTAAGAAAGAGTTTCTCACCACACAACTATCACAATTCATGGATTCTCTCTCTCTCTCTCTCTCTCTTTGTCTGTCTCAGACTCCAACATATTTCATCCCATGCACCAAATGTCCCCAGAGAAAGTGTGAGTGAAAAGAATTCTCCTGCACTAAAATGAATTCACACAGACAATTGGTGAAAAAATATGAAAATTATATTTTCCCCAAGACAAGAACTCCATTTCCAGCCTCTCTTACAAATCCTTAGGGAATGTCTACAAAATACCTTCAAGAGGCTGTGTTGGGAGAATAAGTCTCATCTATTGGACACTAAACCCGGGGACTCCACAGAGGTTTTATTGCACATTATAATTTTGATTTCCATTAGCTTCTTATATTCCAGAGGCAACAATTATTATTGCCCTGTCCTGTTGTCCTGACCATCTTGTTTTAGTCCCTTCTGCGAATACTGAACATCCCTCTTTTTCTGAATTCCTTAAACAGCTTAGGTGAATGTGAGCAATCTGTCTTATCCCTGTTTTGCTTGAAGGTTGCTGCTCCCGCACCAAAACTGAAGGAAAGCTTCTGTACAAGTCTAATTTTTTTCCTCACAACCACATTACCTGTTCTAGTAAAACTTTCCTTGCAGACCTTATTTCACTGACATCCTTAAATGGTGTTGATTAAAGAAACAATAATATCACATGCTGGGGAAGAGAACAGCGAGCCCTTTTCCCTCCTTACAGCACTGTGCTGCACAAACACACGTGCCTATATGGATATATATGTGTATTCCCAGTGGCCAAATGGAAATGCAGGTGTTTAAGTCCGGCACTCGTGTCTGAAAAGCTCCAGTTTTGCTTTTGTGAGTCCATTGCTATGGCCTGTGGACAAACACCAGTCACTTTCAGCTGCGTTAGTGAAAGCACTTTTTTGTTAAAATACAGGAAAAGAGTGCCCAGAAATGGCTGACACTGTGTGGGTTTGGGTACTGAAGGCTTTGCTCTTCTCCAAATGCTGCAGCTGCTCACTGAAAACCTTGGGGCGTCTGTGCTGTGACTCAGCATCTCTGTTTTAGGGGTTTTAATTTCCAAAATTATGTTGATAACTCTTTCAAAAAAGGGACGGTTACACAACAATCTAGTGCATTTTCAAAGACAATGGCTAAATGTTAATTTTTAAAATGTAAGAGAAATGTTCTTCAATAATGCATAGTGTTAAATAATGAGCTTATTTCAGGAAATTTCTCCCAAAATTTTTTTAGATGTAATAGGGTAAAAATTCCCTTGGTATATTCAGAACTCTGAACACGGCAAATTTTATATATATATATTTATTAGAAATCAAAACTACCTGTTATTTTTTAAGAGCAAAGCCTGGTACCTTTATACAAAAGACAGTGGCAATATGGCTCACTGGAGATCATAGGACTTTTCAAACCCATGGAAATAAATATTACTTAAAGAAAACTAGATGTTTATCAAATTAGAGCTGGAATTTAGCCTCCAAAACATTCTTTTTTTTTTTTTTTTCTTAATCATAGGATTGTTTGGGGGGAAATGGTTCATACAAGTGGGAAACTTCCTAAATTACTTAAGGTTCTCTCAGAAATCATTCTCTGGCTTTAGTTTAAAAGAGTGTTTTATTGGAGGTGTGTTGCTGAAATAACAGCTCTATAAGGTTTCATATTTCAGTTATTTCCAGGGCTCTGTTTACAAGTAAAAACACCTTGGTATGTTGGTGGGGCAGAATAAGAATTTTGCTGTCAAAGGTTTTGTGAGAACTTTTCACTATAGGCACAAGAATAATTTAATTTTGGTTATTTGTTAGTCAATATTTGTTAGTCAATCTTTTTAATTAGGATTTTTTTTTATTTGCTTTTGTCCTTTTTCTGTCTGGAACTCTCTGATGAGCAATTGCCACATATCTTCAGAAGGATATCATAGCAACCAAGGCATGGGGAAGACAATAAAGGAGAAAGTACAGTCCAGCAGTTTGTTTTAGCAGAGGTTAATCAATGGAACTGCAGCTTCGATCGCAGAGCCTGAATTCATTTCTTGTATTTGATTTTCCTTCCAGCTACCATTACAATTTACTTTATATTAAATGACTTCTGATGAGAAGATGACTTTAACCTCTTTTCAGTCCTGTCCATTCAGTGCATTATTGTGAGCTGTAGATTAAACAAAACCTACCCTGACAGAAGTAAATTTAGGCAATGTAGTTTCATTTTGTGATGCCAGAGTAACTCTTCGTTACCAAGTATTTTTCTTCATTAGCTGAACTTGATGTAATCTGCTCTGAAGTGTTTATTTTATCTTTGTATGGACCTATAAAAGATTTACAGAAGAATGAAAAATATCATTGGCACAAAAAATGTAATGAGAGCCTTTTCCAGGACTGAGGCACACAATTTTATAATATCCAGTATTCTTTTCCCTGCCTTCCTTCTCAAAGGATTTCTGTCTTTTCCTTCATATGTTTCATGGATGTACAAGCTTGAAGAAAGAGTCAGCTGGGTCTGTATTTTTTTGTGTTCACTGGTCAAACTTCAGAGTAACCTGCCCCTCTGAGGTGGCTCTTCTAATTTTTCACTGGATCAACTGCCAACAAGATATTTTTTTATCCCTGTACAAGATGATGATGATGATAAAAGCATTCTCTACATGGGACTGATAAGAAATAAATAATCTCCCAAACGAAATATATAGCCTTTCCAAGAGGAAGGATTATCACTTGTGTGAAGTAATACTGGGGAAAGAGATCAATTGAGACAAGATAATCTGTGGGCCAGGAGTAGGAAGTGTATGGGATCCAGAATCACCCCTGGGCAGTCAGAGAGAAGGTGTAGGACACTTACACCAAGTTAAGAAACACAAGCAGTAGCAAGTTTGTTAGAACAACCAGTTAAATCTCTGCTGTGACTGGTTGTCCTCGAGGAATGTTGTTGTTCTCCACCAGTGGGAGCCCAGCTCCGGATCCTTGAAGCTTTGCAGTTCCAGGAAATCTGCCTGTCTGTCACCATGGTCTGCACAAGGAAAGCAGAGCTGGGCTAGGGAAGTGCAGAGGTTCCTGCTGTGGCTGGTGTGAGAACAGATGTGTAGTGTTCCTTCTTCTGCTTTGCATTGCCACGAACTTCCAGTAAAGAAATGGAGTGGAATCCTCCTGTGTTGCATTTGTTGCTCCCAACCATTCCTACCTGCTCCTTCATTTCTACAGCTGCACTTTATTATCTTCCACCCCTTGCTCTCCCATCACAAATTCTTCTTTGTTTCTTGCACCCATTGACAGAGATGAATTTATTCCTTCCATTGCCTCTTGGCATTTAGTTCATATTCTACTCTTATTCTCTGTGTTTCTTTCTTACCCGTGAATTTATTTTTCACAGTTTTTTGTATCATTTTCTTTTCTTGCCCTAAGTTGGCACAGCTGCTATCTGACTTTTCTTTATGTGATGTATCTTTTTTTTCCTCTATTCTCATGTTCTGCTGTGTGTGAAATGCACTGAACTGTGGAGTTGCCGAGAAGCATCAAACAGTGAGGAAGAGATAAAAGTATTGAACTACAAGAGTGTACTTTAAGCTCTGTGTGCTGCCACAGACAGGACTGGTTCCCTGTTGTACAGCTCTACTTGTGTTGTATAAGTTTTAGGACTAATTATGACATACGTTGCTCATTCATTTTTGCTTTCTTGGGCATACAATCCAATTCCACCTGGGAGAAATGTTCTTTCTGAACACACTTTTCACCTGTAGGGCAGCCCCAGAAAAGAAAAGCAGTGAACCTGAACAATTTAAAATCCTAGCTTTGCTAGCAAATCAAACAACATACCTTCTAATAGTCCATGCATTGTAAAACTTGACTTTAGTCAAATGTACGTGTTAGTAATAGTACGTTGGTAGAAAAATTTATCATCAAGGGGTTGTTTTCTGCTTGAGTACCATTTGCATAAATATTTTTAAAGCATGATTTTTAGAGTTTGCACAGACTTTTCCCATCCCTTTAATCCTTGCTTTCTAGCCAATTTAGAAAAAGAAACCTCATACAGTCAAAGCACTACCATCACTCTAAAAATGAGTCTAACTTGTATTTACTGAAAAATTGAGAGGGAGCTTGAAATAAGAATTTTTTTTATTGATGAGAAGAATAATTTTAGAAGTACACATATTGCATGAAAGCAGTTTTATTTGCCTTGTATTGTCTACAAGATGCAAGGGAGGTTTAAAAGAGTAAGATGCAAGGAAGTTTTAAAGGAATAGTATCTAATGTACAGTAGCAGAAGGCAGGAAATTAAATTTATTGCAGACTTTTTCTACTTTGTTTCTTTCCAGAGAAAACCAGAAATTTTCTACATGTGCAAGTGAAGCTTGCAAGGTTTTTAAAAATAATTCAAAAACCCCAACACTTCCCCCTTCCCTCATACTTTTTTTTCAAAAGAGCTATACGTACTGCAGTAGTTGCATGTGAAAAAATATAGGCGTTTTAAAAAATAGGTATTTTATATGTAATTATTAGGAATATGCACTTACAAGGAACAATTGTGCAAAGCTAGAAGGCAAAAATGTGAGTTGTGAATGTGAGAAGAGAAAACTAGAGGGGTTCAACATTATTCAGGAAATGCAGTAGCAAGATCTGAAGTGTTGCCCAGGTCCTGAATGCTCCTGCCAGCCACGAGGAGCAGTCTGTGCCCTGTACTCGTGTGTTCTGGATTGGCCTCATCAGTAATGATTTAGATACTCCGGTCTGTTAACAATTGGGATGTAATAAAAGCACACCTGAGCAGGTTTTTGCTTCCTGCAAACTGAGAAATTCTGCCAAACAGAGCACCAGGGAGGAATCCTGAAGCACTTGGAAGTGTCTTTAAGTTTCATACTTAAATAGGTAACGATGACTGTAGGCTGGTGCTTCGCTGCTCAGGATGGTGCCTGTCCCCCTTGGGATCAGTTTTTTGTCAGCTCCTGTTCCTGCACAAACTCATCCCCAGCAGCCTGGTCCCAGCAGACCCACACACTTCCCTGTCTGGCTGTGCTGTTATCTCAGTGTGTGACTCGTCTGTGTGAGCCACCTCTAGCAAGTCACTTCATTTAAAAATCACTTTTCCCACTTGGGGAAAGAGTGGTGCCTAATTCATAAGCACACTGCTGAAGTTGTTGCAAAGCAAAGTTAAATGAGGAGCTCCATAAGAACTCACTATGCTCCATTTGCTTGGCAGAAATGCATCTTATTTATGAGAGAGCATATAGTTGTAGGAGTTGAATTTGGGCAATTCAGCCCTCTAATTCTCTTGGAATAGCAGAGCAGCCAGTGCCCTTCTTCATTTAGCAAATATTCAATTGAAGTTGACCACCTGGCCATTTCTTTTCTCTTCCTTTCCTTCTGTGAGATTTTGTCCTCTTCCCTGACCTGTGTCCCCCAAAGCCCAGTTCTGTTCAACAGCATTGAAGTTATGGCTTAACACTTCCTGCTGCCGAGGCAGTGAGTTGGTCATCCTGCCCATGCTCAGCTGTGTGGTGCCGTTTGGAACATGAAATCACAGGTGTGATTCCCTTTCTTTGCTGACCATGGTCTCCCTTTGCCTCTCAGTGTTTTCTGATTAGGTGCAGTTTTAAGAGTAAACTCAAGAATGGGTTGAAAAACTCACTTTTTTCCAAGTTTCCCACATGGCAAACCCCAGTTCTTTAGCTTGCATGCTGCCATTCTCTCTGGGTCTTCTTGGTTTCCATATTTGTAGGATTATCATGGATATAGACGGTGCAACAGGAATTTTCATTTCCAGAAGAAAGTGTTATTTTCTATTCTGCACATGTTTTAGTAGCTCCTGAGTCCTTTCTGAAAGTCTGCAGAGGACGAATTTGCCTTAACACACACAGTAACTCTTTTGGACTTTTAGATATGAACTCTAGCAAGAGCAACAAAAATCCTTTTAGGTGGTTTAAATGTCTCAAGAAGCAAAGACTTGAACTTGACTTTTGTGTTCTGAAATACAAAAATGCAAATCTGCAAACAGCTTCTCACAAGTTTTTCTTTGGAAGTTGATACCCTGGGTCCGTATTTATTCTTTAAACTGCAGTAGCTAGCAACAGAAGCTGTGTAGGTGTTAAGGAAAAGAAAAACAGATTACATTACAAAGCAAGATGCACACTGTTTGAATGCATCAATAATTCCCTTTTTCTTCTCTTTTTGCAGCAGTCCTGAAAAAGATGCAAATATATTCTGCAATTTAGACTTGAACTGTTTATGGCAGATGTACATTAATATAAAACCCTTTTCTTCATGCACACTTGGATGAGCCAGATTTTTTACAGAAATAATTGGGCTAATTAAAATTGAGTGAATGTTTTAATTTCCTTTAAATACAACAACATATTTTCTACCTGTATCAACTGTATGCCTTGCTTGTTTTGAGACACTGGAAAGAAAGCAAAAGAACTGACTGTATTACATGTAAAGAGCTAAAATTTTCCTAGCTCTTTAATATTTTTTAGTTTAAAATGTCCTCTTCAATCAAAATAGTCTAATCCTAAACATTTCCCCCTGTCTCTTTCTACATACAACTTCAGTCTTTAATGTGCACATGGCATGGACATTATTTAGGTTAATGGCAACCTTGGCACACACAGTGATTTAATTTGTGTGTTTAGTAATGAATAATTGGGCTTTAATAAGGGACAATTCCTTATCAATACATTTCAGAGTTTTGTGCAGGTTGGAGACATTTGGCTTGCTTTGTGTTCTTCCTTGGGATCGAGGCCTTTAGTCTTGGAAAATTCCAACTTTGCTTTCTCCAGCTGCATGTTAAATGAAACAGATTCACTCCTTAATTGCACTTTTTTTTAATTGTTTTGTCTTGCTGCTTTTAGTAGTGGATTAAGAGAATACTCAAACAACTATTGATTTCAAGGAATACTGTATCAGATACTCATTTATATTGTGCTAGCATCTGTTTTTTCTTACACACTCTCCCTGCCCATCTTTTCCACTTGTACAGGGTCTTCACTTGCATCAATATCACCCAACTATCACTTCACAGCTTTCATCAGTGCTACTCTACTCCCAGCATTATACTTTGTACTTTTCCTCAATATTTGCTGCTAATGATGATTACCTGAGTCCTGGTCTGTGTGGGAGTTTTCTAACTCTCATTAATGACTTTTTATCTCTATCACGAATCATGCTGTTAGTGTTCAATAAATATGAGCAAAATAGAATTATACAAGGTCTTTTTTTTTTTTTTTCTAACTGCTGCAGCAGGGATGTAAATTCAGTTTAAAGGGCTTGTTCAGCTTGCTGGGATTGAATGCTTGCCTGTTAAACTCAATGGAAGTTTGCCATTTTCTTCTGCAGAACTGTGATTTCCTTTGCTCTTCCCTCCACCACCCCCTTTCTTCTCAAATAAATTATCAGTGTGATTCACCCCAGCATGCTCCTTGGAAACCCTTGTTTTCCTCTTTCTCCTCTTTACTTACATTTTGCTGTTCTCTTCTTCTCCAAAAGCTGTTGTGAGCTTTCCTGCTCTGTGTTACTGCTCATATCTGAGTACCCCATGACTTTTCTCCATTTTGTCATTAAATTTAGCAAGACTTGAGTATCCTTCCATCAGGATGGTGCTTTACATTGTATGTCTCTGTGAACAGGTAGAGTGTTTAAGAAATAACTTCTCTTAAAGACAAATATCCACAACTAAGTATCTCTGAAAGTCACTTGGATCACTGTGGAATGTTGCTTAGTTTTGTGCAGGGTCCTCTGAAGAGGTTAAGGCTTCACATGCAGAGACAAGGTACTTATCTGCACTCACAGTAAAGTTTTGTAGTCTCTCAGTTCAGATTTACAGTTTTTTTCTTCAGACTCCTGTCTGCATCACTGCTCAGTGAATATTCTCCTGCTAAGAGCAAGATGTATTGCTCACATTGGGCAGACAGAGGAAGACACACCAGACCAAAATATATTCTGTCACTGGGGAAAACTAAACAACTAAATAGAAACTCTGCTTCAAGCTACCATTGCAGCTCAGCATTTCTGTTTGGATGAGAGGGAGTTTTGCATCCTGAACAACTCTTTGAAAGGCTTCAGCAAAAATGCTTCACATCATGGCATTTCTACCATGGATGAAAAAGCAGAAAGTTGAGTCAGTGCAGAATGAAGACATGCAGCCCCTCATCTGGAAAGTGCTGCACAAACAGGGACTGCTCCTTTTGGGGCTGAGAGTTGGGACTTTGAAAGGAATATAGAGTCTAAGTTACTGTTGTTTTCTGGGTTTTTTTAAAAAAACTTTTATGAACTTAATTTCCCTTTTAATACTGATGCTATAGATATGAAAAAAAAAGTCTGTTACTAAATTCTTCTCTATGGAACTGCTGCTATCTCTAGGAGCATTTTTACAAAGAAATCTTATAAGAGAATCTTCACATTTTTCATTCGACTATGTAATACACTAAACCTCAGGAGATATTAAATGTGTGTCTGTGGGAGAATGCAGTGTTCCTTGCAAAATTTAACCAGCATTATTACTCAGCAGCTGCCTTAAAGGAATAACAATTTCAAAGCTCTTTTGCTTGTTCTGCATTCTGTGATGTGGTGCTTTACTACATCCTTTGCTAGTTAAATGAAAAACCTTGAGAGTCTTGAACCAGCACTACTGTTGCAGCACAAACTAGACAAGGAGAGATGAAAGCAGACTTCTATCTGGGCCTTCAATTCAAGAAGTTACTGAAGAGAAAAATGCATAGTGATATCAGAAATTATTTTTTCCTGATGATATTCCTTTATTATTCAGTGCAGGTTTGTGGAGATGTATTTCTGTAAATCAAACATGATAGGTAAGAACTTAACCATGGCAGATTTCTGTTAATCATTCCTATTTTTCAGTTGATCCTTAGTAAATTAACCTTATGGCAGCACTCAAGGCTGTAGAAATCCTCCCTGAGAATCTGAAAAGCTATTACCAGGTACCTGATGAACTTTTCTCTACTGTGTGCAACAGAGTATTCAGGGAACAAAAAATACTGGACTTTTCTTCTTTACTGTCATTTTTGATCCACTTTTAGTGGACATGGCAGAAGTGTGCAGAGTTGTGTGTGCTCGAGCTTATGTGCTCAGTTCTCTGTGTGGATTTGATGCATTTATCTGTATTTGAGACAGGCTGGAGGTATTATGCTGTGAGATGAATAATCTGCTTAAATAATAAAGCACCGGTAAGCGGCATTGAAAGCAGTGAATGTCTTTCTTTGATGGCCATTTCCTATGTGGCCTGAATAATATTGCTAAGAACTGGCAGCCTGGCATTTCAGGCTCAGAGGAAATTTCTTCTGGTTTTGTAGGGTGAGTTTGTCAGGTATGATGTGACAACACTTTTGTAGGGAATTGAATGATTACTTTGTGCTGACAATTTGGCTGGCTATGAAAGGAGATGGTATTGACTCTAGTTTAGGTCAGTATTTTAGGTCTCTATGGGAGCTGCTGTCTGGGTTTTAATTTTGAAGTTTAATTTACAGCAAGGCATGTTCATTCTATGATAGCTTTTACACTAAGACTTACAAAAGGGAAAGAAAAAAAGCTAAGGTAGAGTCGGCATGATGGAGAAACGTTTGTACCAGCAAAATATTGCATTTGCAGAAACTTGAGGGGGAAATGCAGAGGCAGATTAGAAGAAAAAGATTAAACATGGTATAGTTGCTGAGTGAAGGTGGTGGGTCAAGGTTTCTTTGCTGAGAAATAGGTAGAGCTTCATGCAGAATAACCGAGCTGCTTGAGATCAGCTGAAAATCTGGTCATAAAGGTTGTTTTTCTACTCTGTGTTGTAAACTAGGCACTAAGGCCATGGGTGTTACACCTGCACAGGTGATAAATGAATCACCATCTACAGAAGATACCAAAGTCATAGGGAAGCTGTGGGTGGCCCAGAGCACAAGAGTGAGAATCTTGTGCTTTATTCCTTAAAGAACTGGGTGCACTAAGTTAATCAAACATTAACTAACTAGAAGGAGTCTTTCCAGTCTGCTGGATAAATATGTGTAACTTTAAAACTTCCCTATAGTTGGTCTGCTAGGTTTTTGTATGATTTCTAGCTCTTGGTGAAAGCATTAAGTACTAAATAGTAGCACTGCTCTGAGGGATGTTAACAAGCAGAAGAGTTTTGTGCAGCTGAATGGCATCCTTTGTTCCTGATTACTCCACTTTGCTACTCTTTTGCATGACTCAGTTTGCAATTGTGTGCCTTTGAGGGTGTCTGGATGATTTGAACGGTGATGAAGGTGCTATTGTAAGGAATATGTGGGAGTAGTCATCCACAGGAACATTTAAAAATATATGTATACACACCATCTGGTGCAATGAGGTGTATTTCAAAGGCAAAATATTTGCTCTTTGGAAGTGTCTCAGAGTTAAGAATATTATTTTCTTCTTCGGAAAAGATGGTTTGGCAATTTCTAGAAAGAAATTCTTCATTCGGGGAAGGCACCTAACCGGGAGTTGGATATTTTGTAGCTCATTTTCTGAACCCACTCCATATTTTTTAAAAACTCCTTTAAAGTACCTATTCAAGAACTGGAGAGTGCTTGAAGAATAGGATCATTAAAATTTCATACAAACATAATACCTTTTAGCTACGCCTTCTTGATGTTTGTTTACACAACCAGGATCTATGTAAGCTCTCATAGAAAATGTTGAATTGATTATCCCTTTTGATGGCCTTTTCAGAGCTTTCCAGCACAGAAGACTCCAATCAGGATTCCCCTGTGTGAAGGCTTTTTGTATTCATGGCTCTACAAAATGTAGTATATTAGGCTATATGACCTTATGTTTTTCTTGAATTACTGGTAAAAGTACCATGAAATTGTATAGGGCCAAGAACAGATGTTCAAAGACCCCTAAATAGCAGCACCTCTAGTGAGCAATGAATATCTCACAATAACTTTCAGAGTTGTCAGCCTAGCATAGTAATGTGCACATTTAGCACATTTAAATGTGCCACTTTAATTCTGTGTAATGCTATTTTTTTATTAGAACATTGTGTGCTTCAACATTAAATGTCTCACAGAGAGATTTTTGTTGTCAACTAAAGCTGAGAGCAATTTTTTTTTTTTTTTTGGAGAAGACTTAAAAACATGTTTATAAAACCAAGGTGAATGGCACAATTTTTTTTCCCTTCCAATTTCTTTACTCACTTGGCAGCTGGTACCTGTTTTGCTCACGATCAAAGTCAACCCAGTGAGTTGCAGATACAGATTTCATTTGCTTTGCACTTCACAATTTTTGCCCAAACAGTTTAATTTCTTAGTCTCCTGGAATTTCTGCAATATACCAAGATGTATTAGAAGGCAGATAATTCTCATAGAAGACGTGGAACATTTTGCTCATTTTTAAAATCTGCCATTATTAGATGACTGGTTTTCTTTAATTACTGTAGGGATAAAACCCCCTCTAAATGAACTGTGTAGCATAACCACGTATCATCTGTTTTTCTAGACATAAACAGGAGTGCTTAGTGAATAATCATTTTTATGCATCTTTATTGATATTTTGAAAATCCTAATAATAATAATGGATGTATGCCTCACTTATAGATTCCATTTCCTTATTATGCCTCACTATTTGTTACAGGGTTTGGGTTTTTTTTTATTAGAGCTTGCCAGCTATCTTTTAAATTTAAGTTTTAATGCAATGCAATCAGGATTTTTTTTGTTGTTTTCGAGGCAGACTTTTGGCAGTGCAGCTTTCCCTTTTCCTTTTATTCAGGATTGCTTTTAAAGTAAGTCAATCTTCTCTTGTAATAATGGAATTATAGTTTGTTGGGTTTTTTCCTCCTGTAAGAATTAAGAAGTTCAGTTATTGTTTATGTTTATGGATAGGCCTTGTTGGACATGAGCTGTGTCTGCACACAGCAAATATAACCAGGCTGTGATTGTTTACACCTTCTTTAGGGATATTTGAGTAATGGCACCACAAGATAACTCATATATGTCCTCCAGACTGATGGCATCTTGGATAATGCATTTCTCCTTCTCTTTATCATACATGTTAAATGCTGCTCTTTGATCTAATGCTGGGCTCTGTAATGCACATTAATGATTGCTGCTGTCAGATAGGACTTTAATCCATTCCAGGATGTCTGATGGGCGAATAATTTGGAGCAGTAAGACTTACTCTCCTCAGCCCTAGCTGGACTTGCTGCTCTCCCTGACTGGGCATATTTAGGGACTTCGACACTGCAGTCATGAATCCTCCCACCAGATTTTGATAATTCTGATTTTTGTCTAATTTCTCCTCAAATGGAAGTTTTCTCTCTTGTTTTTGGATCGACGTCTGGCATTAGGCTAAGGACAGCTGGTGACTTTACTTTTACATCCCTCAGTAATTTGATACATTGTTCAGTGACTATCAGCTCTTCATTTAACCTCTCAATGTCCTTGTGTTTTGGGGAAAAACTAATTCCCTCCCAATTCGTGCAGCTAGTCAGGCATGTGGGGGATTATGTGTCCTCCTGCTGGGAGGTGGATTATCAGCAGATAAAGCATTTCCAGTTGCTCCAAGGTGATATGAAATTTCTCTAAATCCAAACCAGCCCTCACAGGGGACCTGGGGAGGCTGGAGCTCTTCTCCCTCCACGGGACCCAAAACAGCACAAAATTTCTGCAGCCTCACCTGAGGAGGGGCTGAAGTGGAGGCTCAGCTGTCTCAGCCCCTCTCTCTCCTCATGGCAGCGCTCCTGCACCTCTTTCCACAGTGGCTTTTGATTGCTTCATGGATGACTACAGTTAAGTGATGCAAATAACTATTCCAGTTTCTCCTACTTGAATTGCTGTTCCTGATAGAGCTTATTTCAGTGAAGTGGTTTTGTAACTGCAGAGCTGCGCATGTCTCCTCTGCAGGCTGAGGAATGCCAGTGGGAAAATGAATGTGTTAAAATTATGTGAAACTTCTACTCTGTATCTAGAACAAAAATGTGTTTAGCCCAACTGGGTGCAGGATTTGGCCCAAGATCCATTACCCACGAGGTTGCAATGGCTCCTCCAGTCTATGTCATAAATCTGTTGATTATATTTCTTTGGAAAGGAATGACTGCTTCAGTCAGACATGAATCTCTCATCAGATTTTATTAGCTTTATTTACACTGCTACTTGGATTAAAAAGAGCAGTTAAATAGCATGAATTAGCAGTTTGTCAAATTTAAGTTTCACAGGCCAATAATTTCCAGGGCAAGCTGACTTGTGCTCTGCCTTTCATACTCCTAGCAAGAAGTTAATTCTGGCTGGTAAACAAGAGCAATGGAGGGAAAACCAACAGAAGCTGGCCCTTTGTGTTGTGCTTTTGTCAGGGGTGAGTTTTTCCAGCCTGGCTGCAAACCTCTGGAAACAGGAGTTGGTACCAGAGGAGCCCAGGGGCTCCCCAGCCAGATGCTCATCCCTGCCCACATCATGTCTGGGCGTAGGTGCTGGACCCTGTGCAGTTGCCAGGGTGATGTTGGCCCCATCAGCCACAAGCAGTGCTCATGCTTGTACTTACAGGCTATGCAAAGTGCCCCAGAGAGCAGGCTTTTACTACTAGAAGTAATAATATGAGGCACCTGTACATAAAAACCCCAAATGTTGTTTCTGGTGCTCCAGTGCCCTTCTGGGAGTGTTGCCCCAGGTGTGCAGGAGAGTCTGAGCTGAGGGGACAGGAGGGCCTGTGTGACTCTACACCTTTCTGTGTTTGTGTCTTTCCTCTTGTAAAATGGAAATGGGGGGAAGTAAACCATTGCTTCAAGTGGGGTGTGAACCCTGGTGCATTGGTGTGTCTAGTTCAGTGGAACTCTAAACTCTGGGATAACACCTGTGAATCTGGGGATAATCAGGAACGGAGGAAGGTGGTTTTACTGAATTGTTAGCACCATCTCACAAAGTATCCAGGTCAATGCTGTTCCAGGATCAGCAGATCCTGTGGGCACTCTTTGCCCCCCACCTTTGTTTACAGACAAAGAACAACTTCTGAGATGGCTTTCAGCCCCCAGGAGAACAAATTAACTGCTCAAACAAATGTGTTTTCCCTTCAGTTGCTAAATTGCAACCTGTCTGGCGACAAGGAAGATCTCTTTACCACTGGCAGTGGTAAAGATTTTTAAATGCTGAATGTTAGATTCCTATTAGTTTACCTGAACTCTAGCACCTGTACACCTGGGAGCCCTTGGAAGGAAACATTTTACCTGAGCATTACAGCTACAGAGACACGCTGAGCTCCCAACAGGCCCTTGGCTGTGTTTGACCCCCTCCTTGCCTCACCTCCCACTGACTGAGGTTTTTGCTGTGGAGAACTTCCCTGTCCCTGCTTGACAGCTTTGTTGGAGACTATTTCTGTTTCTGCCCTGGCAGCATCCTGTGGTGTGGGCTCGGCATCTTCTCAGTGCTGGGGTCAGCCTGAAAGTAATGCACGGTGCCTGCAGTGCTGCTTTACAGGAATGTAAAATACCATGCAGTCAAAATCCATTGTTGCATTTGGTGCCAGCCTTTGTCAGCTGGTCTTTGAGTGCCACCAGTGTTGCACATAGCTATATAATAAAGACATGGAATTAAAGACTATTTTCCATAAAAAGGAGGGATGGCACTACTTATTTATTTCTGTGAATGTCAGTGAAGAGATTTCCCTTTTCTGACAGCACTATTCTCAGCGAGTGCTGAAGCAGATTTGCTGTGCAGTAAGTTGAGAAACTGGCTTTGGAGAATATCATGTGTAAAAACAAATCCTGACTCCTTCAACCTACACACTCTATGAAGGTATGATTATGAAAGGTGCAGGCCAGCTCTGGAAGCAGATCTGAGCTGGTACATGAGGCTTTGGAGCAGATCTCTCTTGGAATATTATCCAGGACCTTTCAACTGCAGGTTATGCTGGTGACCTCCAGCAACCAGAAGGTGGTATTGCACAACTGCATTTATGTTTGGGTTTCTCTGTTCTTGCTTCAGCATTGCCTGTCAAAAAGCCCAGCTCCCATACTGGGAAAATGGCTGGATGGATTTGTCCTAAAGCAGGCACCAAAGCTTTTGTTCATGGGCTGGCTGTCAACAAAATGCTGAGTTAAGCTGGTTGACACTGGAGTTTCTGTCCTGGAGATCAATTGCAATACAGATGCAGTGGCAGAATGAGAGCTTTGCACTCTTGTGTGCCCCATAAATTGCTGTCTTTACATTTTCTGGTTGTCTATTTTACTGTCTTATAAAATTTGCTGTAATCGCCATCAATTGTTCTTCTTGCTCCTGGAATGTGCTGTATAACATCCAGTGTTAGGGGTTTTTAACACTGAGCATTCCTGAGGGGAGCTTGTAATGTGTGCAAGGGCTTGCCCTGGTGAGTCCAGTCACAGAAAGGGGGTGCAACAAACTCTCTGAATGAGGACCAAGTGCACAAATTGAAGATGAAGACTGTGTAGGGAAGTATATAACAAAGTAATGCTGGTACTGCTGTTGTCATCTGTGATGCTGCTCAGCCACAAGATTGCTATTTTCAATAGCTGGAGGGTTTAGTGTAGATGAGGCACAAATGGAAATAAATGGGTATGCATTTAATATCAAGATATTAGCATCGTGTTGTGTGTGTCTTTTATGTGATTGCAATCTCAATAGCTAGTAATCTCTTTTTTTTAATGAAACATCCACTTTTTTCCATGTATTGCTCTCACATCTCAGTCTGGGTAGTTTTGCTACTGATCATGAACATGCTCATGTTATTGGTTCCTTGTATTTTTACTTCCCTGAGTAAAACAGAACAAGAAAGTCTAGCAAAGTAAGAACATTTAGTGCCTAACAGTGATACAGAAAGAGTGTACACACACCTCCCTAGCTGGGTGATGATATCTCAGTAGCAAAAAGAGAACAACTGCCAGCTACAAGTGAAGAGGCAGAAATTAGAGCAACTGCTGAAAAATCACTGAAATTAAGGACCTGCTCGTTTAGTGTGATTGGAGCATGTAAATATTAACTCTAATGATGACAACACATAAATTGGAGTGCTCAATAAAATTTGAGCACATGAAACTGAAGTGCCACAACCTGCTTTATTGATAATTTTTAGTCATCTGCATTTAATTTGCTACACTATTTACATATGCTTCCTGTAGTTTGTTAGAGTAGAATTGCCATAAAGAAGCCACCAGTCTTCCGAAATTCACACTTACAGGTACATATAAACAAAAGAAAATTCTATGTGCAGGATATCCTAAACTTGGAAGATAATTAGGATTATTAAATTCTTGCATTTAACTTGTTCTGTAACAGTCTTTGGCTTTGCAGAGAAGATGGAATATCCAAGAAAGCAGCAAGATAGTTACAAGGTAAAGGATTTCTGACATAGTCAGCTTTCATTTATTAATCGATAAGGATAGTAAAGAGAGGCAAATACTTCTGAACCAGCCAAAATGCAGTCCATATAAATAGATCCTAAACCTTATAGGGTCTAATCTGCAGTGAACGCAGGACTGTAAATGAAAACTGATTGTGGTGCAAGTATCTGGTTTTTTTCATGACCAAACAGGATCTGGAGTCTTTCTATAGGCCTTAAATTTTTCAGAACTGAGCTTTATACATGCAGTATTATAATGCTACCTTTTGGTCCCTGACATTCTCCCAAGCGCAAAGGCAATAATTGCGGTGACATTTTCACTGGGAGGATTCAGCAAACAAAGAGCAAAAATATCACAAAAGTGAATCAACAATGAGAACACTTCTTAGATCATTCAAGCAGCATCTTTAAAGACGTTGTGCACTTTGTTTGGGCAGAGGTCTTTGTATTTTTGTAAGGCTTCTAGATCACAAACATTGTGATATTGAAGAAAATTTTCAATCTTAAAATTGAAAGAGTTAATTTTCCAAGTTATTTCCCTCATTAGCCTGCCATTCCTTTTATGAATGATGAGCAGATGTAAGTGTGAGATTGTCTTGCATGATTAGAGACTTCTAGGTAATCATTGTAATATAAAATCTTTCATGTGACTTTTAAGATTTAAAAATATCTACAGACAGGAACATCAGTAGCAAAATTGCTTTTTAGGATTCCTAAAGGACACAAAAGCTGTCTGTCCAGGTCAGTGACAGAAGGCTGAGAGGCCTGGGTGCTGCCTGCTTGGCAGGGTTTCCAGCAGTGGCAGTGTAACAGAGCAGTTTATCCTGACAGATGATGAGATTTGCTTATATTAGCTCATGATTTAACAAAAGATAGGAAAAATCATAGGGACCTTCTGTCCTCTTGTCAAAGGCCTCGTACAAAATGAACTTCTTGCATTGAATGAGAGGTTTCTTGAGAATTCATAATTAAATGCCAGACTGGAGTGGGCAGAGTTATACAAAATAAAAATGGAAACTCTTTGTACAAAAGGAACTATGAGAGGATTTTTATAAATCACTGAAGCAGCCACTTGTTGACAAAATATGAGCACAACCCTGTCATTTTGCAAACATTCATCCTGTTAAATGATGTTATAATACTTTGTATACAGCAATCTCACTAACCACTGCTTTTTTAATTAATTCAGGTTTCTCATATGCAGAGATGTATTTTTTGCTCATCCTCAAGTTGTGAAGTGTTAAAAATCTTTCAGCACCGTGGCAAACAATGAGAATTACTTGGTTTCTCCCATTTCAATATTGCAGCCTTTGAAACTTCTCAGAGGTTTGCTGTGAGGAGGTGTTCCGTTCTGCAGTACCAAGCCATGTTGCTATTGCAAAATAAAGCTGCTGTCTCTTAAAAACCTAATGGAAGTGTGGGATAAATAAGACAAATCACTGGCCTGCTTGATCTTTAAAGAACTGGGAAGAGCTCCCTGCAATTCAGGATGAGATTGATTGGATTTTATGCTCTCAAATACTGGGTGAAATATGTGGAAAATAATGTGACACAGGGGACTTTGGGGGTTATCTCTGTTTTCCTTCACGCTATGCTTGAGCAAAAGCAGTGCTTGCTAAACTATGTGTGCCTCTACTGTTAGGAAAAAACCCCTCACCACACTAAAACCAAAAGCAAAGAACATGTCAGACCCTTCAGATAGTACAAACAAGTCTGAAGTCTTGTGCAATCAGACTTATAAGGCCAGTCCTTGTCTCTGACTGTAGATGTTGAGCATGCCTGGAGTTTGTTGCCTGTTCAGTGCAGCACTCTGTCACAAGTGAGAACACTGAGGCATGTCTTAAAACTGAGCAAATAACAGGATGGGAGGGCAAGGATGGGAGGGCAAGGATGGAGGAAATTAATTATTCTGGAAAATGAGAAAGCTGAAGGAGAAAGGAAAGGAGCTAAAGGAGGGAGCAAATGGGAAGGTGAGAACTGCAAGAAATGCAGAGGTAAAGGATGGAAAAGGATGAATAGAGTGGGGCTGGAAAATATGAAAGAATGCAGAAAGGTACTGGGGAGACAGCAGGAGGCGTAAGGACAATAGAAAAAGAAGTCTATAACACATAAAAGAAGGAATTTAATTTAATTTTTAAAAAGCTGGTAAAAAAAAGGAACATTAAAGAGGAATTACGAAGTATAGAATGTATAGAATCCCTCCAGAGTCCAACATCTATCACAAGTTATTGGGAAAGCTCTTGATTTCATCTGCTTATAATTGTCTTTAAGAGTTAATATGTCTTAGCAAAAGCTGATAAATTTTGTGGTGACCATTTCTTGTTCAAGGGGATGTGTTCTGCCTCAGCCTGTGTGGAGGTGACTTGGCCCTGGGTTAGCTGCAATGACTTTATGGCCCCGTGTCTTAGGCCCTGAAGATTTGCAATATGCAGTTAATGTTGGCATCTGTAACCAGTGGCTGGAGGGTCTGAGAGGCATTGGAAGTCTATGAAATTACAGGATCCTTCTCTTCTGTGCCAGTACAGAGTAGCTTCTTGCAATAAGTTTTGTTAGAAAAGAACATGAAATATTAATTTAGCCATATATCCTTCAGTAGGTTGAAAACTAAACCCACTGTAGTGGGCTCTGGATAGCTTATTATTCAGAGGAGACTAAATAGCTGTGTTTTCTCTTTAGCTTCAGCATTTCAGCTTCTGTTGCTGAGACCAGCTGAATGGCCTGAAACTTGCATTTTCCCTTAAAATGTATAATAAAACCTGTGCAGGCTAAATGTGGTGCAGTATAGAATATTTAGCTTGAGAAAGCTTGCCTGGTTTTGATGGGGTGCGAGAACTGAAGAAACCTTTCCTTAAAATGCAAGAAAACGATTCAGGATGTGTGACATATTAAAATATTTAGGCCAGATTTAGAGAAGTTGTTACCAAAATGTTTACTTGTTCTTGTCAGGAAGGCACAGTTCAGGGCTGATTACAGAACTTGGATATGGCCTTTGGCACTACAGGTATTCCATAGGAATAGGCAGGGCTGGATACAATAATTCTGGTTTTGGTGCCTTTTGTGAGTGTGTGTTTTATGCACAGCTATGGGAAGGGATGTGTTAGCAAGTAATAAGCTCTACTTTAGTACTAGAATGTTGAAAATTGCTTTTGGGTGTCTAAAATTTATTTTTCTCATTTAAATTTTATGTTGATATTAATATTTAAACTGTAGCAGCTAGCAAGAAGGGTTTGAATGAACAGAATAGAAAGTCTTGTCTAACCATGGAAGACAAATGCTTTAATTTTTCTCATTTTAAGCCTTTTCTGATAAAGCATATTATTTTATCATATTTTTTACTTAGTCATTTTAATATCGAATTCAGTGTAGTTTTTGGCATGCGGTTTTCAGTTAAAATTAAATTTATTTAACATTTCACTGTATTCAATTTCTTCAATAGCTAATTCAATGTATGTTCAAGAATAGTGAGAAATGTATTTATTGTATGTGGGGTCATATTTTTCTTCTTCCATGGATTGTCTAAGATTAGTGTATTATATTTCCTCAGATAACTATCCAGTGCTCATAACATCCACCACAGCAAAAGAAGTCAGTCAGATTTACTTATTTTTGTCACATATAGCTGGAAAAAAGTTAATATTACAGATGCTTTCATAAGTAAAAATACAATGGCCAAATTGGGAAGTTTTATCAGATCTTCCTTCCGTCTTTCTAAAAAAACTGAAGTAAAGGTCACTGAAGTCAATGAAAAGACTCCTGTTGACTTCAGCAGGTTTGGTTCACTCCCTAAATGCCAGTGAATAAATGGGGACTTTGCAAAATGTCTAGAGAATTAAAAAAAAGAAAAACAAACCAACAAATCCTGGGAAAGATGAAAATACATTACAAAGTCTTTCTCAGCAGCCCAGTCCCATGAGTTCAATTCCCATTTATATCAAAGGAGCTCCAACTCTGCTTTCTCAGTTAACCCTGTATAGTTTTTCTCATTTTGGCTGGAAAAATGATTGACAGAAACAATCAAGAAGTGTTTGTCACCTACCTTCATTTTGGTTTAGCTGTGAACTAAAAGCAATGGGGGATTTCCACTCATGACCTTCAATTATTGCATCCTGGAATCTAAACCCCCAGCTAACAGTTATGGGCCAGAGTTCCAATTGAAGGAGACAGCTGTGTTTTCCCTTATTCTTGGTACTTCTTTATTTTATCTTTTTTTATACCATAAGCTGTATTTACTAGTACTGACTTTTTGGTCTGTCTCTTCATTTTCTTTAATTATTTTTTTTTGTCTTGGTGAGAAATAGTCCTTGCATTTGCAAGACTCTATATTGTACATACTTCTCAAAAAGTGGAGGTTACCAGCAGATTCTAAGTACCTTTCCATTTTAAGTGCTTTTAGTTCATCTTTCAAGCCTCTCACATTCTAAAAATTCTTCTGTTCAAGTGTAGCTTCAGAGACACTTTCTGTGAGCACTGAACTTTTGGGGAAAATTGTCTCCACTACCACTTTTTCATAGAATAAACATTCACCCCAGCATAAAAATAAAACACTGTGGGTATGACAGTCGTAGGATCATATGTAGAATCATACATGGAATCATGACAGTATAGAATCACTTAGGGTGGAAAAACCATTAACTCAGCACTGCCAAGGCCACCAGTAAACCATGTCCCCAGGTGCCACATTTACATCTAAGTACCTGCAGCGACAGTGACTTCACAGCTTTCCTGTCCCAATGCTTGACAACTCTTTTGGTGAAGAAATTTTTCCAATGCTGAGTTTTTTGGAACTCTCAGGGTTAATCACACGATACTTTCTCTAAAGCAAATTAAGTTTACATAAATATTTACCAGATATTTCAGGGACTTTGCTAATTCCTTTTTAGAGCTCGTTGCTGGGTGGGCTGAGAGACTTGTTAAAATAAGCCTGCAGCAAGATGAGTGGAGGCTGTTGGGTTGCTGCTGCAGCATTTGTGGTATCCAAGAAAACTTCCTGTTTGGAGATGTGCTGTTTGTTCATTGAGGCTGTAATGCTCTGATAATCCACTAAGCTAACACTGGAGAGACAAAGCTCAGCTCTGATGCTTTTCTTGCCTGGCTGTGAAAGCACCAATGGGTCAGAATTCATGTGAGCACCAGAGGGACACCACAGCTTCATCCTGCAGTTTAATGAACTCCCCAAACAGTGGCTCCTCACCACCGTGTAAGGGATGAATTTGTTCCCCCTTGCTGTTTTCCTTTATCTTGGGGATCCATCAGCCTTTAACTGAGCTGCCTCTGTTCAAGAATACCCAACCATGTGTTCAGAAATTGCCTCTGTGGATTCTGGGCTGTGTAGCACAGCCGTGAGATTCAGATGCTCCCTGAGGTTTTTGGGCTGGGCCAAATTGAAGTCATGAGCTTTGCCACAGTCTTAGTAATAATAATGGTAAAAAATGATAACAGTTTTTGTATCAATTCTCACTTGCAGCCACTAAAGGCTTGCTGAAAGCTCGTATTTTGTGTTACAGGCTGCGCTGTTTTAGGGATTACTCTACCAACTAAAAATATTTTCTTCTAAAAGAGCATTTAGTGATATGAATAACATCCCTTACATCTGGCCAATATTCTCCTGTTGCTTATCTGACAAAGCAGAATTTGTCAGCTTTTAGAGGGGCTGTTTATTTTGGGTTTTAATACATAGTTTTGATCTTTTTTTGTATCAGAGATCTAGTGTTTTAGGGGTTGAGGTTTTTGAATCCTATGATGGTCATTAGATGATCTCCAAGTTTCTGTGTAACTTTCACTGGTGTCACAAATGAAATTTGCACCAGTAATAAATTTAAGTGCTTTATTTTTGCTGTGTGGCCTTTATGGAGGGGAGGTACCTGAAGTAACACAGGTGTTTTTCATCGAGGATGTCTTCTAAACTTACCAATTGTAAATGACTCATTAAATCAGAAATACACAATTGCCTTTTAATTTTATACCTTAGCAGTAAAATCTGGTAGTGGACTCCAGCTGCCGTGCAGTGAAGGAGGTGGGTGTTGGGAACATTGGTTGGCATTGAAGGAACTAGATTAGCATTAGTGAGGTATAATGCAAAAAACCAGGAATTAGATTTTTTTTCTCTAGGTAAAAAAGGGCATTTGGACTGACATCTACCTACGTATGAAAGTATAGATAACAGCAGAGTGCCTTGTTTCTATATACTTTGTAATTTTTATGTATTGTGTTTTTGTGAGGTCTAAAAGGTTATAATTATATGCACTGCCACAACCAGAGATGAGTATGTGGCAGTGGAAAAAGCTTTTAAAATAGAGGGTTGAAAATCACTTGTTTCTACTGATTTTATTTAACTGCTGAAAAAATTGACCTTTTGAAGATAAAAAGGCAGTTATATTCTGATTCTATGACAGGTTTTCAAACAAATTTTTGTATTGGATAAATGTAAGAATTGGTAAACAGGTAAATCCAATGTATTTTGGTTTTTAAAGTGAGTCTGGGATATTGTTAGGGCTACTAATAAATAGCATGGATAAACTTAACACTCACAGTGCAAAGGTCATAATAATAATCATTAATTAGGATGTGCTACTCAGAATTCAATTGAAGAATATTGGACTATTTCCTACCATATTAACTGTGTTTCACAATGTGCTGCCGATGGAAAAGAATTGTATATATGGAAGGTATTTTTATGGAATATCAAAGCAATCCAGCCCAGCTGCTTCTGTCATTCTGTGGTGGGCAAACACCAACAGATTTAAGGGAGAACACCAAAAAAAGTTTAATTAAAAGACCAAAACCCAAAAGAGTTAAAAGCAGGAGCAGACTCTATGGCTTTGCTATGGCATGAGCTATTTTTGATCAAAATGATGTTTTTTCTCATATTAATTCAAATGATGAGGGGGACATTTTGTCTTGGATTCAAATACAACCTGGCATGCAGTTGGTTGGCTTAGATTTATATGGAAAACACTGGAAGCATCAGTTCACTTACTGATTATTTTCAAATGGCTTTAGACTATGTATATACAGCACTTTAGTTCATTGAACTTCTGTCAGCACAAACATAATATATAAGAAAATTGCTTCACTGGCATTCAATTATTACAATTATAACCTTATTACATTGAATCAGCTTTTTGCTCAGTGCAGTAAATAAATAGCATTCAAGGTTTGTTTATTTTTTTTCCTATGGCAGTGGAAGCATTGCCTTGTTTAAGAAGAAAAGAAGCCAAGAGCATATAAAATATGCAGGGAAAAGGCCATTGAGAAATTTTAGTGATGTGGTAAAATGAAATGAGGGCTCATTTACTTCTGCAGAGCTTTTCAAAGCTTCACTCTCTATTTAGGATTTGTGACTGCTATCAATTTACCATAACTTCTCCAGGTATAGTCTTAAGGAAAAAAAATAAAAGGTGAAATGCATGACTGGTAGAATATTTTAGGAAATGAAAGCTTCTACTTTTAGTTCATTGTTTTATTTCTGTACTCTTTTCTGCTTTACCTTGTAAGTTCATGAAGTGATATATAGTTACTAAATTACAAGGTGACTTTGGCAATGATAGCCCACGATTTTTGCCTTCTGCTGGGGTAGTAGGGAAAAGAAGATAGGGTTTTATGCAAAAGTCCTTTCCCCTGGTCAAAGTAACATCTAACTCCATGCTAAGTTAAAGCTGGAAAGAACAACTTCTGGTTTAACTCTGTGATAATGAACAGTTGTACCAAATTGCAATTTTTGTATATTTAGAACACACCTTCTTTTTCCAACAAGCCTGCTAGGCTTGTTAGGAGATACTACCATCTTTACCATCTTTATAAACCTTGCTTTTCTAATATCTGATTGTTAGAATGATAACAGTGTTTGTCTTAGGTGAGTATCCAAATATCTATCTGAAATATTGATGAAATTCCAATTCTCCCATATGTAGATGTCATCTGCGGTTCCAGGGATTAAACAACAGCTCACATCAACCTTGGTGATAGTGATAACACTTCCAACAGTTTTTTGGATCCTGACTCATCTCAGGTTTGGTTCTAATGCTGCACAGCACTGTCTGGAGCAAAAAAAAGATCCAAAATGCAGCTAAATTTAATGTGAGATTATTCATCCATGATCAAAGCTGAAAGTAAAAACTTAAAAGAAGAATCACGATATTTTAAAGTAAAATGGCAATAAATTAGCTCAAACAATATTGCCAAATAAATCCATGTCAGGTATTTTGTATCAAAAAAGGAAAAAAAAGGGATTATTTAGAACAATTTGTTTCCTTCCCTAATTATTTTCAGGTCTTGAGCTGTCTGAGCTGAAGTTTATCTTTTTATCACAAATACTGTAACTAGTTACATCACAGATGGTTCAAATCTAACCTTTTAGAAGTTGAGTGAATACCTCTTAAAAAAAGACAAAATAGCCTGGTGATTCCAGATGGTATGTCATGATCACATTACCTGATCATTTTATAGGAAGAGCTGAATTTCTGGCAGGAACACATCACACATGTCACTGTGCAGGCTTTGGCTGAGGCACAGCCTCGGGTTAGATGTTCTGTCAGTAAGGTGGCAGAGGTAAAACAAGTGGCTGGCACAGAGAGGCACAGACACTGGGAAGAAGTGGCTTGTGCATATATATATACGTGTGTGTGTATATATATATATATATATATGACACATAGAGGCTCACATGTACACACACAGTGCTACTTGTTAAAAAGTTTGGCTCATTTCTCTTACAGCTGAAAGTAATCTGAGTATGCTCATGATATGAAACATTTCCACATGGCTTTATAGAAATAGGATAGAATAGGGCAGTAATGAGCTTATATATTTATCCTATATGAATAAAGGGATGGGTGTCACAACTGATTTGTCATTTTGCCTGGTTTTAGTGCAGGAGTTTGTAGCATCAGGTAACAATTCTGGCTGTACCTGTGGTCCTGGTTGGTATTTTCCTGGGTGGATACTGCACAGTTGCAGCCATGTCAGATAATGGAGTGGATCCACTGAACAGGGCTGAGGAGGGGCTGCAAAGCTCCTGCCTCACTCTGGTAAATCCAACGTGCAGCTCTGCAGTGGTACTGCAGGGAGGAAGTGGAAGAGAGCACATAGATACAACTTCACCATTGTGAAGTCTCCACCTGCTTTTGGGATAGCAACATTCCCAAGATAATACAGCCCTGGAATTGCGTGCTGCAATCCTAACGCCTGGAATTCTTGACTTTGCAGCTTCGTCTGGAGCGTGGCTTTGTGTGATTGTATCAGCAAGCACTCTGAGGCAAAATAGACAACTGGTTTTAGGCAGAACATTTTGGTGGGTATTAATTTGAAATAGGAAACAATTTTTTTTCTAAAAAAACCCCAATTTATTTGTGTCTTTGTGTGTTTTCAGTGTAAAAGAGTGAAGATGATTTTTCACTTTACTCTGAACAAACGTGGGTACAATTTTGTACCCTGAATAGCTCAGCCATGTGTCTGCTCCTTTTGTGGGTTTTAGTAGTGCTGTTCACATGAATATAAGGGCCACAGGAAAAGTCTTTGGCACTTTCTTCGAATAAAGGTCTCATGTTGAGTAACATCCATTGTAAAATTCTTAGTGCACATTATCATTATAACAAGCCACAAGAATCGATGCTACTGATTAATGAAATATTGCATTTTAATGAGCCATGCTCCTGTATCATGTAGAAGGTTGTATCCTTGAGACATAATTAAATAAATAACATTAAGAAGAAAGACGACTTCAAATAACTAAATGGTTTTAACTTAAGTCCATAAAATCAATGAAAATGGAAGCTAAAGCTCTTGCTTATCTATTAATTCAGCACTCTGCCTTCTCCAGGTCAGTGTTACAGCACACATGGGACAAAATACCCTTGAATGATTTTGTACAAGATTACTGCAGTAGCCAGACACAGGGAGATAAGGTAAAGATAGACTGATAGGCTTAACTCTGAAATGGCCTGGTTTCATGGCTTTATTTCAACCCCCTCACATCGTGCAGTTCCTGTGTGTGTTATATCACTGCTATATAAACCTTTGCTTATTTGGCCATTTCATTTGTAAAGAAGGCAACCTTTAAGCTGACAAGCAGCTTTAGAACCTTTCTGGTCCCAGTACCAAGGGGGAAAATATGGGCCAAAGTGTGACCCATATAGTGTAAATGGGATGTGTCTTAATGATTATGTTAAAAAAAAAATCAGTAAGTGTTTCCTAAAAATTTCTGTTTAGCAGAGGCATAAGTTTCACTTATAAAAACACTTATTATTTTTAGTCTCTTACTATCTGTATTTGTGGATTTTCATGTATCTTAACTGCAGAAACAGTTTTCCAAGGAATAACATAGACTGCAATACTCACCTATGTTATATTCCACATAATATCTGGGGCTATACAGCTTTTAAATTTCATTTTTCTGTGCTTTCCTTCTGCTAATAGTGTTCCTCTGTTTTCTAATACTGCCCCTCCTTTGTCTTTACTTCTTTTTTTCTGCCTTTAAGAACACCAAGCTACAGAAGTGAATTTCACTTTATTGTTATATTTATTAGCACCATAAACTTCCCTGGTGTGAACCCAAGCTGAAGTCCTCTGTGGAAATAACCATCTCCTATAATCATCAGTGTCATCTTTGAGGATGGCAGCTTCAGAGTTTCTGGGGAGCATTGTTCTTGTGAGATGTTGGTGTGGTGAAGGGGGGAGCTCCCAGAGGTGTTTAACATCGTTTCCTTAGAGACTTTTGAAGTATAACAGCAAGGCCTTGAATTTGACTGAATATTCTGTGGGGAATTAGTGCAGAGAAAGAAAGAGGGATGGTATGGTGTTAGCTGTTGATATGATTAAGGAATTAAATGGCTGCATTTTAAATTAATTGAAACTGTTCATTCATATATATGTATAAAAATATATATATAAAAAAAGTAATGGCTTAGCCAAGGGATCACAGGCATCAAGGTATTGATGATTTTTTTAGTGCAGGACCATGCCCGCCTCTTGTATATTTATATACTGCAAAGGTAATAATTTTGGAATGGAACTTACTATGAACTTTTGTTGGTGGGTGCTCTCAGGGAGCTCTGTGGTATGGCAGCCTTTTAGTATATAAGATGCTGGGCTTTTACTTCCTGTCATCGGGACAGTTTTTTAGCTTTTTGGTGTTATTAGAGCTCCTCATTCAGTATTGGTTTAGATTATTCATTCCCCCATTACAATTAATTGTAATTTCTATTTAGTTTATTGTGGGGTGAACACTCACTGCCTCTGATCTTTATGTGAAAAGTATGCTAGAAGGAAATGTGACTTTGTAGATAGAGTTATATATTTCTCAAATATTTTGTAGAAAACCCATGCTATTGAACTAATGGTAAGGTCCTTGAAATAAAGAGCAAATTGAATAAAAATGAGTGTGACAGGTAATTTAATACAAGCAGGAAAGACAAAACATTTCTCTAGTAAAGTCTGTGTCATGAACCTGTATCTCCAGCCACAGTAATTGCAAGTGAAGTATTTCTCTTCTGGACAACCAGCTGATGGAATAGGTACAAAAGTTGCTTTGTTTCCCTGCTAGTCTCAAATATCTGCCTTGGACACATCTCTGTGCAGTTGCAAAGTGTTCCATGGCATCACATTGTGATTTTAGCAATTGAAAAGGGAGCTTATGGGGTCTCTAATCTCACAAGCCAGCTGGCATTTGGACACTGTTGTTTCAGCAGGAAAACGGCATCCATTTGTTTCCCCTGGAAATCTGATCTACCTTGGAAGAAGACGCTTTTGAACAAGAGATCGTTTCAGTGATTGAGCTTTAAACAAATTTCTGCTCTGGCAGCTGCATTGAGAAGCCACCCTTGGACATGTTCTGCTTTTCTGTCCCGGTGCAGGTGCTGCCAGCACTTGTTTGAGTCCACAGGATGTCAGGTGTCACCTCCACAGTCCATAGCGACCCTCTGGGCTGAGGTGGTCCACTCTGCTTTGTCAGAGAAGCACAGGGAAATCTGTCTTTTGGGGACCATGGAGAAATGCTGAATAGCTGTGAGAGGATTATTTTTTACCTGAGAGGTTTAGCATGTCTCAGTGCAAATCATACAGATTACTGTTTTACAATAAACAGCAGTGTGGTGTTAGACTGTACCTAAAAGGATCACCAGCAATGCTGTCATTGCCCCACACCTGAGTGAGGAGTTTTGCTGTCTGGATGGGAAATTGGTTACAGAGAACAACCAGGCAAGATCTTCCTTTAACACAGCAGTGAAGAAAAAATCCCTTAATCATGATGGACTGGATAAATATAGAGCCAGGTTTGATTTTTGCTGCTTTAGGAACAGCAGCATTGTAAATGACTTTTATAAGCTCAGTAGAGTGACAGGGGAATAAATAAGAGGAGTAGGAATTTGAAGTTACACTTTTCTTTCTTTAGGTGACCTGTATTAGTGACCCATTAACATTTTGGATTCTATGAAAGCTTCAGCTTTTCCTTTCTGCCAAAGATATAAAAATCCATTGTAACCATGCTATGGAATCACTAGGAGTTACAGGAAGACAGAAGTAGATTTGATGGAGTTAAAAGAATAAACATTTATTTTGTAAAATAGATATAGTTTCCAGTGACATACGAAAGCACTCAAAAGATGCAAAGCATAGATATAACTTTTATAAAACCTTGGAAAGGACTTTGAAAATCAGCTTAAAGGATAAGATTAAAAAAAAGAAATGACCATACAACTTTGGGATCCCCACAGGGAACTTTTGTTTGAAGATGATTTACCAACTATAATGATGAATTGAAAGTTAATCGTCAATTGCCAGGATAAAGTGTTCTGAACTGTAATGATAAAGACCTGGATTTAATTCCCAATATCTTGATTCCTTTTCTTATCTGTCTGTGCTTGCCCTTTCAGGGAACTGAGCAAACAATGCTCTCATGTACTCTGGCAAGGGTAGTGAAACACTGCTTAGGATGGGACTTCAAAAGAGAACGCAGCACACAAAGATTAGCCACTGAGATTTCCCAAAGGGAGCAGGAAATTACAAAATACAGAACCAGAATCCTAAGTGTGGTGAGATTTGGATTGATGTGGGACTATGGCATGGAAATATAGGTAAAAGAATATTCTACTGACATAGTAAAAGGTAATTGAAAGCAAATAGAGAAACGTTAAAATGCTTGAAAATTCTAAATGGTTGTAAAGACACTGACAGATATTTGGAAATGTTCAAGTGGAAAGAGAAGAAAGGAGTAGGAAGAATGTTGTATTTGAAATTACTATCTCAGTTCATTATTAGACCCTGTAGCAGAGGTTTGTCTTGCCTTTATAGGATATGGGAAATAAAGGAGATATATTCATTGATTTTTTTTTGATGTATCCCTTTTAACACATAGTTGTCAGAAAAGCTGGAGGTTTTGCTTTATTTTTCTTCCCACTGTGGTGGCGTGTAGAGAATCAAAAACATTGCAGTAGCTTTTTCTCAGCAAGCCTTGTAAAATACATTTCAGCCAGTTAGCAGGAAAAAAAAACCCCCAAAAGCTCTCTTATCTTAGGCGTTACCAAAAGCATATAAGTGCTAACAGAGGGAGTTTTCCAGGACCAGAGTGTGGGAGACTGAGGAAAAGTCTGAATGAGAGTGAAGGCTCCTCTTTTGCAGTATCACCTGGACCACAGTTGCATTTAGATACAGGTGCAGGTCTAGCTTTGCTCAGGTAGTTCTGTTTCCTACAGAGAATTTTTTTTGTCACTTTAGCAGACATATTAAGCTTAAGACACGCTTTCTAGCAGAACAGATCCTCCACAGGTTTCTCAAAATTAAATTCTAGAACTGACCTGTGAGACCACATGTGCAAGAGCAACACATGTGCATGATACTGTCCCCAGGGGAAGGCACATCCATGACAAAGCCACTCTGTGGCTTCTCTTGGCCAAAGAACCTGCAGTTCCAAGCAGGGTATGGTGGTTATTTGGTCAGAATTCTAAAATGTTTTGGGTTGGAAGGGACCTTGAAGGTCGCCTTCCCCCAGACCAGGTTGCTCAGAGAGCAGCAGCGCTCTCGTATTTGCCCAATGCACAGCAGCAGATGTTACCTGTGGAGGGTTGTACAATGACTGCATCTATTAATACAGAGTACAATGAGTTTGTGCTGAGTATCGGTGACTAAAACCAAGTGGGAAAGCACTGTTAGGTTGTCTGAAGGGAGATGAAGCAGTACAAGTAGCATTTGGATGTTTACCTTTCCAAAGTGTTCATAATTTTCCATTTGGGAAGTAGAAAAAGTAACTTAGAATATTTCTCTTGTCAAAAAAATCATAGAATTTAAGCTACACAGATGAAGAAAACAATTAACAGCAGAGAAAAAAGATAAAGGGCATCCCCTGTCAGTGAATGTGAAAAAACTTAGTTTGCTCTGAGAATTTTTATAATAAAGAGGCTTAATTATGAGGCTTTGTAAGAAAGCATTTAGACTATTGTTTCTTCCTGAGGTCTGTCTTGTATTTTTTGGTTAATCATGAAGTTACTTTTCCCAAGGTCACCAAAAAATGCGGAAAATGTCAAAGCTTAGTGCAAATGACTGAAAAGAAAGGTATTCATTGGTGTTTCTTGGAAGAAAGGGCTTAGCAGAGACAAGAATAAAAAAAACTATACTGTATAATAACACTGCCTTAATATTTTGGTGCAGGAAGGTAGAGAAAAGGATGTTGAACAATTTTCCCAGAAACAATACAATTAAAAACTGATCACTGATGACCTGAGCACTTTTTTTTTTTTTTTTTTAAATAAACAGCATATCATTAATCTTCTTAAGGTTTGGGGGGTTTTTTTGCAAGTCAGACAGATGGTGGATATAATGATCTCACTTTTCAGTGCTCAAAGTGTGTGCAGGCTTGGTGAAGGGGAATGCACAGTGACGTGAGAAATTTTTAAACCACTTCTGCCACACTTTTATGTGGCCTCGAGCAAACCATTTCATCACTCACCTGTTTTCCATTCTCCAGATGGAAATGCAAAAACATTTGTACCTCACAGGTGAGTTGTGTTGTAAAGTCATTCATTTATAAGATATACTCACACACACAGGAGTGCTGTAAGAACAGTAATAAATACAAGAAATGTTGAAGCCAGAAAAGAATTGAGGCTCAAAAGGCAGGGAAAACAAGAGTGCTCAACTCACTTCTGTGCCTCTGAAAATTCCTCCAATGGTTCTCACTCAGATCTCAGAAGTCCCTGAGCCTATATAACCCTATACATTGCATTCAGTGTTAAATTTGCACAGTAGTTGAATCTTTGACTTTATTTCCCCCTGCTCAGCCTTTAAATGCTGCCCAAGGTTTCTGTTTCTGACCACACAGGGAGAATTATGCCTAAGTCACCTTGTGTTAAGCATAGGTTCAGTATTTAGATATATTTCCCCCCTGCTATTCCCCTAATATCATGTGGTGCCAGTATGTTCTGTGTAATCTCAAGCAGTTCACTGGCATACATGTTTATTTTCTCATTTCTGTTACATATCTGTTCAGCTTCCTGTTTTCTGAACTCTAGAAATTAATTTTAGCATAGTTGTATCATGTCTTGCATTCACAGAACCTGGCTCATTTCTGGTGCCATCTGTTACACACTTTGAATCTTTGCATTTTGCTGCTTATAATCTGATAGTCAGGAACACCCACATTACTCCCAGTACTGCTTCATGTGTACTTATCAGCCCCAGGGGCCTGCCAGGTAATGTTAGATTTCCTAACATTTCCTAACTAACATCTCCTACAAAATGCATGGTACTAGACTCTTTTTTGAAATGGATATAGAGGCTTTTTTTCTCTAACTTTGATACTATGCATAGACTTAATAGCCAGGCATTAATTACAGCATCATTTTTGATGACATTGTAATTCAATTCAAAATTCAAAATACTAGCTTGCAAAGGGCATAGTTCAATATTTTTAGGAAAGGGCTTTCAATTCCAAATGGAGTTAAGTGCAGAATTAAAAAAACAACTTGTTTATTGCAATACTCTGCGTTCACAAATTCTATCAAATGTTCATGAGGTAATGGGTTCTCTTCTTGCAAATATGGAATTTTCTCTTTTGCCTTTGCTGCAGAAGAGCAGTGCAACTTGCCTGACTTCCTGCCATTATTTGTACAAAGATCTGTGGTAGCAGGGGAGGGTTTTCCAATCCAATGGGGCTTATGTGGGTGATAGGAACATTGGAACATGATTCATTCTTATTTGTCTTTCCAAGTCACCGTTACCCCTGGCAGAGCTGGGATTTCTTGAAGATGGCTGAACGCCTGCCTGCCCAGGGGAAGTGAGCAGTGAATTCCTTGTTTTGCTTTGCTTTTGCTTTACTTGTTGTAGAATCACAGAATCTCTTTGTCTATAATAATTTGAATTGTTGTAAATCCAATTAATTTTCGGTGCAGAAATCTCAAGGAATACTGGCAATCAACTTTTTAATATATGCTCTCTCCAAAGAAACAGCACATAGCTGCATGATGAACATTTCTCAGCTTTATTCCAAATCTCCTAATAAAACAAGGAACATGAGTCCTACTCAGCTGCTCCAGTAACTCTTAGCCTCAAGGAGCTAAGAGTTTTACACTAAACCAAATTCTGTATAAAGCACATCCAGCCTTAGTCTTACTCTTAACAAAGAGAATAGGAAAATCCCATTTTGACCGTACTCATCCTGCTGTTGGAATAACTGTTGGGAACAGGCAGCAAGTACTCAATCTGCTTTCCTCTTGTAGACACCTCTAACCATGCCTAGGGTAAGGATAAGCTACATCCAGTAGTACTCTTATATCCATTTCTTCTTCCATCCTCCTCTTGTGACCTCTGTTAATCCCTTTCATCCTCCAAAGCCAAAGGAAACCTACATCTAAGGTTGCTCTTATCCTTTAACTCTTCCAAAAATAAAATGCTGCAACAGCTTCTGAAAAATGCTTTTAATATATGCTTAAGTGTCTGTGATATTTCTGCAATGATCTCAGATATCTGAGTGCTGCATGAACTACTTATTTTTAATAGCAAAATATTGACCTAGGATTGTGGGGTATGTTTCAGAAAACACGGCAAAACAGAAATTCATCCTTTTACAAAAGGCTACCAAAGGCTTATGAGCCACGTGATCTCCACTTAGCCTTGTAAAGTAGGGCATAACTGCAACTTGCTTTTGTAATGTGGCCCTGTCCTGGCTTTCTGCCTTTTTCATTTTTAGAAAAGACTGTATTTATATTTGTTTGGGGGCATTTTACATAACCAGGGAGTCACGGATTACTAAAACAGATCTGGAGTTGTAAATGCAACTCCAGGGTTTCAGTGCAAGGGCTTGTCATCTCACTGACTGTCAGATTTAACACTAGACCCAAAGTTCCTGTGATGCTTCTTGACTATGTCAATCATTGTTGACATACAAGTAAATAATCTTGTAGCACATTTCTAATACTCATCCAATCGTGGTTTTTCATGCTTTTTTTTTTTTTTTTAAAAACCAAACTTATTTCAAAAGTTGCTGGAGAATCTGCAGTTTCCCTTTCACAGATGCTAATTAGCCTTTGACTAACTTACATATCAGTAGGTGTGGGGATTTTTAATATGTTAAAAGTGATGGCGATTTTATTCCCATGAGTTTGCACACTGGAAGAGATTACTATGCTATCAGACCACAGAAAGAAAAAAGGGGAAATTATTTTATATAGTTTAAAATATTAACTTGCATTTGATAGCAAGCCCTAAAGTTTAATTAGCTCTTTTGGAATGTTTTTTCTAGGTTGCCTAGCATTCTGCTGCTATGCAGTGACTTAGTCTCTGCTTCTGCAAAGTATTTAAGAAAAAAAATGTGATTAAGGTATAATTTTACAACTTTGCATTTATTTTTTAGAGAGTTCTACACAGAGCTTTAGGCACCATAATGTATAACTATTAACCTGACTGAAAAGCACCAGAATTGGTAAAATAATTAAAAGAAATCAGCTGGCAACTCTCTACAGATCTCCTTTCCTTTCCATCCTTTTCTGCAAAGCACATTTTAAGACTTCTCTGAATTGTCTTCTCTGAAGTGTTTTCAGAAGATCCTGTTCATGTAAGCAGGATGAAGCCAATGGTGCTCACAGGAGTTACTTGTGTATTTAAAGCTGCTCAAATGCTTGTGTCTTAAATGTTTTGCCACACTATTACTGCAGCCTTGATTTCCCATCTGTACAACCTGCCTTAGGTACATGAGGTGATTTTCATTTCCTTATTCTTCTTTCTATGAGAAACTGCTCAAAGAAATGCCTCCTTTGAGCCTGAGTTGTAATGTTTGGGAAAGTTTGTTTTCTTTATAAATCGAAGACAAAAAAATATCAACAGATTTAAAATGGCTTGATGGGTTATGATAGTACTAAAACATACTTTCTCTTAATTTTCAACACTTCAGACTTTTATATTAGCAAATAAGCAAGTATGTGATCATTATGGCATAATGTTCAGTGTTCTGCCTAGTGCCTTTTTAGGAGCTGAGATTTGCCTCTGATTACAATCTCAACTTCTTTTTCTGTTCATTAGCGCTATTAGTCACCCAATTAGTCACCTGATTATCTTAAATTAATGCTAGCAATAGATATGTTTTCAGATTTGAGTTTGAAACGTTGTATTTCTGGCAACGCGCTGCGATAATTATTCAAATGTCTTTGTTAGATGGAGGATGACTTGATGCAAAGTGCCCTCCTTTCCTTCCTCACATTGAAAGCGAGGAAATCCAAAGGGTTTTGGTTCTACCAGAAGTGTTCTGCACAATTTTCCTCAAAATAGTTTGAGAGGGAAACCTGATTGATTTGTCCTGCCAGGTAGTGATTTAGCAATCTGTGTTCACTGCCTAATCAGGTTGGACATTAGGAGGAATTCCTTCAGAGAAAGGAATGGGCTGCCCAGGGAGGTGGTAGAGCCACCATCTCTGGATGTGTTGAAGGAAAGGCTGGACATGGATTCAGTGCCAGGGTCTAACAGGGCGGTGTTTGGTCAAAGGCTGGACTCGACCATCTCAGAGGCCTTTTCCACCCTGACTCTTTCTGTGATTGCCATGCTCAGATGCAGTCATGTCCATGTTCTTTTTTCCTCCTTATTCTCCCACCCTGCCTGCTCCCCATGTTTTCTCCTGGCACACAGCCAGGTGAACACACAGGTTTACAGGACCCAAAGGAGAGAGAGCAGACCTGTGCTGCAGGATGCCAGAGCCATTCCCATTGCTCAAAGCCAGGCAAGTGCCTGAGGGGCCTGGCTTTAATGGAGCTGCTATTTCATCTGCAGCAGGAGAATGCCATGCTTTTTCTGTTCTACAAAATGTTAAATTGGGAAAATCTGTTGCATTCGATATTTGCCCTCTCAGACAATATCTTATTTCTGTGCCTCATCAACAGAAATCATGAAAGTGGTAAGGAAGATGGAGCTGCTAACGTTGGTATCCATTCTTCTTCTGGGAAGATATTCGTGTTTTAAGAACGATTTCTATGTCATACAGCTCACTAGTCTAGTAAAAAACTTGGATACATATTTACAGACATTCATTGTGACTCATCAAGTAAATCACACTCATTTTCCAAATTAGTACTGTATGCCTATCAAATACATACTTTCTAGGCAGCTGTGGTCCATTAAATATATCATTTTCTTCTTAAGAAAATTAAAATTCAAAGTTGAAATGAAACTTTGGGGAAAATTTTTAGCAAAATGAAATTGGAACATTTTTTCAAGTGAGAAATTTTACTAGGGGGATAAAAAATGAGAGGTTATTTTGGCCTGAGCAAGTGGGTGTAACAAGACAGATGTAAATGTAACCTCTTGCTGCCAAAGCGGTATAGGGTTCTAGATATTTTGTTTTCCCTTTTCAGGTAGTGTTATTTTTACTTTGAAGGATGATGGGAGGGGAGGATCTTTATTTCAAGCTTGAAACCAAAAATAGACTCTGCAGTTTAATATTTGACATAATAGATATGACAGATGCAACTAGTTGGAAGACTTTAAATGTTCTGTGAATTTTGCATATGACACACACTGATTTGAATCACCCATCTGTGCTTTCAGTGACATGCACTAATTGCTCAAGACAATAGAATATCAGACTACTATATAGGTGTGATGCTACACAGTGCACTCATTTTAATGAGAGTTTATATTCAGTTCTTCCTGTCTTCATGAAATGGACTCCACAGAAAAATTAACAATGAACTAACTAATTTTATAAAAGTGGAGAATTGATTGTGGCAAGACATGAAGTAAAATAGTGTTTCATGTGAGGGATGTGCACTCCTCACCACCCATGTCTGTCTGGTTCTCATTTCTGGAAATTGGTGGTGGGATTTAGCTCCGGATTAAGAGATTGTCACGTGGCTGGCTGTGTGAGCCAGCTATAACCACTCCTAGTAGCTGGAGGAGTGGTGGTGTAGGTGTGCACCAGTGTGCATGGTGCCAGCAGCTGGAGGGATCTGCAGGAAGGTATTTGTGATGTGGGCTGTATTGTCTACATGGTTTATGTTTGTTAAAGTCTGTTATCAACGTGGTCCTTGCTTATTTAGCTCACGTGTGGGGAGCTGCATTTAGTGCTTATAGTTTGGGTGTGTCACAGCAAGAACTAATGAAGTGCCAATGCATTCTGCTCACATTGTGACATAAATTTCATTGTTCGTCTTCGGTTACGGTGGAAGCTCCAGGGTAGGGCACCTTAGAAAACAAAGAATGCACTGACACTGCTGAGAACGATGGATTTCATTGCAGCATGCATCAGGTTCTTTGAGTCGTTGTAAACCAGTTCTCATGGCGTTTTTTCCAGCTCTTAACAGAGTTACAGCCATCACTGGAATTTAAGCTTTGGTGTATGCTATTCAGAGTAGAGGAGGGCCAGCTCAGGTGGGATTTGCACCAATGTCAGTCACACATCTGCTTTTGGGAAGCAGTCTCTTGCAAGGAAGGGTTACAGCTGGCTGAAATCCACAGCCAGCTGGAAATCTGCCAGAGCTGCTCTTATACCGATGTCATGTAATGGGTTGGGGTGGAATCAGAGGGTGAAGTGAAAGGAGAAGGAGAGTGGCTGAGGAAGAGCCCTGAAACTTCCATGAGAGCAGTTCCAAGCTGAGGACATGGCCTAGCTCAGCCTGCAAGCACTGGAACCTCATCCAAACACACAGTGAACCATGACTTTATATAACAATGCTTTTAATTTACAGACAATACTAATTGCAAAGCTGATTTATTGCTTTACATTGAAATATAAATCAACTCTACTTTTTAGCACTTTCTGAAAATATGAAATTATTAAATTTCTTCTGTTAAATGGACAGTTTCATTCATGTTTTGTCCATTTCTCCAAACCAGACAGAAGTAGACAAAACTCTCTGTCTATTCTACAAATCTTTTACCACAAAAAGACTCAATGAATATCATTGATCTGTAATGCTGGCTGGTGTGTTTTCCAGGAAACCAGGTTTCACCAATAAAAGACAAGTAAACACAGTTTATTGTTTATTTTTGGGAGCTGATATCAGTAAAAAGTTCCTTTTGTTTTCAAATATTCTGTCTGCATCTAGTCTTTCTCCAGTAGATACATACAAATTGTGCACAGAAAATCCCAGGAGAAAGAGAATTATTTTTTAACTCTCACTTTAGCAAAAAAATGTAGAAGTCATCTGTGCCTACATACATTTCTAAAACTTTCTCCTACACTTAAATCACAATGTTAATATACACTCAATGCATGTATATCTCTGAAGGCATGAGTTAAAAGCTCTCAGAAACAATTGAAGTTAATTGGATTGTTCCCATTTGTCTACATTAAATACCCTGCATTTACAGTTCAGTTAATAATCCCTTAGCTAAAGAGCTGGAATGAATCTAACACTGCCAAACATTATTGAATCCATGATGCTAACAAACTAACTAATTGTACAGGAAAACTAAATTTTAAATTCTGCCTCCTAGTATGGAAATTATTCATTACTGCTGGGGAAGTGAAAATGAGAACCAGACTGCTTTTGCTTATGGACCCAACAGCACAGACAATCTTTGCTGCCCCATAGGAACAGGCCATTCACTGTCTGTTACGGGAATAATCTTCACTGCCCTCAGTGGTTTTGGTAGTTTGAGAGTCTGAAGTACAGTTCTGGTGCCAGTGGTTTGCTGTGCTTGCTCTAGGCATTCATTGTGCTCAGCAGGATGGAGCTAGGATACTGTGATATTTTATTCACTAACTTTGGTTGACTTGGGAAAGGATCTTAAGGGGGGCTGTTTGCTCAAACAGTCTCAAAATTATTCCTCACAGATTATTTTTACTTTTTTTTTAACATTCTAAACAGAAGATGCCATGGGCCACTCTAAACAAACCAACCTTAACAATTATCACTAAAGAGTTAAAGTGGTTATAAGGTAGCTGCTATGTGTGTAGTCCTTGCAAAAGGCCATGTTTCATTTAGTTACTGATTTTGTTACCAGAAGGACCCATGCATGAAACCTTGGATGATCATTATAATTTAGTAGTGCATACTGTTTATTTAATTTATCAGTATTTTTTAGGGAAAAGAAAGTACATTTTATCCCACTAGTCTGCATTAAACCCCTGGTAACTGTGCCCATACTGTGATCCTAAGAAAGCTGGCTCCTGAGAAGGAAAATAAATAAAAATAGAAGTGAGAGTACCTTTTGTCCAATGCTGAGAAATGTTATGCCTTTATCTGCTCTGCATTTTTGTTGCCTTTCTCCAGAGAGCAGGGTTATTGTCAGCAGATAAAGAATTAGAAATGTCATATTGTCCCAAACCTGTCAACTCTCACCTAAGTGGCTGTTGTGAAAATAGAAGCAAGGGCTACTCTGACATTTTGCTCTTAAATTTGCTATGCTTTTTGTAAATAATATATTGTAGTTCTGGACTTGACATTTTTAGATCTGTTTTATTTTGATGATCATTTTCTATTCACCAGCTTCTGTGTTAAGATACTCAATTATTAAGCAGAAAACATGAAGGCAAAGTTTCTACCAGAAGGGTTTTGAGCCTTCTGTCCATATAGGAGTCGACAGTAACTGTGTAAATATGTGGTCCCAACTATCACTGCCTGTCTGGGAGTTCTGCTAGATTAGAAGTGATGTGCTGATTTCCTTTCATGCTCCATTCAGTATAAGGATTTTTTTCTATTCTTTTGGGAATCCTTAATATAACATGCAGAGCAAGTCAACTGAAATTTCAAAACAGGTACTGTGCTAACACTGAAAACATGTCAAAATGAAAATGATTTTTCTTATGACAAGTATTTGATCCTACTAATCTTCAAGTGCTGGCTGTGCTGTTCTGGTTTTGTGACTGCTCCATTGCTGAGATGTTTTGAGATTTCCTGCCTAAAATTATGCTCTTCTAAAAATACAGAATGTAAATATGAGAAGATAAGTGAGGCCAGGCACTTTCCTTCTGACAGCCTTTTACATAAATGCTGTCCCCTCAACTCTGCCATCGCCATTTCTCAGAGCTATGCACTTTGATTCTGTCAAAAGGTGTGGTAATGAGAGCAGATATAATTATGTTTCTAAAAGCTGGTGACCACAGTCCAAATTAAATGGTCTTAAAGGATGTTTTGAAAGCTTCAAATAGTGGAGAAGCATTTGGCTTGAAGAATCTCTATTCTTTCTGAGATCCAAGTTAATGGAAAGACTGTAGTTCTGAACACCAGTTTATTAGTATCAGTATTAATTTCTTTAATGTGTTTCTATTTCAGTATTGCTCAGGGCTTCCAAAGTGTTGGTAGAAATCTGTGTTAAAAAGGCACATAGGAGAGCCTGTGTGTCTGTGTGTGTACACATGTATTTATGTAGCCATATCTAACTAAAGGAAAATCAGCCACCTCCACCTTTCAGGAAAAAACTGTGTTGGGTGAACGTTTTTCAAAGCATTTGAACATGACTGTACGTGCAAATATATGGAATATATTAGTAGTGCTATTTCTGCCCTTGAGATCACAGGAGACCAACAAGGAACAACCCTGTGACTTAGGTACCAGCGTCAGCATTACACTGGGAAGTTCTGGTTCATGCTGGAGACAAGTCTTGGCATTCAGTGACGGGAGGGTGCAGTTCTGCCTAGTTTAACCTGCTGGGAATGACTCAGAATACACAACCTTCGCCTTGCTTTCTCACTGTAGAATCAGATTTTCTTTATGCTACTCCAAATGTGGCAAGAAATGACTCAGAGTTAGCACAAGGGCATTGAAAAGGTGATCATCAAGAGCTTTATCTCTAAACTCCCTGCCCCTCCATCTGCTGAGTGTTTGTGAGGACACGGTTGGATTACAGTCTTTATTTTCTCCTCCCCTTTGCCACTTTTCTGAAGAAATTCAGCTCTGTGAGGTAGCTGGAGTCAAGTTTTACTGATGGTGGCTCATTCAGAAAATTGAGAAAATGAGACTTGCATATCATTCATGATGCCTGTGGTTGCAGGAGTGTGGGTTTCTAGATGGTAAAATACTGCACAGGTTGAAGTACATACAGCTCCAAGCATGTGCCTTGAAACCAGATGACATGAAGTACATTGGGAAGAGGGGTGGGAGAACTTATTCCATTCCAAATGTTATATGAAAATATTACGCACAATTAACTTCATTTTCTCTGCAATGTTCAATTACATGGTTACATGAAGACCAATTTTGCTCTGCTGTTTGGGCTGTGAAACCGGGCCTTGAGAGAGCTGGACTGTATGCTCAGCTGTGCCATAAACAAACCCATACAGCTGATGTAACACCAGCCCCTGCAGTTAGCAGAATTAGTCAGGAAGAAGGTTTTCCCAGCAGCCAGGGTTGTCCCTAGCAAAGGAAATTACTTGTGCGGGATTCCCAAAGTGATCTCACCTGTTGAGACTGCTGTTCTGGGATCTTTTCTTTCCAGAGAGACAGATATGGGGGAAAGATTAAAAAGTTTATTTATCCAGTTGTTGTTTGGGGCTGAGAACAGAATGACAATGAAATAAAAAGTGAAATAATATTTATTTATAATTTTTTTAAAAATATAAGTTAAGAGATAGCAGAGAATGCTTTTTCATAAAGTATCTTATTGCTGTAGCTGACCCACCCTACCTGTCTGAAACAAAATAACACAAATTCCCCCAAAAAAGCAGCAAAAAGTAGAACAAACCTTACCAGCTCACCCAAATTGGTGGTGGTTTTTTCAGCTGTCTTTGTATGTCCTTATACAAAGAATGCACTCACTGCATCCTGACTTTCAATTATTATGACAATGCTAGAGAGATCTTCAAGGGAAAGTGAAGATTAATGTTGATATGTTAATGGCAGTTGTAAATCTTCCTCTGGGAACCGAAAATTTGGATCTTAAAATTACAAATCTTTAGTTCTATCACAGGAGCTAAATATGATCAAATTTTATAAGCTTGTGGTCTAAAACAAGTTCATATCTTCTTTAAAATTAAGAAGCAATTTGATTATGAGGGCTGTGGAAAATGAATCCAGAATTTTATTTGTATGTACACAGACTAAGAAGCAATGAATTTATAAAAAGAGAATTTAATTTCATTGCAGAGCTTTGGTAGTATGTTCAAGAGATTCAAATTCTATTTGTTGATTAGATTTATCCACAGAACAATTGAGGGAAGTTAGAAATTTGGGGTGCTCATGTCTGTTTATCTTTTAGCCCTGAGTTGACCTCCTGGCCCAGATGCAAATAGAGCAGTTCTGTTAATGGTAGTGAATCTATCTTAATATTATTGGATTTAGCCTGTTGACTTCAGAGAACTTACTCAGAGGCTTAAAGTTAGGCATGTCCATAAGTCTTCATTAGGGTCTGGCTTGTAGTCATTACCTGTAGAGAGGGAGCATTGATTCATGATCTCAAACCTCAGGTGGTGGCCCAGCCATGTAATGCTGCATTCAATCCCTTACAGCAGTGTGTCACCCTGGAGTACGAGTGTCTGTAAAACAACATGAATTATTAATGCAAATAAAATGGTAAAAGCTGCATGAACTTGTGACATAAGCACATGAGGTGGCACTGGAGTTGTAAATGCTGATGTTAATGCCAATATAACAGCTTAAAATGTTCATTTTTCATGCCTTTTACCTGCCCATCCCTCACCTCAGGAGTACTCCAGCTGTCGTGTTCCTGGCTAAAGGCATGGGCTTTGTTTCTCTGTGCCAACCTCGGTCAGCAGAGGCTTGGCCATTTGAAACATTCTTTTTCTCATGTCTAGTCTGATGTGTGGGACACCCATTCCTTTGTCCTGAGTGTCTGTTCCATCCCTTACTTCCACTGGGGAAAAAAGAGTGAATAAATGACACTCCTCTTTCCCCTCTCTTGCATATTTTTTTCCACTGGCTAGAGCCAAACTTGGAGTGTCTCAGAAGTTAGGATGTGTAGAATAATTCCCAGGTTGTTGGCTCTTCCACTGAATAGCTTCTCCCTTATCCTACATGCACCCTATCCATGAGCTGTGTGCTCATCCCAAGCCTGCCAGGATTAGCAGGCAGCTCACCCTGGATGTCTCCAGGGCTGAACTTGTGTCTTGTGGGGATGGGTCTCTCTCACCCACCCATCTGCACTTACCCTGCCCTCCCTGGAATGCTGCATGACTCCATGCAAGGCATATCATGGAACCAAAAGCCCCTAGAACTGGAATTGGATTTACAGAGTGACCTATTTGAAAGGGAATGGGATTTAACAAGGGCCTATTCTCAGGATATGTGAACATAACGTGCCTGCACCTCCGAGAATACAGAGAATTTCAGGCTGTATCCAAAATGGGGAGCAGAAGAGTGAAGCTCTCCTGACATTCCCAGATTCTAATCTTATTTAAATTCGCACATATCTAGCATGCAGTAATGAAACTCCTTCAGATTTAAGTGAAATCAAGATCCAGCCAGTGTGATTAATCTTGTGAATAAAAAGGTTTGGGATTAGATATTCTTTCTGTGTGACACTTCAGCAATATGCTGTTATAAAAGGCACAGCAGGAGTTAGTCTAAAAGTGTCAGAATAGCTTCTTTAGTGACAAAGCATTTATACATGTAAATTTTCAAAGAAAGTTGGCAACCCTTTTGTGGGTTCAATTTGTACCTGTCACTCACTTGCAGATGCAAATTTGAGTTACTTGCAGCTCTAATTACAGAGCTTGATTGTCATCACAAATCAGGTAGTGAGATGTGAAACTACTGAGGTTTGTGCCATCATTTGTTGTTAAAACATGAATGCAAATGTTGCCATCAAAAAGCAAAGTTGGCCAGGGCTTTGCCCTGCTGATAAGTATGAATATTACAAATAAGTGCAATATGGAAATAAAAGGAAATTAATGAGTGGGAGTGTGTGTGAATAACAAGGAAAGGAATGAGTGTGTGGTGAAATCAGGATAGTAAAAAGGGAAATAAAAAAGTAATAAAAAGATTGTTTTGTCTGTTGCAGCAAAGTATGACAATAGAAAGAGATTTTTTTTCATTTAAGTGTTTCTTAGACCCAGCTGCCTTTTGTACCTTCCAAATTTGTCTTCTCTAAGGAATCCTAATTATTTTATTTTTGCTGAGAGCTTTCTAATTTTCAAATGAAAGAAGAGGACTTTGTAAAATTATTCATCAGATAACTATTTTGTTGTAACTTTCTCTTTTGTCATTACGGTTGTATATATGCATATATAGAGAGAGTTATATTTTAGTCTCAACATATAAGAATTTGATTTTTCTTCACAGAAAATGTTGAGGTGTGAAGATTGTTAATTATAACCCCTCATTAATTTCTTTTAAATTAAAAACTGGAGATAGGTACAACATGTTACTGTGTCTCAGCTAACATCTGCTAGACAGTGATAATTCAACACAAATTGTTTTTTTTTTTTAGTTGGAGAATCTGTTGCACAAAAATTATGGTAGAAATAACAAAGAATTGATTATTTTATATTTGGAACTGAAGGTAGGGTCTAAAAAGATGAGGCAATTTCACTTCACAGATTTTCAATGCTTAATTAAGAAATGGTCTAATGAAGAAGGAATAGAAGTAGCTGGTTGGGGGCACTTAGATAAGTTTAAAGATAAATATGTATTATTATATTCCACAGTGTTGCAACCCTCTTGGTGAATTTTTCTACATGTATCATTTCAGTAGTCAGCCTCAGCCTCATCTCTCCCCCTTTCCATCGAGCAGACACCTCACCTCACCTCAAAGAATAATTATTACTGTGGTGATTTCTAAATTACTGGATCCATGGAACCGACTTAACCTAATGTAAAAGGTCCTTTTTTTCTTCCCCACTTTCCTCATTACTGAAGGAGAACATTTTGGCCAGAACAATGGCTGTATACATGAGCACTGATTTATTAAGTTTAGAGGATTTGCACTGTTGTTTTACAAAATGGTGTCAACTTGCAGTGTGACTCTATTTGATGATGAATAGCTTTCCCAGGCCAAAGAGCTAACGACATCCAGAGCTTCCGAGCCTCCCACACGCCTGCGGTCCAAAAGGCCACGGATAATTTCTGCCGAATCCAGCCCATAAAGAGAGAATTTATAATCAGCTTTAATGTATTTGGGAGCTAAAGTACCTTAGTCCTTCATCAAAGGGAATGATAAAAACCAGAATTAATATGACTGGATTTACTTATTTCTGAGTGTGTAATTACTCTTTAGGTAACTGGACAGGAGGTGTGTTATTTCTCTTATTTTGAGCAAAGGAAAGGCATCTGCAAGCACACAGTAGTCACTATCAAGGTCTAAGTATGCGTCATGCTAGTGCCTTAGCATTGATTGCAATACAAATAGAATAAATATTTGAATAATAATTTAAATAATGTAAGAACTATTTTTAAATGAAATGGGTTTGGGCTTCGTTAGGAGTGCCTCCTGCACACAGAGTTTCTTCAGCTTTGTAGCGAGACTGTTCCTTGCCTTTAGGAAACATAAAATGCAGTAATCACTTTTCCCCTTTTTTAAAGTGACTTAGGGGTCTAATTTACCATTAGCATTAATGAGAGTTATGGGTATGCACCAACATGAGACTAAATGAGACTAAACCTTAGAGAGCCTTTTGATAAGTAAATCATCTTTGCATGAGCATTCTAGAGACTTTAGTATCCTCTTTTCCCCCCATTAGTTATGGTACCTGATTACTTTGTTGATATTTAATATTTATTACATAAACTTTAGCTAAAATTTAGGCTGGCACAGTAAGGCAGCATTATTTGTTTGAAGGTTTTTTGTCTTAAACATAGTCAAATCCTCTTTTCGTAATTTTTATATTATAAGTTTATTATTTATTATTATATTTATATATATATAATATATATTATTTATATATATTTTATATATTTTTATATATTATTATTTTTAATTATATTAATATATATTTATTATTAATATATATTATTAATATATATATTAATTATATATTATTTATATATATTATATATATTTATATATATATAATTTATATATAAATATATATATTATATATATAAATATTATTATTTATTATTATATATAAATAAGCCCATTTTTAAAAGTGAAATGCTCAAAAAGTGAGATTAATTGGGCCTTCACGAAAGGTGAAGAGAAGGTTACAGTAGAACAACAGTGAAAAGTAACTGGGGACAAAAGACTTCTGGCAATCATAATTCTGTAAAATATTCTTTTTTGTTTCATTAGCTCATAGTCCATTATGTCTTAGTATCAATATTCATAAAATTAGTTTCTGTTACCTGAAAAGAATATTAAAAATGATGGAAGAACCCTAAAGAATCATATATTGAATAAACAGTCAAGTGCTAAAGAAATAAACCTAGTTGAGGGATACATTTAATTTACAAAATCATAAACTATCTGTAGAATATTAATTGAAAGCTGCAGAAAATGTCTAAAAATTATACACCTACTAAGTAATTTTAGTTCTGATTTATTTTTACTTAAAAAGGTTATTGCTGCTATATTTTGTAGGTTCTTGCCATAAGATTTTATTCTGTTTATCTGCTTGTGATTTCAACGTGTTTTCCTGTGTGAGGACTCAAAACATCAATCTTTCTTTATGATCATACAGACACAGCGAGGCTGTTAGTCAGAGTAATCAGTTATCTGGAGAATCAGAAGCAAAAGCCATTTCTTACTGATTTTAGAATGAGAGTTATTGCTCAAAGGGGTGGAATTCTAATCCACAGCTTCTCTTAATACCACTTTCATGACTCCAGAAAGTGTCTTCAGCATCTGTGCGTGAAACAGGCAACACAGATCATAACAGAGCTCTGCTTCCTCTCTGACTACTCCAGGCTGAACCCCTTGATGTTGCCCCTTTAGACAGCCCTGTGCACAATGGGTCTTGAGCTGATGCTTCTTTTAGGGACTGCCCAGCAATTAAAAAATATAAATTAAGCTTCACAGCACCCCTGTATGTTTAGATGAAGTATGAGGAGGTTCATTACTGCTACATCAGGACCAAACTCTTCTTGGTTTCTTAGAGCATTGTACTTCCAGGAAGCAGAAAATCTGTTGAAGATGTATTAAATGCTGTCTGTTATATTTTCAGACTGGAGTGAACTTGTGGGAGAAATAATGTCTCATCTCTTTCTTAGCCACTGTGAGTGGTGCCTGGTGGATGTGCCACGTGTCTTCACAGGGACGGGTCCTCCTGCTTGGGGGATGTGGCGAGCAGAGCCCTTGTATTGTGAAACAGATCTACAGCTATATTAAAAAGTATGTTTAATTTAGGAAACTTAAAAATAGGTCAGCCCCTTTGCAAAAAGGAATTGTCAAGCACTGGAACAGGCTGCCAAGGGAAGTGGTTGAGTCACCATCCCTGGAGGTATTTAGAAGATGTGTGACTGTGGCTCCTGGGGACATGGCTTAGTTGGTCAACTTGGCAGTGCTGGGTTAATGGCTGGACTAGATCTTAACTGTCTTTTCCAACCTAAACAATTCTATGATTTTAAGGAAGATGGTCTAATTTTTTTTTTTAAATGTTTTTCAGAGAACCTCAGAACAGTATAAACATGGAAATTATCCAGGATGTTTTTAAAGCTAGCCCCAGTCGTGCTTCACCATATTGTAAAATCAAAAATGGTATGAGATCAGACATTTACACTGAGATAGTTGATGCACTTTGTAAATGAAGTTGAGATCTGGAAGCATGACCTACACAAAATACCTCTGAAAGGCCAGCTATTAAAAAAATGTAACATGCATTGTCTTGGTTTCATCTGGAAAATAAATTGCCAATCTCTATGGAAGTTATTTGGAGAAATGTGCATTGTTTGCCTTTCCAGATGCTACTTTGTTTCTTTCTGGTGACTTTTAAAATCTAAAGTAAAAGAAGCCAATAAGAATGTGTATGTGTGTGTATAAATATATATATATTCTTGCTTGTGCCTGGATATCCATTCTGAGGTATACAGTTCTTACTATTCTTAAATTCTCTCTTCCTTTTCTCTATGCTGAAAACCCATCATGAAATTATTGTCATTCTTTGCATAGAGTTTTTATTTTTCTAATTTTATTCTTTTAGAAGTAAAGTTATTATGGTATGAAAATGCTGGGCAGAGAGATATTTGAGTGTGTGTGTTTGGATCAGGGCATATTATCCAGATACCAAATATTGCAAAGATTATATCCAGGATGATCCAGGATGTGTAGTAGGAAAAACTTGCATCACCAAGGCTTTCTACTAAACAGACTGATTGTTACAGGTGTGACTATACAAATGCTTGTGTTTTATTTATGGGGTATAATTCTAGCGTTCTGTATTTAGAATGAGTTAAAAACTATACTCCTGACTGATGCAGGAATTAAGGTATTGAGCTTCAGTTTTCAATAATATGGTCCAGTTCCTACATTCACAGTTAAAATCTCATGGTACTTCATGGTTTTTTTCTGTTTCTTAAATCCATGCACCTGGTAAAAACATTTTATGATTTTATTTAAAAAATGCATCACTCAAATACATGGTATTTTGCCTATAAATGACAAGTTTAATGGTGAATGACTAATACCCTGTAAAATAACAGAGAGAGAGAGAGCTTTTTAAATACAAATGTTTTAATACTCCACAATGCTTAGATTTAATGCATGTCTCTTGCCTACATCTACTGCAAATATCAACACATAGTGTTCATCTCTTTTTTTGTTGTTGTTTTTGTCTATTGCTATTTTATGCATGAGGAAGTTCTTGTTTTTACTCTGTGCTTGGCTGGCTTTTTCTCTTTTTTGTTACTTAGCCCTGTGTTCGTACTGATTGCTTTTTCGCATGCAAATTACAGAATGTCATGGAAATGAGAGAGCTCTGAAAAAAAAGGAAAGATAATGCTGAGTTCCAACTGTCTTTTGTTTGTGCGTAAGTGTGTAAAATATATGACATGGAAATATTTTCAGAACGGCCTTTGACTTTCCTTCTGGTGTATATTTTTATTACTCAGTAAAGGAGTGGGAATTTTTCCCACTTGAAAATATGATAAATTTATAAATACTTGTTAATAATGATTAGGTATTGGGCATAAAGGAATTTTGTCTCATCATCCTTTTATGGAGATAAGGATTTATGAACCTGGATGCCTTGCCCAAGCTAAAATTTCAATTCAATGATACCCTGGCCCCATTGAAATCAATGGCAATAGTCATTGTCTTCAATTGGTCTGGGATTTCACTCTTGTTTCTGGCTTACATATGGATTTTCATGTTTCTTTACAAGTATCTCAGCAGGTAGTCAAAGGTTTCAAGGGTATCCACAGTTCTATTTAAAAGAGAATGTGATAAATGTGCCAAAAAACCCAAAAAATCAAACCCGTGCTTATCTTTATCTAAAGCATGAGCTTAAATGGTTGAATATAGAAATGTGAATTAGCATTTCACAGAATATATTGTTTTAACCAACTGTCGAGACTTTTATTAACCACCTTATTGCATCAAATGCAAGGGGTAATTTGGCAGTTCTTGTCTCCATTATTCCTAATAACAGCAACAGGAAAAAACAAATAAATGAAGTGGATAAATACAGTGTATGGTGGGGTATGCTTTTAGTAAACAAGCTTTGATTCTTCATTTAAAAACAAGGCACTGGGCATTCTCTGATTCTTGTGCTAGATGTTTCTAATAGCCATACCCCCTAGGGAAGGTTTTGCTGTAATGTTTGAAAAACTTAATGAAAAAGGGGTTGTTATAAAGTAAGATTTCCCTCCCTGCAAATGTTTTTCTTGAAACGTCCGTGGGAATTTAATATTCACTGTTTTTTTCCTCAGTCTTGTATATTCTTGAATTGTCTTTTTTCCTCCATTTTCTCCGTTCTTAATCCTAGGTCCCCTTACAAAGAAACAGACAGATGATTTAGGTGATAATGACGGTGCTGAAGATGAAGGTATTTTTTGCCGCCAAACTGATTTGCATGACAAGGATCCCTGAAAATCTTTTTTCTCCCCTCTTTTTTTGACTTCTTGTCTTCTTTTGAAGAGTTTTTTTGTTTTTTTAATTCCCATTTTTGATGTGTTTTGTCTTCTTGCTTGTTGTTATACATATATTTTTTTAATTTTTTAAAAGAAAGAATGTTGTTAAGTTCTACATTTTGATACAAAACAGTAACAATATTTAAAAAGGAGGGGTTTTGTTTTCTTGAAATGGACTTTTGATATGTTGCATCCCACCTTTTGACTGAATTTTGTCCATACTATTTAAACTAACACTCTTTTAAAGTTTCTCTGTACACCTTTTTGCATGTTTTCTAACCCTATGTATTTCACCAAGTACAAAGATGTTTCTTTTTTTTTTCACTGACTGATCTCAGTTTGATAAACATAGAAAATGTTGTGTTTATAAAAGGAAAAATACAGAAAATTCTTTAAAAGTGTCTCTTAAGCAACTGAATTTCCCCAAATGCCAACCCTTCTGCATTTACACTGCCATGAAAAAATATAAATAAATTAAAGGCTACGCCACCTCCCTCCAGAAGGGAGGCAGCATTGCCTGGTAAGCTTCTGTGGAGCTAAACTAAAGCTAAAAGAACCTGATCTCCTCTGTTTTCTGCAAGCATACAAAGATGCTGATCTGCTTGAGCTGACCCTTAGAAAGCCATATTACCAAGTAAAATCAAAAGTTTGAAATGTCAAGCATATTACTCTGTTCATAAATTATGTTTGTTGATCATGAAGCTATGCAGATTTGATATTTTTTCAGGGCTAAGAAAATGGTAACAAGGGGCTCTTTTCCTGAGCAGTCTCATCCCTTCAAGTAGATGTGCCTCAGAATTCAGAATCTTAAACACATACTTTGTATGTTTTATGGTCAATGGATAAAACGAATTACCATATAGGACTGGTAGAGTTGCTGCTTGCTTCTCTGTTAATATTTGGGGTGGCAGGGGGAAGTTGGCCAGATACTATGATGCAACTTAACTTGTAGACTGAAAAGCTCTTAATTAAGAAGTTTTTCATCACACAGAACGTCAACTATTTCACTTAAACAGAAGCACATAGTCTTTTCAGGAAAGATTAAGGAAGGCAAACACGAGCATTTAACTTCTTACCCAATAATTGAACACAGTTTTTGTCATAATCTTATGTCTGATTTATGATCCTCTACTGGATCTGGATGTTAAGCATATGAATGAAAGTCCACCAGCTGGCCCAAAATTTGCAAGATTTGATGATTTTGATAAATTGAAAATCTCCTTTGAAAGCTCTCATGTAGTGGTTTAACCCAGCAGGCAGCTAAACAGCACAGAGCCAGTCACTCACTCCTCCCCAGCTGGCTGAGGGAGAGAAATGGGGAAAGAAATAAAAAAGTAAAATTATTAATTGAGATTAAGACATTTTAATATGACAGAAATGAAATAATAGCAATAATAGTGATAAAAAAATGAGAATATGCCAAACATGTGGTGCACAGAGCATCTACTCATGCCCCCTGGTCGATGCCCAGCAGTTCCTGAGCAGTGACCCCCGTCCAGCTTCCTCCCAGGTTACATGCTGAGCATGATGCCATAGGGTTTGGAATATCTGGAATATCCCTTTGGCTTGTTGGGCTCAGATGTCCTGGCTCTGTCCCCTCCTAACCTCTTATGCCCTCCCCAGCCTACCTGCTGGTGGAGTGAGGAGCTGAAAAGTCCTTGCCTTTGTGTGAGCATTGCTCAGCAACAACTAAAAAATATCAGTGTGTTATCAACATTATTCTCACCTTAAGTGCAAAAATTAACTCTATCCCAGCTGAAATCAGGGCACAAATTATTCAGAGCTAATTTTGACAATTCAGATCCTCCTAGCTTTATGAAGGCAGGGCATTTTTACATGAGTCCGTGACAGAATATTGCAAGGGACATTCCTGTGAATTGTAAAAGATCTGTGATAGTGAATTAGCCATTGCAAAAGTTACTCTGTCTTGTGTTAACAATATGTTTTAAGAAACCATCTGAAATTTGGGCTATTCACCCAGTGGGCCTTAACACCTCTCCTAAATTGCTGTATAATTGCCAAGACAGATGCTAATGACATTAGGTTTGTTGAATCCTTCTCTGCTTAGACAGACTTAAAAGAGACTCCTCAGTTTGCTGAAATTCAGCAGAGAGTGGTTGCTGTCACAAAATGCTTTAGTAGGTAGGATCAGATGAGAAGAGGGATCTCAGTCTGCTGAGAACAAGTGTCCATGTCAGGAAAAACCTGTCTCCCTCTCTGACAATTGCAGGAGAGAGAAGAAGGACTGTAAGAACACAGCAGTCAAACTAGAGGGGAAGAAGCACATTTACTGCACTAATAAATCTCTGTAATTTATAGGACTGGGATTAATTTTCTCTGGCATACAAGTGACAGTTTTGTTCTCCTTTCCATGCCAATAGGAGAGTGCAGGCAGTAATTAGAGTTTTACTGCTTCCGAGAGGCACAGAGAGACAGGGAAAATTTAAATTTTTATGATCACTAGACACTCAATACTGCTGGGATGTCTGCTGGGTTGATAGAAGCCCTCTCTGCTGAGACCCTGCATTTCCCAGTGGAGGAGCAGGATCAGATGTCCTGCATTTTTGTGAACCTGCTCTTCTGTATTGAAACTCTAGCACTTGTTGCATGTGAAGAACTGGAGTTCACAAACTTAGCCTTATATATTTGGGTATGAGTAGCAGGAAAGAGGCCAAGCAAAGGGTCACCTTAGCTGTCTAGTTTTCTGCTAACCTGTCCATCAAAGCCTTCACTTTTTGTAGTGTGGTAGAGTTTAGGCACTGTAAAATCCTACAAATGTATAGCTGTGGAAAAAATAAAATAAGTGCTAAACTGAATGAATGATGAAATTGGAATATTAGGGAGACTGGGCTATACATGGTGCAAAACAACTGTATCATATAACCATAGAATCCATGATATCTAAATATTGTCCAGTGATTTCTAAAACACCCAGGACAGTCTCTATATTAAAAATTCAGAGATCTCATGTCTATTGTATTGTATCTTTCTGAAGAAAGATCTTCCATAACAGCTTCTTGTAGCAAATGTCTGGAGAGCATTTTTTGTTGTGCCATTCAAATATCTGAGTTTGATTAGAAGATTTCATTTTAAAACACTTTTCAATAATCCTACTCCCATCAGCTGCTGCATGCTGCTGCCACAGTATTGTGGTCCAAACCTTGCCAGCACAAGCACTGGAATCAGTAATCAAACTTGGATCTATGGTATGTGCTGCAACCAATAGACCAGGCTTAATTAGATCATTTTTCATTTTTGTTTTCAAAAGACCCAAAGGCAGTAGTGCACATTACCAGCTAATGATCTCCAAATTTGCTGTTTAAAAAATGAAGGTGTTTTCAAATTCTATGAGTGTGAAATGTGTGAAAAGTCAGAAACAATATAAATGCCTTTTTTCCCCAGTCTGGATGCATTCTTGTTTCTGTTTAACCCTTTCATGCCTACACTTCTATTGCTTACCTGTTTTCAGTAAGTATTGAACAACTTGAGCAGACACCAAAAACAAGAGTGGCAAAAGCACTTGCAACCACTGAGCACTGGGGCTTTTTCTTTTTATAGCAGTGGTGGATTTGCCTATTTGCTGACCTGCAGGTATGCAATATCCAGTAGAGATGCAAGATTTAGCTTCATATTGCTCAGCAGTTACACAAAGTGCACCTTCCCCAGTCTGGAAACAAGGCTTAGTTTTAAAAAGTAAAATATTTTAATCTTAGTATCCTTAGTCTTAATTTTGGTCAGGTAATAATTTAATTTGGCCATAACAAAAATCAGTGACTCTTACGCATCCTTAGTTCCTATCCACTAAAATCCTAAGCATGACTTAAAATATGGCAACACAAATCATTAACCAGCCAATGTACTCTGGGATCAGAACTGGACTTCTAAGTAGTTAGTGTTGCATGAAATATCCGTGAAGGATTGCTCACAAACGAATTCCCGTCCACTGCTCTATCATACACACCTTGCCTGACACATCAATCTGCCAATCTTAAATCCTCCTTTAGTCCCCAGTGCCATTTGAGCATCTCTCAGTTTTTAATGTATTCAGCCTCACAGCATCCCTCTGCAATACAGGAATGCTGCTATTCCATTTTTAGAAAGGAAGAATACAGATGCTAAATCTGAGGAATGCAGACACCATGTCTGGTGCTGAGAGTACATGCCTCAGAAATGGGGTCTGCACTGTAGTTGATAGATGCTTCTGCTCTTGCCTCCTCCCTTCCAATTTCTCCTGTGGAAAAGGAGACAGATTAGGAGCAGATGTTGCTGTTTGCTCACAGGCTGTGACTGTGATGATTCTGATAATTTAGTCTGGTGCTCTGTCTTGTGTGGGCTATTGGACTTCATTGACTGAAGGAAGTTCTTGGTCCAGAGCATGTTTTATTTCAAAAAAGCCAAAAATCCACTCAAATTTGAAGTTGCTAATGATGCAGAATTCATCTGCAAATCCCTTCCTATGCTAAACAGACTGTAGCACCATTGGTGCAAAGAAGCACATCACAGAATTGAGGCTCTCCAAACCCCTCTGTCCCTCCATTGGTAATAAAACACCCTGGGTTGCCAAGTTTAGCATTTCATCTGCCTTCAGCTGTCATGGGAAGAAAGAGGGGGAGCAAGGCTCTTTCCATCTGGCACTGGTTGCATGTTTTCGGACTTCGGAGATCAGCAAACAGCAGAACACATTTGTCTACCCTGAAATGCAACCACATGCTCCAGCCTTAATTATAGCCTTTAATGGGTGCCAGCCAGGCTGGGGTAGCACAGATCTGTCCACTTTGGGTGAGCTTGTTGACTGATGCGTGTACCCAAATTCATGATTCCTGCTCCTGCTGTTCACCCATTCATGTTAGTTCCATGATTTTCACTCCAAAGTACAGCTTCAAATCCCACTTGCACATTAAATTGTGCTGATTATATTTTCCCTTTACACACAGACCCTCAGTTCAAATTGTGTCAAATTTTTGTGGTGATGTTATTAATACTTGAAAACATGCATAATAAAATTCTGACAGACCTTGAATTTAAGTACCTCTTTAGGGCTTCATTTTACTTTCAGCACTGCCAAGCATTACTTGTACAGTGAAGAGTCTGTCAGCTCTTGCATTTCTAACCATCATCCTTTAATAATTTAAAATGACTGCCTACCTGGCTATTGAGGACCTACTCTAATGGGAATCTGCTCCAGATGTTTACCTGTAAAAGCTTTGGCATTTCCCATGCTAGGATATACATTCATATAGCCTTCCATCAGGATCTGAAATAATATTCAGGTAAAAGTAGTTAAGGGTTTGAGAGTGCACAGAATGATCCCCTGGTTTGACAGATAGGAAAACAAACAGAGAGAATTCTATTTGTTTGAAGCCTGATGGATGCAGGCTGTATTTTAAAACAGAAAATATCTGAAACTCCTAACACAAGCTCAATAGTTCCTTAAATAGTCTCAGTACATCTAGTTTTATATCTCATTTTAAAAACGTGCCAATAATGGATGTTTGCATATTAGGAGTAAGTGCACTACTTTATTAAATGGTAGTGCATCTACAAGGCACCTGATGGATTTGAACTGAAAGGTCAAATGATGTTAAAAGGCTTTAAAATGATTAAGAGTAGCAATGATTGGTACCATGCTCTACTTAAATCTTTTCAACAAAAGCTTAAGGAAGAGTTACGCACACACCCACATAACATTCTATGGAGGGCACACACAGATTTTGCACTAACCAGCCTAAAAGTTTTCCACTGTTTTAGTGGAAGTGCTGTTTCATGTTCAAAACCCAAGATTTACTTAACAATCTGCATCAGGCTGCCACAATTTTTTATGCCACATCTAGAAAAGCAATGCTTGTGACATGGGTGCTAAACTAATTATCTTTTTGTGTGAAGTTGTCTTCAGGTAGGCTTTCTTCCTTTCCCATTTTGGTTGTTCCCTGCAAATTATGCTTGTTAAGTCATGTGGCCAATTAACATCAGCTTCCAATGACTGAAGCTATAATTATGTTTTGTTATATATGACAATTGTGACTGATATTCACAGCCAGAGCCAGTTCCCTGTTGTGTGATGTCACAAACCTAGAATAAAAGCCCTATTCCTAAATTGTCTGTAACGCAATTAAGATGAGACATAAAAAGTAGATGCAACAAATGTTAGAAAGGTACAGAGGAGATAATAGAAATAATTACATGAAAGTTAATGTATAGGTAATATAAATAGGGTTATTCTCTGCTGTACAGTAAGGTCTACTTAGATGTTTTATGAACTAGCAATTTAAAGCCAAACAAATCACAGCGCAAGATCAAAAATGATCTTCTGTGTGGCTGAAATCAGAACTGAGTTGAAATTGAGAAGGATTTTTAACAGTGCTATCCTTGCATATGTCTTTGAAAAGATGTGTCCATTTTTAACTAAAGCAACACTTAATAAAAAGCAAAAAAAAAGTGCAGAACGCAACTAATTTAAATCAGCCTATAAATCCACACTTGGCAGAAATGCCATATTTATACCTAAAATCTTCAGGTTCAGAATGAGCTACAAACACCAATAACTATTAATCTGCATATGAAAGTGTAACTACAGTGTCCTGAGACCCCTCCAGCACATGCACAAAAAGGACTGACATCAGCCTGTAGGAAAAAATGAAAGATGTATCATTTATGGTCAGGTTTTGAAAAGTATCTGAGTACCAAAAATGGCAATTATTTACTTCATTGAGTTGGACACTTAACTTTGTTAGTCACTTTTGAAAAGTGCATCTTCCTGCCACTTTTATACCAATACAGATTTTTATCCTCACAGAGTATCACCTTAATTCTTCCTCCAGTTTAGTTTTAAAGGATGAGAGTTTTCATGGAGGAACGTTTTAAGGTAGGAATCAATTCTTGATTACAGTCTGATATTTTTGCTCTCTGCCTTTGGTCTTATAATTTCATAAGCTCCATTGCTAATAACATATGCACTTAAACAACACTCTCCCAGCTGAATATTTGCACCTTTCAAATATTCCTGGCTGTAGGCTGCAACTGATATGAAACCACTGACCAAAAGGCAGTGATCTTTCTTCTTCCCATGAAGAGTTCCATAGCTTTTGTATAATCCATAGCCCAAAGTCCCACCAGCCTCAGCTGAATGCTGCATACCCTGACTGATGTCTCCAGCACTAGATTACTGCCCAAGACACACAGAGACATAATTTTTCTTTTGTAGGAGGGATTCCTCTTAAGACTGATGACTTTGGCAAAGTAGCATGAGGAAAATTCATTCTGCACATCATTTGCTTTGACATGGCACAGAGGCAGAGCTGAAAACTGGCCTTCCTTTATCTATATTATCTGTAATCTTTATAAGGATATTAGTAGTAGAAAATAACAGTATTGTAGAGACAGAAATTACTCAAAGAATAACTTCTTTATATATGAGATTTTATTCATGAATATGTGCTTCCTTTCTCAGATAAAGGACACCCGTTATTTTCTAAATATCCCAACATTATTTTCCAGATATACAGGCCAGTGCTACCAACATTTCATTGCTGTTCACGGTTGGTGCTCTGTAATTCTATGTAATTTTAATTAAAGAAGAATTCTGAGACAGTCTCCCCCTGTGTTACCATCAAGCATACAATTAACTGTGTACAATTTCTGCCGGGTACAGTCACACAGTGATTTCAGATTAATAATTTATTATTGCTTCCATATTTGTATCCAAAAAAAAAAAAGGCAGCATAGATTAAAAACAAAGCATCTACTGAAAACAGTACATGAATTTGGAAAGACTTTTTCCTCAGTGTAGATTTTAAACCTGAGAAGGACATAACTCCATCCTATGGACAATGAAGATAAATAATATCTGTAGCTTTACATTCTGAAAGTCACATGTTGGAAAGCCCTCACTAAAAGCTCAATCAAGGAGAGCAATACAAGCAATTTCATGCACAACCTTTCATCGTCTTTTTGGTCCTCAATAAGTGATTGTTCTAGTACTTCCAATATTGAAGATCCAATTTCTGATCTTGACTGTTCTGGCATTTTCTTCAAATTAGAATCAATATCAAAATAATAGCAGCAGTTGGCTTTCTACAAACAGACACATTTGTGCGGATGTTTTTCAGCGAATCCCAAAAGCAGGGCTCTTACTGTAACTGCCCTCACTACTCCTTGCAGTGCTTCAGAAACAATTCTCACAGAGAGCTTGCTTGAAAGTTTCATAACTAAGATCCTTCCAAATCAAAGGAATAAACAATACATCTGAGGTTTCTTCAAACGCTGAAGGGAGCAATCAGGGAAGTCACTTGAATACTGTTATGATGACAAAAAAAGTGCCTTTGAATCGGAATATTCAGAACAGTTGCTCACTGGGAAATTTTCCTATGCTCTCTTGCTATTGTCTTTCTTGATTTTGAGGGACTATTATGGCATGTTATGATTTGGGTGGTGGAAGAGATGCAGGAACCCAGTAAATGAGATCAAAATGCAATTCAGTCAGATGTTACAGTTTAAATTTACAACTAAGCTGATTTATTTCCTGTCCAACAGAAAACCCCCAACTTTTAAAAACAAATCACTAACTGTTTTGAATTGGTACTCAGGAACAATTCTCCTCATGAGGAGCAGCATTGTTCATGTATTCAAAATTTTGTTCTGAGTAGATGCATCCATTTGCAAATAGGACTGTTTGGGGGTGGAGGGATACCTAAATCAAAACTCAAAACAGTGTGACAATATCTAATTTTCTTGTCGGAGAGAATGGCAGAGCATCTAACATTTTAAAACTGTTCCCTGCCTTTGATGTCACTTTTGAGAATCTTACAATTTTTTTGAATACAGGGAGGGCATTTATCAGTATTTTTCCAGGTAGTTACTTTTTCAAATATTCAGCCCTTTCCATGATTTAGGAAACTAAGAAGTACCCATGCATCTTAACCTTCAGGCTACCCAAGTTATCAATAGTCTTTATTCAAGGTCTAAGTGTTAAACAACTTTCAAGTACTTTTTGAGAACTCAAATTTCAGACCCATCCAAAGACAGCTGTTTGTACACCGTTTTTACAAATCAGTGGACTGGAAGAAATCAACACTTTTATGTATGAGCAGAAATCTTGTTTATCTTAATATGTTGGATTTCCCTTAGCTAAGTGAACAGAAAGCTGCACTGAGCTTTCAGAAGTGTTCTGCCAAAACGAGTTCACACTTATGTTAGTAGACATTATGTAGAAGACACCCAATTCAGCAGGATCAGAATCAGAGCAATGTCTCACTGCATTTGAGCAAATGTGTTACCATTTTCAATTCCTTCTTGCTTTGCATAGTGTTTCAAAAATAGTTTTAGTTATGAGCAAGCCACAAAGAAACACTTATGCTCATCTGCCCATTTCCTTATGTAAAAGATGTTGCTTGAGAAACACTTCGAGAAAAAAATAACCTCACTAAATTAAAAAAAAAAAAAATATATATATAAAATATTGCATATTGCATGTATCTTCTTTGGTGCTTTCTTGAGATAAAATGTGTCTTAATATTTTTTCCAGACATTCGGGACAGTGGGGGACCTAAGCCTGTGATGGTGTATATTCATGGAGGGTCCTACATGGAAGGCACTGGAAATTTATATGATGGCAGTGTCCTAGCAAGTTATGGGAATGTGATAGTCATCACAGTCAACTATCGCCTTGGGGTACTTGGTAAGAAGCTTTCAGCTTTCCACTAATCCCTGCTATCTGCAATGCAATTCATATTACATGTGAGAATGTACTTTAAAAAAAAAAAAGGCAGAAGAGCAAACAAGTATTTTTAAATTTTCTTTGTCAAATATAAGGTTTGTATTCTGGGGATGAGATATAAAGACATGGCAGGTATTTTCTGGAAGAGCCTGCTGTCATGCTACATGAAACAGGTATTCCCATTGCTGAGCTGTCCAGACAGAAGAGTTTCTCTTTTCTTTTTTTTTTTTTTGTTTTATTTCTGTGAATAACACTAATGCTTTAATTCATGGACAGCTAAATGAATTTTTTTAAAATGTTAAGTCATAGAGGGTAGGGTTTTGTATTGGAATGAAAAAGACTAACTTTAGGGTACCATGCTTTTTTCATGCTTTGAAAAAGGATGTTTTGAAAACATCTTTTTACCTGTTTGTTTTGAGCTTCATTGTGGTTTTGAGAAGTGTCATGGGTGTCATTCAAATACCTCTAGTATTTCTTTTCCAGATAATGAATTACAGAATGAAAGAGTAACCTTTGATTGTTTCAAATACATTCAATAGGATGTGCTCGTGCTGTTGGTAGAGGTGTATGGTCTCCCTCTGGGACCTTTTATTTATGGAAAAAAAATTCCTCCCTTATTTGCTCAGTGTAGTCACATGCATGATAAAGTCCACCAGCTCTTGAGACAATGTGATTTTTGGGGGGTTTTTCTGCATTGACTGTAGGGTGGGTGTTTCTGCATATTCTACCAAAATATTGCATGCTAAGACATTTGAGAGCAGGAGTTGGATCCTGGGATATTATGGAGATCGGTACAGTAACTTCAGAAGACTTATATAGGTATAAGAATAGGTGTAAGAGTGTTCCCTGTAACATCTGAAGGGGTGTGACAGACCAAGTGTCATTCACAGCAGAGAGTTTGTTCTGAAGACCAGTCAACTTTATTTTCAAATATCACCTGCTCTGGTTTACTTTTGGGTTGTCGTTCTTTGTTTGTTGTTGCTCTGTTCTTGGTGTTTTGAATTCAGTTAGCACAGTCCCCAAAAGCCTTGGTTCTGCTTTGCTCATCTGGGTAATTTTCTTCCAACATTTTCATTTTTGTTAAAAATTTGACATACTAATTTCAGGGGGAGGGAATGTGAAACTTATTCTACCACAACTGTTTTACAAGGAATTGAATGACTTCCAGAAAGATCATAACTATTATTGTCTGGGCTTATTTCCTTGGTACAGGAAACTTCAGTCATGATGTACCACTTTAAGTATGGAAGCTCTGGTATTTTGTATGGTTTTCTTCCTGCTGTTTTCCAATTACGTGATGACTTCAAGTCCTGGACACATATTAGTACAGCAGTTAATAAATAATCTGTTACCTGTGCCTCTAATCAACATTTCAATTTGACACCAGTGCCTGTCTTTGATGTCTCAAACAACATTTCTCTGTATTATATGCCAGTATTAAAGAAAGTATCTATTATCTGAAAGGGCTGTTTATTTTTGTATATTATTTAGTTTTATTCCTCAGTCATTAGTAATTGCAGTGTTTAAAAGGGCTAGTTGCTTGAAAGATGAAAATTAATACACTTTTGTTGATGATAATGGTTTTTCCACTTCTAAATTAACACTGATCCCTGAGGTAACCCACAGCTAACATCTCACTGAGCTTAGGAGGATTTAATTTTTGTTCATGCTTTTGTGATTCTTTGGGCTTTGTGGTCTTTACTGAGCCTCAAGGGTCAAAGAGCTAATTTTGTTTTAAGTGGGACCTATTACAGTAAAACCTCTAAAATTCACAGCAGAATCCAGTGATTGGTATGAATGCTTGATATTACTTTCAAACCAACTAAAATAACCCTGTGTCAGGTTTGCAGGGTTTTCTTAGTAAAACCAATGCTGTTTATGTAGAACTCATACACATCTGTTGTATTTGGTGCAACGCCTATCTGTTGTGCATTAAACAAATAATGATGATGTATCATTAAATAGGTAGTGGAGAAACACAGCAGCAAAAAAAAAAGAAAATCAGAAAAGAAAGTTCAAAAAGTTTAAGTTTTTCCTGCCTTTCTTTCTTTTCTGATCTACAGATACCATCAGGGTAGGACTTTGCACAATTGTAGTAGATATCAGCTTTTAAGTTTGATGTTTTGAAACCCTTGTTCCTCCTTGTTCCAGGAGGATGTTACCCTTTGCAGTCACATTGAGATATGGTTTTATGAAAACGTAGGTGGAAAATTCTCAACTTCCCTTACCTGATCATATCCCACGAGGTGAGAGGTCCAGCTCCACTGACTGGCGTCTGTGGGATGCTTGGATCTCACTTTGCCACTGTGTAAAATGCCTGGCTTTGCAGGCAGAAGGAATATTTAAAGAATTATTTATCATAGGAGAAGATGTAGGGACAAAATAAGGTCTGTCTTCTCCCTTTCATGTGACCTTTATTGGTCTGGTTTCTTGTATCAGTCTTTTGTGGATATATGTCTTTATTTAGGTGATCTCCGTGAATTGTCTGCCATTGTTTCACCAAGATGTTGACTTTTCTTAAATGAATAACCTGATAAATCACTATCATTCAATAAATGTTTAGAGCTGCAATAGCAACATTTTCTTCCAGATCAGTCGTGATGGGACTGGGGATTTTGACATTAGGTTCCTCACAGTACTGCTATTAAGTACACAGTAGACAGATTTTGATGCAGTTCAGATTATTTTTCTGTTTATTCCGAGTTGAAAGATCCTTTGGTTTATGGACCAATCTGCTCGAGGAGTTGCATTTTGTGGAGATGCAAGATTTACTTCTAAATAAATCATTAGAAAATGCTTAATAGTGAAATCCATTTGGTAAAGAGAAAACAACAACAAAAACTAAAGAAGGATGGAGCAAGTGCATTTAAATTACAAAAAAACCAAAACCAAACCAAAACCAAAAAAAGCACCAACAAAATAAACCAAACACACAATCCAGAAAAACCCCAAAGCCCTGGTGAGTTCCCTGGCCCAATTTTGTCTTTGAAACAAGTCTGAGAACGAAAGTCTGTTAGAAACTGTCCTTAGATAAAGATGATGGAAAAGAGAACTGTTTGCCCTGGGAAACTGGGGACTACTGAATAAGAAGCCATTTGAAACAGACTATTTATGTCTTCTTTAGATTCTTTTTCAATGCAAGTCTTGTGCAAGCAATTTCACCAAGAAGAAATACTGCAGAAGCAGTCTAATAGCCTTGAAGGACAGTGCAGATATGTTTTTATGGCTTCTCTTTGGGAAAGGACAAATATGAAGTTTGGATTTTAAACTCAGCTGATTTGTGATGTCAAATGTTTACTCAAAATATATTCACTTGGTAAAAAGCAGGAGCATTTTATTTAATTTTCATTAAGAAAATGAAAAAGATTTATAAAAGGAGTCTATTCAATGTCCAGAAAAGATCATGATCGACAGATCTGCCAGTGCTGTTTTCTGTGTTCTTTCTTATGAAAGGTTTATTTAGAGAAGGAGATTGCTTTTGGTCACCATTGGCTACTACTGCTTTTGATTTCAGTAGCAGAGAGAAAGGAGAGAGCTGGTTTATGCTAACTGGGAATTTGTTTCTTCATTTTATTAATTTATACTCTTTGCTCTTGATTATCTTTAATACACAGGACTTTAATAAAACTTTAATAGAAAATAACTCTGTTTTTATTGAAGGTCACAAACTGAATTGGGAGAAGGAATAATGACTCAGAGGAAACTCTGTGTTGAGCACTGCTTTAAATTTCCAATTTTTACCTCTTGAAGAGGCAGTGGTTGTCCCTACAGAAACAGTAAATTGTTACTCCAAGGGATCTGGGTTAAAAGGTGTTAATAAATAAAAAGAAAAAATGGTCTGTATTTTGTATTTTCTGTTAGGCATTCTGAATAATGTCTGCATTAGGAAGGCAAACATTCTAAACTTTTAGATCAAAATTCATGTTACAATGGAAGCACACCCATGAGTGAGATTGTCTTCTTTATGCCTTCTTTAATTATATGAAATCTTCCCTTTAGAGGGAGGTAGAGGAACTATTACTGTCATTAAGTCTTGCATTTACACTGTCACGCTCTAGTTTGAGAATGTTGACTGGGATTACCGAATAGAAAACACTTATCCAGGTGTTCCACCACTTCGAATTTTGGGAGGTTTTTTTGCCAGTTAGTACTTTTAATGTTACAAGTAAAGTCACTGCAGCAGACTGAAAGCTCTGCTAACATTATTCAGTACACTATTTCCCAAATAACTGCACTGAAATCAATGGGGCTCTTCAGTGCAGGGCATCCCCTTGTGACAGAGCCTGGTTGCCTGTGATTTGAAGTGATGTGACGAGGAACGAGGGTAGTGGAAAGGCATTTGCTCCTCTTGCACAGAACTGCTTCTGAGAAGAGCTGTTCTTAGAAGTTTGTTGTGTTTTGCAGCCCAAAAGTCCCTTTTTCAGCAGTGTGTTGTGTGAGCCAGCTGTGCTGGGCTGCAGCATTCATGCCAAATATAACCCAGATTAGTGACAGAAAACAGAAAAAGCGAAAGATACCATCACAAAAGCCTTTTCTTAACTTTTTTAGTTCCTGTTGGAACTTCATGGGTAATGTAGTGACAGAGGATGAGTCTTATTAGGCCATAAAATGTTTTGTTGCTGTGTGTCTGGGTACATGAGGAAAATACCTCTGGTTCGAACATGCATTTGCTGCTGTGCAGAATGATGCCAACCTGCAACCTCTTATTGGCCAAAGAGGTACATGGAATATAAGGACACAGCCCTGTAGTAAGTGTTGGGCCACCTGTGCCATGCCCAGAATTTCTGCCCTCATCCATCCTGCTCTCAGCAAGGAGCTGCACATTCCCAACAGGCCAAAAAAAACAAAGCACAGCCTTTCCTTTATGATCAAGTTTATGTGCTTCAGTGCCGTGGTAATTCCAGAATGCAGCCAGGTGAAACTTTTCACGGGATGAAGAATTATCAGCTGACCATTTGCAGGTCACAGAGATGAGAAAATATTGTAATGAAAGCTGCTTCAGAGCAACATGGAAGTACCTGCCTATTTCTGGAGTCTAATTCCATTGGGATTGACTAGAAGGTACTTTCTTGTTTTGTTTTAATACTTTTCTCTTTTCAAATAGAAGAACATACCATAATTTTTCCCATTGCTTTCAAATTAGATCTACTTCTTTCACTGTTAATCTGATTTCTCAAACCAATTTACCCTAATTTTGGTAATTATTTACTTTGTATTGTTTCCATAGTTTGGATGGGTTTTTATACTGCCTTGCTCATCTCTCTGTTTTGACAGCATGGTAACACTACTGCAAATATTAAAAAGAAGATGTCTGTAAAATATGATTCAAAATAATGTATAAAATTTAGATATAACCCTTTCAAAAATTGCTTCATATCAGATGAAAAAGCTTTGGTCAACTTCATAAAGATATTGTGATGAACTAGTGTTCTGTTTCACTTAAGTATTTTTGCAAATACAACCTATTATGTTCTTATTCTGCAACCTGGAGAGTTGTCTCTCCTGAAAAGAAGCCTTTTCACTTCAGTAAAAGTAAGCATCTCATGGCATAGTGGCCATTCAGTGAAAGTAACAGTGCAATAAGAAGGTTTATGTTAGTTAGATATCAAAGGAGATAAAAAATGTACAAAAGACTCTTTTTCCTACATTGCTTAGACTGTGGGGTTTTCTTTTATAGTTCACAATTTAATATCCAGTAAAAGTGGGAAAATGTTTGATCATTAGCTTTGGTGACAAGCACATCCATTATCTTTTTATGAAACCTTAAAGGTACTGTCAGGAGATGGAATTTTATTCCAGCTTTGCTGCACCTCTAAAGGGTCTCTGATGAGCCTTACTTCTATTATCCATTTCCTAACGTGTTTGAGTAAAATGATAGATGAGCAGAAGATTATATATTATTGCCTAATTAAAAGTACATTACATTGAAAGTAAAGACGGAAAATTAATAGCAAAACACATCAAAATGTGCAGTCAAAAATCATTCAAAGTTTCTGAAATGGAAGAACATGCAGGGAATGTTAATCTATAAATACTTTTAGGGACCCCTGGCAGCTTCATAACAGTTTTCCGTTAGATATAAATGAAATTTTAATATTTTAGGATTATGCAGTAGAGAGGGTGTCCAGAAGGCCTGATCTGATCCCACCTTAGCCTGGGGCATCACAGAGTCTTGGTTTGAAGGCCTCCAAATGAATTTGATTCTAGATAAATAGAAGGAGTTAAGATAGAAGGAGTGCTGCAGTTATCTATTCCCCCTGGTGCTGTACTTAACAAGGGCTGATTTACACATACTTAGAATTCTAAAAATGTATTAGACAATTCTTATTTAATACAGCAGGTAACCTCGGGGCAGCCCAGTTTGCAGGAGGCCCAAGCATGGCTCATCTAGATTTGCAGTGTCCTAATTTCATAGGTCCATTAATAGAATTAGCATTCAAATCTCAGACCTGCTGTAATTAATGATATTTTAGTGGTTTGTTTGGTTTTTTTTTTTGAGTTGGTGCCAGCCAGAGGGAGGTGGGGTATGCAGAGAAAGGAAGATTGCCACACTTGAGTCTGTACCACCACAATGACAAAATGGGTGTGTGGTAAACAATGGGTCATTGACTAGAGATGTTTCAAGGGTCAACTGCAGAGCACAGCAGGCAAGATATTTATGAAATGGGAACCCTGAATAAACAGTGCACTCTTAAAATGAACCATTTCTTTTCTATTTGTGCTTTTTCTAGCACAGCCAATTGACATTATCCACCTGCTCAGATAGATGCATACACACACCCGCTTCTCTATTTTTTAGGGCACAAAGGCATCATTTTATTTGCCATTGAATAGGTTTCTATCTTGGTACAGGTACCTTTTAAATAACATGTTTATTCTGATGTTTTTCACTAGACTTCTTTTCTGGTAAACAGAAAAATAATAAGTAACACACTTTATTCATTTTGGCACAAGAGCAGTTTGTGTCACTTCTGTCAAGACATATTACTTTTTGGTAGGATAAATTTCCTTCATCAATATTTAATCATATAATAAAAGTATCCCAGTTTTTCTAAATAGCAGATTTATCTTTGAGTGCATAATAAACTTCAGCATGATAATATTTGCAAAATAGGAAAGAAAAAGCGCTCACTGAGGACAAGTTATAAATACCTTCCTGCCTCAAAAAAAACCCCCAAAATCTTTGACCTTATTGTCCTACGTGATGTTATTTGTAATTTTTATCATCTAGCTATGTGTAGCTACCTTCACTTTGCTGTAAGTAATATCTGACTGAATTATTTTTGCACCATCACTGATCTCCTTTCAAAACCTTTAATCTGCTGTATTTTTAATGTTTCAGCTGTACAATAGTACCTGTATTTTACACTATACACTATCCTAAGCCTTTGGTTGTCTTGTGATGGGAGACTTTGTTGGGAGCCACATTTGGCCCCATCCTTAGAAGCAAACAGAATTTAGGCTGCTCTGTCTTTGCCAGAATGCCAAACTTCCCAGGAAAGGATCTGTCTGACTGTAAGCCAAGAGCTGGGGATAAATTGGGATTTTTATGCAATTTGTATCTCACTGCAGATCATTCTCACACAGAAATAATCCTCTGAGTTCCCAACATTCTGTTTTTCAACCCAAGCAGAAAGACATCAAGAAATACTCTGCAGCTCAGCATCTAAGTCAGGTCTGTGCCCAGCCTTGGTGGGTCGGGAACTCTGCATTCCTGAGTTTTATGCAGCTGTAATTCAAGCCCAGAAAAAAGGTGAATGAAAATTCTTTCAACGTTTATGATAGAAGTAGCAGGACAAGTAGATAGAATATTTCTAAATTCCCAGTTCACGGCATTTAATTACATATATTGAAATAGTTTTCTGAAGCTTAAATTAAGCACTTCTGTGTACTGTGGGGCTTTGGAAGCAATAGATATTTTGACAGGGATTTCCATTGCAAATATTGCTCTCATTTTTCACACATTTCAATTGCATAAAATTCCTCATTTTATGGGTTTTTCGTGTGCATATTAGTTTACATATATGGGTACTAGCTCAAATATTATTCTGATCCTTCCTTGATGTAGTACCCCACGATATTTTTGAGTCAGATGAACAAGATCTGTATTTTAAGGTTGTAAAAGCACTTTTTAATGGTCAAAAAGAGTAATGTGAACAATAGATCTAGAGGAAAAAAACTCTCTTGGCAGCAGTACTGCAAGAGAGAGTCCTAAATTTTTTCTTCTATTTAATGTGTGATCCATGTGTAAATGGCTGCCTCAGCCAACCTAGAAAATGCTACAGTAAAAATGTTGCAATTTGCATTACCTTCTAATGGAGAATATATAGAAGACTGCATTGATTGATACACCGATTTCTTATATCCCAAGATGTACTGGCAAATAAATATTATTTTGGCAAAAACTGCATTTGAATACATTATTACATGAAAAACTGCTACATGAAGGTCTATGAAAGGCCAGAGGAAATTATGTATATTGGTTAATATCCTTTGTTAAGCAAAGTATGAAAACTGCCTTCCAGCAAATATAAATACTAGATACTTATGTATTTGCAAAAGTATTTTGAATATATCTTGTGTTTTACATGTTGCAAGCTAAAAATATTTTTGAGAAAAGAAAGATGACTTATGCACTTTAATTAAGAATTTGAAATCTATCCTCCATATTTTAGGGTGGTTATTACTTCAGAAATAAATCTTACTGGCATTTTTCTTTGTTCTGCAGTAATTTTTCACTATTTTTTCAAGATCCTTATGAAATAGAATGAAAGAGAGTTGAGAAGTCTTTGTCTGGGTGACTCTGTACAGATCCAAGAATTCTACTGATTTTAAAAATCATTTTTGCTGTGGTTTTTTTTGTCGGTTCTTGGATGTTTGTTTTTATGAAATCTCCCTTATTCATTATAATTTGTTCATTTTCTCAAGGCTTTCCACCAGGATTTTGGTTGAGGGGTCTTAAATTTCCATAGGTATGCTGACAAATTTCTTTACTATTTATTTTATTATTGAAGAATGAAGTGTTCAGTACAGAAGCACAAAATATTAAAAGAAAGGAGGCAGAGAACCATATAACTCCATATAATTTCAAAAAGATAAGGCAAACATACCCCCAAGCTGTTTTGCTTACTTAGGTTCTAATATCCCATGAGTTTGCTAAGCAGTTATTTGTATCCTATTACTCATTCCAACAGGAAACACACAGGGTACTGAATTTCTTCCCAAAATGTTTGTTTCCATCCCTACTCTTCGGTATAATTTATTGCACATTAATTGATTTGCTTCAATGACTGGAATTTTCCTTTCAGCTCCAGGTAAATGCTGTGTCTCCACTGGAGATGGGTTTGCATTTCATCTGTGAGGCTTTACTGAAGCAGTCACACAGGGGGGTGTCCTTCACCGAGCCCTGTGTGCTGAGGGGCCAAAGGCCATGAGCTTTCAGCTACCCATGAGCCATATTAATGACCCTGTAAAATGCACTCCTGAGCACCCTGGTGATAGAATCACTCACTTTACTATTACGTGCCTCTTGAAAAACGTGCTCTAAATATTTTCCTTTTGCCATTATACAGTCCTTAACTAGGATGGCTAAATTATGGTGGAATGAAAGGGAAATGTTCACATTAAAAGGAATATTAACTTTCTTTCCACCATTTTTTTCTGATCATTTATCTCTCCTATGGGGAAAGACTGGGACAATTGGGTTTGTTCAGCCTAGAAAAGAAAAGGCTTCAGAGTGACCTAATTGTGGCCTCCCAGCACCTGAAGGAGCTACAAAAATGGAGAGAGACTTTTTACAAGGGCCTGGAATGAGAGAACAAGGGGCAATGGCTTCAAACAGAGAGTAGGTTTATATTAGATATCAGAAAAAAATTCTCCCCTGTGAGGGTGGGGAGGCCCTGGCACAGGGTGCCCAAAGGAGCTGTGGTTGCCTCATGCCTGGAAGAGTCCAAGGCCAGACTGGAAAGGGCTTGGAGCAACCTGGGATAGTAGAAGGTGTCCCTGCCCATGGCAGGGGATGGAACTGGGTGATCTTTATGGTTCCTTCCAACCCAAACCATTCTATGGTTCTATTACTTAAAATTTTCTCTTTTGATACTTCATGGGCTTGCCCATCCTGTGTGTTCAAAGCTTAAAGTCCTTTTCATCACTGGGTTTCTCCTGTTTTTGTAACTGATAGCTCATTTGCTTGGAATTTGGTTATCATTAGGTTCTTGAATTACTATTAAAGATAACCTAAAGTGGAAATGTACTCACTATTTCATTTATTTTCTTTCTGATAACAAATCACTTGACAACTACCTTGCTAGCATAGAGCTTTTCTAATGTGGGTTCCCTCCAGCTGAATATGTGCTTTAAAAATGTTATTGATAAATACAAGATATTACCTGCATTTTCCAGCAATCACAAAATTCAACACCTATGGTAGTGCCTGAATTTCATCTTTGCAGTTTTTTCTAAGGTAGATGCTATAGAAGTAATGATCACAATTTCAAATTTAAGGTTCTATTTTTAAATGGATTTAAAACAATGCACACATTTCTTTTCCTCTACCCCTCATAAGCACATAATGTTGCTTTTTTATCCTTTGAAAGTTCTATATAGTTGTTGGCTGGTTTCTTTTTATAAATATTTCATAAGTAGTGTTTTGATCTCTGGTTCAAATTCAGTCATGGCAGCAGATGTTCTTGATAGGTTTCTTTTGCAAGTACCGTGTACAAACAAATTTACAAACAGGAGTATATTCAGTAGGTGTAGTGGAACTGATAATATTGAAAAAGTATTATGAAGAATAAATTCACAGTTTTAAGCTTCTTTTGTTTCCTTGAGACATAAAAAATATGAACAAAAACTATCATTACTTGGCTATAGTGTATCAGAGATGCAGCTGAGAGTTAGAAAAAAGTCTGGATCATCTTAAAAATGTTGAAAAAAGCCCTTCTCTTGCAAACAATGTTGTCTTGCAACCAGATCCAGTTCCAGGCTATCACAGAGCAGCTCTTCTTGCAAGGTGGTGGCGAGCAGCTGTCATTAGGAACCATCAACTTTGCTAGAACCGGATCTATTTTTACCAGGACTAAGCACAAACAGGAAATATTAGGTGTTTGTATCAACAAGGTTTTGCATCTGTTCAACAGCCTGGTGCAGTGTCTCTGAAAGAGGTGCAGGTTTAGTTTCTGCTGCCTTGAGCACCAAAGAAAACTGGGTCCATGTGTTTGTTTCTCTCTCTCTTACTCCCATTCTTCTAAGCACCTCTGTGGCTCACTCCTGCAGTCTGCAGTGTTCCAGAATGACTCTGAACGAATTCTGGATATTGCATTCAGAGTATGTGAGTCTTGCTCTGCTTTTATATTGTTCCCTTACAATACTCCAACAAAATAATTTTGAAAAATGAGCCCAAGAGGGTTTATTTCCCATTAACAACTGAATGCTGGCATTTGGATGATGGAAATAGGTAAGTTCCTTTGTGTGACTGTACAGCTGAGAGCTTTTGTCATGAGATTGTGCTTTTCATTTACACGAGCTCTTATTCCTCTGCTGCTAAAACTTTTTTAGTCCTTTAAAAGCTTTTCCCGTCACATTCTCTGTATCTTCTCAGTGTTTCCTCCCAGGAGATCTGTATGATTTAGGTAAAGATAATCGATCTCACTGAAAGAAACAAAATTACTTGTGACGATCAATGTGTGCTAACAGTTACTTGTTGTTAAAGTCATCCTGCAAAGTTGCAGAACACAGCAGAAACATATTCAGAACGTGGTTCTTCTCTCTGCCAAGCGAGCAATATGCAAAAAGCCAAAGAAAATTAAAACAAACTTGTGGCGAGTCTGGCTTTCACTAGCTTCAATGTGAGTTTATAGAGAATGAAGAAGATTTAACAAAACAAAATCAGACTCTTGGTGGCATCTAGCAAAAGGACAAGTGGCAGTGGGCACCAAGTATAGAGGAAAGTCCAGAAATAAAATCCTTGTTTATTCTGAGGGTGGTCAGATGCTGGATCAGGTTGCCCAGAGAGGCTGGGGAGTCTCCAGGGCACAGAGTTATCCAAACCCCACCTGGACACAGGCCTGAGTAACCTGTTGTAGCTGACCCTGGTCCAGCAGGGGAGATGGTGACCTGAAATCTCCAGAGGTCCCAGTTACCTCAAGGCTGTGATTCTGTGATCTTAAGGCAGAGCAGTGGGTCCTGAGTACTGTGAGAGGGCAGATTAATTATTCTCTAGACATCTACCTGTTCTTTTAACTCCTGATTTTCTTTGTAAACCTTCTCTCTGCATAGTCTGGGCTCTCCTGAAAATGAATTAGCCCATTATAGTTGTCTTAGGCAACAAATACGCTTTTCTGCAAAGCACTATTACCTTTTTTTGACACCAGTAGATGTATCAGCTACTCACATGTGCTATGGTTTCAGCCTGTGGCTCATGGGCACAGAAGGGATTGCTCGTTCTGCCATTCCAGTGGAGTAAACTGGCTCTGTTTTGACAGCCTGGCAGTGAGAGATAATGATCTGTCTCCTGAAAATTTAACCAGGCTTATGTCCAGAGAAGAGATGCAGAACCATTTTCACACCTAAGCCTTTCCAGGTCTTTTGGTAAACCCTGCATTTACTGTAGCACTGCCCAAGAATTGAACAGGGGGGTGGAGGTGGGTGAGAATCAAATGGTCATAGGTTAGATCAAGTGAAGTCTTACGCTGTAGCTTTTTCAGCTGGAATTTGGGTTTTTGGGAATGGAGCTCCTGATTTTAAGGAATCCTAAAGATTGCCTGCAAGTTTTAAGACAGTGGAAGACTACTATTTCTCTCCCTTCTTTGCCTGTTTTTCATCTTAGGAAAGGATCCAGTGTAAGCTGGGTGTTGAATTGTTCTAATTTGGTGACATTTACTTAGGTTCAGCCTCCAACACTGGCATCCTGGGGTTTTTTTTCTTTGTTTTTGTCATGCCAGAGTGTTTCCTCTGTGCTGTCACTCATCTCACTGTTCCTTTTCCAGACAATTTGGCAATTTCTGAGGACATATTTTTTCACATCTCTTGACACGTATTGAAAAATCACAAGTTGATAAAGACCAATTTCTTAACTAAAATCTGCCTGTGCTACAGATGAATACATCACTTAGGGTACATTAGTGAAATTCTAAAACCTTACTTTTTGGAAGCTGATCATACACTAAAAGCAGCAAAAAGGAAAAAAAATTAAATTGCCAATTACAGCTAATAGCTTTCTGCAATTGACATGAATAAAGCAGATTGAAAGTACTTTTAAAAGCAGCTTCTCAGTAAATCCAAGTAGTGAAATGTTTTGGAATGAAGCAGTTGCAAAAAGGAGGTTAAATATCCTGTGCTTAACAACTTGCAGAACCTAGAGATCTGTTTTAGAGACATCTTTGGGGATTTCTCTGTAAAAATACAACTGATAAATGGGTGTGTTTTCCCTTGAGAGTGTTTACATATATCTTATATTATTTGCTGCATCTCCTTAAAAAAGAAATTTACAACCCAAAAATTTTAGTTTAAAAAGACAACAAAAAAATATAACTCAATGCTAGTGATAAATCTTATTATTTCATTAAGTGTTTTCAATATTAGCAACCCTTTAACATCAATATTTCTGAGGTGAATCAAACAAGTTGAAGTACTTTTTCTGAAAGCTGAAAATGTATTTTGTATATTAAGTCACTCATTTTTCAGAAGGAATATTATAGTAGTTTTAAAGATGGAAGAGTTTCAAGAAGAGCAAAGAGCTTGTTATACTCTGATAAGTAAAGAAGTAAAGATGACTCACCAAAACAGGGCTTTCTGAACATTTTATATATATATATATTTCTCAGCACTGTGTAAAGCACAGATGAAAGGTTAAGAGAGTAATAAACAAAGCTGGAATGTGATTTTGATGGGTAAGCTGCACTTTGATCTTCAGACTATAAAACACTGCTACCTGGGTCAGAACTAACACTCAGCAGGACAAACAATCACTTGTTCGCTGCGCTATAAAGTTCACAATTCCTCTTTCTGTGCCATGCTAGCAAGCATTCTGTGCCACTAAAGGCAGGAAAGAGAGAGTGTAGAAGTTTTAGCAATTTGTGTAATTTAAAGCAACTTTAAACATGTGCTAAAGTTTTCCTTAAAGTTCTCTGATCTTTAACAAATAGCACTATAGGAATGGATTTGCAGCAAATACTGAGCAACTTTAAAGATCTTGAAAATACTAATAATATATGAAATTGCTTAAAACCAGGAATGAAATTGTAGGTTGTGTGATATCTTAAAAAAGAACTGCTGCTTTTATTTCAGTTAGACAAGATTGTATTTCCTACTGCACCAAACTGTTCTGCCTTATGATTCCACAGAAACATAGAATATCCTGAGTTGGAAGGGACCCACAAGGATCATCAAGCTCCAACTCCTGGTCCTGCTGAGGACAGTCCTATTTTCCATTTTCTTCTACTCACTCATTCCCTGAGAAAGATGTCTACTTCTTTTTAAGCTTCTTGGTTTCACTGGTATTTTTCAAGCACAATTTACTGTGCTCTCAGATCTGAAGCTGTGCCATTCCTGTCCCTGGAATTGTTCAAAAAGAGGTGGAGCTGTGGCACTTGGGGATGTGGTTGAGTGGTGAACATGGCAGGGCTGGGTTTATGGTTGGACCTTATGACCCTGGAGGTCTTTTCCAACCTTAATGATTCTGTGATTTGCACATTGTTTCACATCAGCCTGAAGAAGAGGGCAGTCTGAGATAAAAGAAAGGCTATCTAAGGAGCATGACAGACAGAAAGAGTACAGGAGGAAGTCTAGACCCTTTAAAAAAACATGGGTTTGATATTTCCTTCCTTTTGGTGTCCCTGCTCTTTGTTGCTAAAATAGTTTTTGTGGGTTTATAACCATTATGATTTCTGTTGGTCCTGATTAACTATAAGTATGAGTAGTTCTGCTGATTGCAGTTAGGTTGCTTACATGGATAAAATTAACATGGAATAGATTTTTATTGAGTCTGAGTCTTGGAGAACACAGTAAAGAAAATAGTGAAGATTTACTCTTAAGGAAACTGGAAAAATAAATATTTTCCCCTTGGAATCTCAGTGCAGGAAAAAGTGTGATTTCCACTTGACCAATATTTGGTTTACGTATCAATTTTAAAATAAATATTAGTAATTCTAAAGACACTTATTGCTCTTGATTATCCTAATAAAGCCATTTTAGCATTTTACTGGATCACAATAATAAAAATCGTCTGGTTTTAAATAAACATAACCCAACTATTGAAAACAACTTTTTTTCCCAGTGAAAACTACACCCATACTGACCTTTTAATGTACAAGATAGTCACACTATTATTACATACTGTGAATAGGGTTATCACAAATGCATAGATTGTGCTTAAAAGTGAGACCATATCTTTTAATTATGTCCTTGATTCTAGCAAATTTCAGGCAATAAAAAACTCATTAATTTTAACTGTGTTGGATCAAGCCCCGTATTTATAATGTGATGTAATTGTCCACTGCATTCCTGACATCTGGCAATAAAAGTCTGGATCATAAAGAAAGCACTAGATTATATTTATTGGAGCAGGATTAGCCATCAGGCAATGGTTAGTCAGGAACAAAAAGCTATTCAGAGAATTCCTTCATCAATGATTAGGAAATCAAGTCAGAATATATATTTATTTATATTTATTTAAAAGTGATATTGCTCCTGTCACAATGATATCAACATAAAGTAGATACAAGCTGTTGTCTCTGACAGAAAAATTCCATTTCAGTCTGTTAGAGGTTGAAGGATATACATATTTATTCTTTTTTTTTTTCTCTCCAGAGATTTCCACCACTGAAAATTTGGCTAGCAGGAAAGAATTGACATGCCATAAGTTTGAGCTGGCATTTTGTATCACAGTGCTGGGATATGCCTTTCTGGCTTGATTTGTCTGGTTAAAAAAAAAGATTTTTAGTGTCCTTTACAATTATTTCCCAGCAGAAGAGACAATACTGGAAATACCCAGAGTGCTAAAACTTCTCTGGATTACACAAATGCCACTCATGCTATTTATCTGTTTGTTAATTATACCTGACTAATTAATTAATGGCTTTCTCTTTGATTCATTACAGCGAGATTGATGGGGCTTACAACTCCAAGACTTCCAATACTGTAGCTATGTACAGTGCAAATATTTGGTTTCTGAGATGTAACAGGGAGATTAAGATAATTTATCTCATCCCAGACTTTCATCTCGATGGCATTTGCTTTGTCTCTCAGCCAGGGAACATTGGCCTGGCTGCTGCCTGTGCACAGCTGAGTGGAACCCAGGAGGGGAACGATTATTATTCACCTCTCTCTTGTTTTACAACAAAGAGCAGGTAGTGGTGGCATTTCCCTTCCCTTGATCCTCCATCCAGTACAAGGCACTTTACACCCATGAGTGCATAACACTTAAAGCTGTTGTAGTACCACACACCCTCAGAGACTCCATTCCAGGGCTTCTTGTCAAGGAGCTCAAGTGCTCTGTTGAATTGTGTGACATGCAGGGAAGTTAATAAAGGACCTGTGTCGATCTGAAAGCCAGAGTTTACTGTATCCTTACATCTTGAGTAGTAACAGAAGAGAGACCAAAAATCTGGCATCGTGATCCATTTGTTTTTTAGGAAGCTTAATCTCTTGTTCTTCACATAAAAAAACTAAATCAAGTATCACAGCTGGTCATGTATTCTCCCCCCTTTGCTGAATAGCTCATCAAAGTCTTTAAAAAGTAAATAATGGTGGCTGAAAAAAGTAACTTGATAACTTATTTAAGGAATTTAACCTGTTTTAAGTTTTTATGGGACTGACTATTTTTGCTACTTTTCAGACTCTAGATTTGCATCTGATTTGTATTAACAGAAAATGGAAAAAGTAAATCTGCAGTTCAGTAGTTTTTCCAAGGAGTCCTGTTGCTGTACAGCTTTTGGTAAAATTTTCAGAAACTGTCTATGCCAATATTTCTATTTTTGTTTTAGAGAATAATTAAATTGTAATGCATAAGGCTATCTGGAATTTTATCAGTAAAGTAAGTGGCCGAAGTGACAGGTGTCATTGCATGAGTGATGGAGCAGAGGAAATAGAACAGTAATATTGGAATTATTCTTTAAATTAGCTTAGAGTCATTGCTGTTGCTGAGCTATATGGTTCCTAGAGCCTGTTAGAGAAACAAACAGAGGGAGGTGAATGTAACAGGGCTGTGTACACACGACACTGAATGGCAGATGTGGTTTGATGTCACTGGTTTTGGTTTCAAAGTGTGGTGTTTCTTCCAATACCTCTTTTTCTTCCTCTCATCTCAACCATTTTTAGTTCTCCTTTTTGATCATAGAAGAAGATCTGTATCTGAGAAGAAAGGTTCTTCCACCCCCATCAGCATCAGTTCAGTAAATCTAGGTGTCATCTGCCTAACAGCATAATGAAGAGTAATAGCTCATAATGACCATAATGAGCACTAACAGCTGAACATGTCAAATATACAGGAAAAAAAGAATAGTTCCCTGTGGGACTCCAGCCTCCTCAAAGTGGAGGTACAAAGTGCTCCTGCAGATAGCTGTGAACTACTGAACTGCAGTGCAACCACAGGTTGTTCCAAAAAAACATTTCTAGAGGGAGACAGCTTTTGTTGACATTTTTTGACATTATATTCATGATAGAGTTAGATTTCTCAGAGGATTTTGAAACAAAACAGGCGCTTCAGTTTCTAACCAAAGCTGAAGGACAAGTTCTTTTCATCAGGGCAAAACCACAGTGCAGATCTCACACTGAGCACAGGCCAGGACACCCAGCTGGTTTCTGGTAAAGGTAGGACCAAATTTTGTGAGAGCAGCTGGGGTATTTAAGGTAAGATGTGACCCAAAATATTATTTGTTGACTTTATGTCTACAGCACATAGGGAGTAACAGCAATCAGGTAGGCTGTATGCCATTCCCACTAGTGTTTGCAGCTACAGATGTCCCAAATTAATTTACTTGATTTATCTCACACAAAAGTTTGTTGATGTTGCAATTCTCATATTTTAGGCCTCTGGGAATATTCTGACATTTTGTATGATTTTTTTTTGTTGTTGTTGGCTTTTTGGTTGGTTTTTTTTTTTTTTTGCTTGATTTTGCTGATGCATCACAGGAAAATATTTCTACATTTACCCAGAAAATTTAACTGTTACAGCTATCATTGTGCTTCCCTAGATACTGGCTGATTCTCTGTGCAGGAAATAGTAACAGTAGCACTATTTTCTTGTAAAATGGTCTTTTAAACCTCTGTAAAAATTCAGCTATATTTTGATCCATTCTATTGTAATATTTATGTGTGAAAATTTATATATGAGACTATGAAAAAAAAATCAAGCACCCAGGTTTCAGTCCCATGATAAACAGTGAGAGAAACTGTAGGAAACAACGGGATGTGTTATCAAGTGTATCTTCAAGCAGATTTTGGGCATCAGAGATGTTACTGAAATAAGGCTGTTGCCTAAAATTGATGCAATGTTCTTTAGCTGAAGTACTCATAAAGTTTTTAAGTGCATGCATATTTTTCTCAGTAAGTGGTCCAGTTTGCTTCACCTCAGTTAGTTGCAGTCATGTGGATACGTTTGCCATGTCAGGGCCTGAGAGCCTAAGTGTATCAATATTTATCAAACAACAAAGAAACAAAAGGAAATATAAGGAAATATAAACCATTGTTGCTTTACTGATCAGCAAGAAAAGTGAGCCCAAATGTCATACTCTCCTAAACAGCAGCATCGCTGTGATGTGGTACTAAATACAGTCAGCTAAATATACCCTGAGCACAGCAACAGACTGCACTGGGTTTGGAAAATATCTTTCATGAAACTTGTGTAGCTGGAGACTTTTTCAAGGAATGCCAGCCTATTGTCCCTGTAATGGGAAAAATGATGGCTGATCTCATAAACTTTTTTTTTTTTTTGTTTAGGTAGTATGTAAAAGAAGAAATCAGAAACTTCTCTAAATGCTAAGACAGAAAGTTCTCTGAATATGGAGAATTATTTTCTATAGAATAATCACTGTACATGCAATGTTATACTTAATTAGATCAGTCAGAGAAACAGTCCTGTAAGGAAGACAGTGTGACTCCTCTGTGCTGACCACAGAAAATGTCTCTGTACTTGAATATAGGGTTTTATATGTTTTATATGTGCATATGTACATTCAGGCACACGTATCTGTTACAGTTACTATGTAGCAACACTTGGGATGTACTTGATGTGTCACACCATTTTATGAAACACGTTTAATCTGCACGATTTCCTTATAAAATAGATATGACACTTCCATCCCAGGTGAGATACAAGAAAATGTCCAAATGTCCAGCCCTGAGTCCACGAGAAGCAAAAACAGCAATCATGGAATGACAGAAGGTTTGGGTTAAAAAGAATCTTAAATATTATCTGGTTCCTACTCCCCTGCCATGGGCAGGGACACCTTCCACTATCCCAGGTTACTCAGACCCCCATCCAGCCTGATTTTGAACACTTCCAGGGATGGGAATCCACAGCTTTCCTGGGCAACCTGTGCCGCTGCCTCCCCACCCTCACAGGAATGAATTTCTTCCTAACATCCAATGTAAACCAGCTCTTCTCCAGCTTGAGGCCATTGCCCCTTGTTGTGTCACTCCATACCCTTGCCCAAAGCCCCTCTCCGCCTCTCTTGTAGCCACTTTAGGCACTGGAAGGGGCTCCAAGGTCTCCCTGGAGCCTTCTCCAGGCTGAATAACCCCAACTCAATTTGTCTTTACAGGCGAGGTGTTCCAGCTCTGTGATCAGCTGAGTGGCTTTCCTCTGGATTCATTCCAACAGGTCATTCCCAGTTAATGATCAAACCCTCTGAAAACATCGGCCCAAAAGAGCCATCTGCCAGGCTGATCAGCGTTCCACTAGTCCAGATATCTCATGGGCTGCTTTGCAAATCCCTCAGCCGATGAGAAGATAAAACATAATTTTCAGGAAATGGGGACTATTTAAGAAAAAATATTTTTAGTCTGTCAGTCAGTCGGAGAGCGATGTCTTTTAGAATTGTATTTAATTTATAATTAAACTTATCATTTTTAAAATAAGTATAGGTTCATCCATAATATAAATAAGGTGCTTTAAGTGAAATAATCTATACTTAGAGGATCAAAATGTTTTATATGACTTTTTTTCTAACCCCTTCACAAGTAGCCATCTGCTTCAGAGCAGTTTCTCACACATCTTGATTCTGACCAGGAAAGGATTTCTTATAATAGTGTCCTATTTCTGAAGCATATATGGACTAGGAATGCATAAAAGTGAAAAGGGTTTTAAGGGATTGGTAAAAATGACTGAACTGGATTCACAGCTGAAACCAAGTTCTGCTTAGTGCCTTTAAATGATTACTTGAAATGTAAAAAATATATCCTACAGTAGCCAGCGACCAGTCTTTGAATACCACTTATTTACGTGTCATTGCCAATGGACAAGTGTCAATAGGCAAGAAATACCCAGCAGTCTGAGGTTTTTGATTTTTGCCTAGAATTCTTAGCTTAGTAATGCCCAGATCAGACTTCTCTTCATCTCTAGGTCATAAATAGAATATATAGATCTGAAATGCAAAATACTATGTTTTCACCTTCTACCTGTTGTAAACCACATGTAAGTCACATAAATTTATATCCACAATAGGGCAGCTGTAACTAGTTGATGTTTAGGTCCCTGTCAACCCTGGCCATCCTATGAAAAATCATAAGTCTCTGCAGACATCACCACAGAGAGTATTCTTTGCCTTTCTGCCTACATGCTAATAGTGGTTCCTTCTGCCTTTAAAGTGTATTAACTGGGATATTTGGATAAATCAAGGGAACCTGCTAAGGAGAGCTCTTGAAGTTACCACAGGGACCAGTACAAAGGCAGTGGAACACTGCAGATATAACACATTTTTTGGGAAGGAGCACCAGAGATAGTGAGCTTGTGAGGATACAAGTTAAAGTTCAGAGACTTAGTAACATTTTTCTTTTCTTCTTTCTTTCTCCTCTTCATTGTACTACTTTATGAGTTAAGCACTTGTCCTGTGATTTCAGTTTAGACAGATAATTCTCTGGTACCTTCTCATTTTCCATTATCAGGTCTGGCTGCTTTCCCCAGGAACTTAAGGGAGAAACCAGACTTCCAATTAATATTAAATTGTACTGTAGGAATGTCCTGGCAACACCAAATCTAATAATATCACGTGGCATATGAATCACCATGAAAAAGTCTTGGTGAATCAGCTAGAAAATCCTTTCTATAGATGTTTCTTGCTTACCTGAGTGGAAAACTTCCAATTCTGGGCAAGATTTTGCTTTTAAATAGAAAGGAAATTAAAAAATACAAAATAAAATATTGAATGGAGTCAGCTGCAAAGCAGGGTGCTCTGTAATCCAGGTGATGCAGAAATCAAATTCAAACCAGGATGAGTCAGACTTTAAAAATAAGTGTGAGCAACAGCCTTTTAAGAAAGCAAAGCTGGTACACAGTTGGCCATTTTAAGATCTTATCTTTGGTCCTATCAACCTTTGCAGATACTTTTTGATTTCTTCTCCTATTACTTTTATTCACCTTCCTGAAGCAAAAAGGAGTAAATTAGGGATTCCATTAAAGACAGATTTGACAGGAAAAGAAATTGTGCTGACCCTCTTTATTGTGAGGCAAAAAACAATTCTTGTTTGTAATTTGTTTTTACAAACTAGGAGGATTTGGGGCGAAAGAGTGTTGGTTTTGGGTTTGTGTTTGTTTTGTGTTGGTTTTGCCTCTGGCTTTTCTTGTGTCCCATGACAGTGCTCAGCTATGCAGGCTAAAAGGATAACTTTCCTCTGACTCATAAAAATGCTTGAGTAAATTACTCTTTTAGGTTTTAGGATGGTACAGAATATACCAAGTGGCAATATTTTTTTCGTTGGGATTTGTTGGGCATTTTGTTTGTTTGTTTTTTTGCAGTGTTTTGGAGGGGGGTTTGTTTGTAGTTTTTCTTTGTGGTTGTTGGTTGTTTTTTTCCTGAGGGGAAATTCCTAATAGACTTCTTTTTTCTCACTTCCCTTCTTCATTTGTTTCTCTTTGATGTTAGTTTTTAGTAATTTGTAAAAGAATAGCATATGAAGAATGGTAGAAAGAATTTTAATGCCATTCCTTGCTTATAATTAAGAAAAAAGTAGGAATAGATTTCCTTGTGTATGTCATTCACAACAGCTTGGGCAATTTTCTGGTGCACTGCTGACTGATTACCTTTGGGGATATGAACTCTGTACATGCCCTAGTCAGACTCCAAACTTCTTTTTTGAGTTTTTGACTCTGTCTCGCCACTTACCCTCTCTCTTGAGCCATATTAAGGGTCTCCAGCAGCGAAACCTTCACTGCAGTGTTATTACCACTGAAATATAATTGTGCATGACAGTGAGTTACTACCACCTACTGCTACTCACATGGCTGAGCTGACAAGAATAAAGTTTTCTGGCAACAGGCATCTGCCAATTTGTATCATGACATTGTGAGTGCTGGTCACTGGAGTCACCTGAAAAAGTGACTGGCAGATGATTGGAGGGCAGATCTCAGGCTCCTTGACATTATTAAGAGTTCAAAAAGAGACAAGTCTGCTTGAGTCATGACCTTGATGAGAAGGATTCCCCTTTTTGTACAGCAGAGTCTTCAAGAGAGGCTGAGCTGCAAAGAAGAGTGTTGTGTTTGGGAAAGCTGTCGTACTCCAGCCCCCTTAGCATACATTTAAGAATTGTATCTCCTATTTTATGCTGAAGTAGCCACATCTTGTGCTTTTTATTTCCCTCCTAGATTTGCTTTCCGAGTGAGGAAGCTCATTTTTCTGGGAGGGAATGTAGGTGCAGTTGTCTGGACAGTTCCTGTCAGAGGGGCAGAGCCTGTGCCAGCCCAGCTCCTGTCCCAGCACTTCCCTGCACAGCATCCCAGGACTGTCCCCAGACCTCTCCCTGCTGCTGGATGTGCCTGGCTGATTGCTCAGGAGCCATGGCAACCCTCACGTTCCCACTCCCCCACAGCCTGCTTTTGGCACGTTTGTGTTTGCAGGTATCTGCTTAGACCTGAAAACTCTTCCAGCCCATTTCACTTACGGCTGCTCCCTGCCCTGGTTCTGTGTGGGATTTCTCTGGCTTCATAGAGAACAGGCAATCCTTAGGTAACTGTTGAGTGAATGAGTTGGGCTCCTACTTTCCATCATAATGACAAGGAAATTTATTACCTTACTCCATTGTTATTTCTCTAAAAATCACTGTAATAACAGTGCTTAATTCTCTGGTTTGCAGTATCCCAAGAGAAAAAGAAAACTTTTTTAACAGTCCCTTCTGGTCTTGAAAAGATGATCCTTCATAAGCAGTTGCAGGCACCTGACTTGGAACTTTGTCTTACCAAGAGTGAGCTGGTACAAATGCTTCACACCCCAACTGCTTATACATTCTTTCCCCATCTTTCCTCCAAAAAAAAGTCAAATCTTTCATATTCAGACCTGTCAAACTAAACGACCTGGTCGTAAGCCTCACTTTCTTCACCTGTAGGACTATCTAATTGTACATTCATCCCCCTCTCCCAGCCTGATAATGTGTTCCCACATCCAGTTTTCATTATTTTGAGAGATCTATCTCTGTTTTAACTGAAGGGGGTACAAAAATTTTCTCATAGCAGACTGGGCTTTTTCAAGATGTTGCACAGCTCTTCACCCTTTTCCTGATCAGAAAGTTTTGCTGCACTTACTGTCTCAAATTACTATGGGTTATGAAAGGCCTAAAGCAAAAATGGACTTTCCTAGTTAGATATATATAGCTAGGAAAGATCACAGAAATTGTGCTAAAAATCAAAAAGGTATTATTCACTTCCTTAAAGCACATTAAGATCATGGACACCTATTTTTCCCCTTACAGATCAGTACTGCTCTCTCATGAACTCCCAAAATCAAACCTTAGATGCTCAATCATGGTTTGTGAATAGCTCAATCTAAGCTACTTTTTTTTTTGGTCAAATGAATATACTGTCCCAAAATTACATCTAAAACTCATCATTTCTGAATGAAATGTGATGTAAGTAGCACTCGAGAATGGGTAAACATGAAATATAAATTGGCATGAAGATGACTTGTCAACAAGGTGATTTCATTATTTTCTATGCATATGTCTTTATTACAAAAATATAGGTTACAGGAACACACTAAAGTTTGAGGAACTTTTGAGCAGCCAAGGCCGCTTTCCTTTTTTTCCATCTATGCATCACGAAACATCTCCAACAAGGGGTCTTTAATACAAGACATAGAATATAGTTAAAAAAAAAAAAAAAACTCTGAAATTTTTTTCTTCACTTCCTTCAGAATGATTTCTAGGAATGACACAGGCACAAGACCCTCACTGTGGAGGCAATAAACTGTTCCACATCAAACACAAAAGGAAGAACTTTCTTTGTAATGCAGGAGAAGGGAATAAGAGCTGGTTTCTTTTGTTTCCTATCCACTTCTTGTTTAAAAAAGATTGTGACATAGTTTCTTCTTCTGCAGAATAGAAAATTGCTACTTATATTTTTTATAAAGCTTTCATAATTCATTAATATTTATAAAGTGGTTTGAGATCCCCAGAGAGCTATATCCTGTAAGTGAATTTTCACTCCCGCTACAACCAAAATAATATTAATAATTATTACTATTTTAAAGTTTGCTTGATCACTTAAATTGGAATAGTATATACTATTTTTCATTTTAAAGAACCCTAGGTTTCATCTTTGGATTCTAAAAGCTGTCTAAAGCAACACTGCTTGCAATTTCTCATTCCAGGGTATATCCACAAATTCAGAAAGTCAAAAAAAATTATTTCTCCTTCTGGGATCTCTATTATACCAAGTAAGAATACTCTTGGATTTAACTACTCTAGCTAGTACAAAAACTTAGCCTCTGTTATACACAGATTTGTTTTATCAAATACTGCCATTTAGACAAGTGTTCAGCATGTTCACTTTCCTTTTTCCTTCTTGCTGTTTTTTAAAATAGGCTATGATTTTTATCATGGGTTATCCTACTGTAAACACACAACTTTAATTTCCAAGGGCATCTTCCTTCCTGATTCCTATGGTAATCCTCAACCCACACACTACTGGTTTTCATTTCCTTTTAAATGTCAATTTTAAACCCTTAAGTATTGAGTCCAAATTAATATTTTATATGGGATCCTTATTCATTGCATGGAGTAAATTGTCTAGAACAGGTCATTTATGAAGTGCTGGACATTTCTCTACAACAATAGCTCTGAAAGAAACTTCTCCCATCTTGCTTGCTGCTGCTGTAATAGTAACTTAGAAATGGTTAAGGTAAGATAAAGGAAGGTCCTCTGACAAAACTTTGGCTGGCACTTTGGGGACAGACACGCATGGTCTGTGAAATAATAATTATTAGAGATTACATTGACTTCATGCTTTTTCTCTATCGGTTTGAATACATTGCTGATGAAAGGTCTTGAGTTATGAACCCTGGTTAAGGGTTATTTGTACTAAGTCTGGTTCCTGATCAAGAAATCACAGTAAAATTTCTCATGAAGCATTTTCTCTCATGGAAGTAAACTGATTTTGAGTGACTGTGTTTAAAGGGAAAATGTAATTATGACCAAAAAAAAAGAAATCAACAGCCAAATGTTTGTCCATCCATTCTGTCTTAGTATGGACACTTGGGCAGTTGGAAATAGAAAAGATCATGAAAGCAGTTTACACAACTGGGTGAATGCCACAGGCAGTGGGTCATGCATTCACACACCCAGCCAGGACTTGTGCAGCATAATTAAGAGATTTGGAAGGTTTTGTTCTGATTAGTATTGATATCAACACTTCACAATTAAACTTGAAAATTAAGGAAGATTGACTCTAGTAAGGCACAAATATTTATTGGCTTTAAAGCTTGCTTTCTAGAGAAAACAAAGGTTTCCTCAGTGTCCTGAGGAAACACCTTTCTGTGCTTCCCATAAGCTAAGGTTTAGTACAGATTTTATTTTAATAATGTCCCTGAAAATTCAAATTATTCTTCAATCATTGGAGATCTGTTGTCAGTACACTACTAGAAGTGCATAACAGGGAAATAAATCCCCAGTTGTTGCATTTAGAAATAAGATAATCTGAAGTTTTCTTGTCAGAGATTAGAAGATGCTAACACAAGTGCAGTATTTAGCTGTGCTGTGGGCTGGAATTTGGAGATGAAAGGACTGGTACTGTGGAGCCAGTTGGCTCCTGTGTCTGGATCAGAGTAGTTTTAATCATTTTTTTATAATTTAATGCACTAATCTGTCTATCAAAAAAAAAGTTTTGAACCCTCCCAAGTTCTGTTCTATGCAGCTGGTATTGAAAGGGAACAACTTGCACCAATAGCAATTTTATTTGTTGCTGTGGTCACTTGTGGGAGGTTTTTTCCTGGGATTTTTATGTGTTTGATACCAGCATGACTGGGGCTGTTGTGGTGTTTTAAACAATCACCTTAGCTCTGCCTTTGTCTGTGGACTCCATATCTCAGCCTAAATCAAAGAGAAGCTCTCGTGGAGAAGAGCCAAAAGGAAGAATAGATGGAGAAAATAACAGAAGGTGAGTATTATTATAGCTGGTATCATCTTTAACACAGTACAATTATACTAAATTACTAATACATAGTATTTAAAACAAAAGAAGTGAGAACATAAAATATAGGTTAATCTATAAGGTTCTTTGTTAGTAGGAAGAGTAGACTGCTAAATTTCATTTTTAAATGGAAAAAGAGCGTTGAGTGTTGGTCAAGAATTCCCATAAACCCCTGCTTTTAGCTGTGAATCTACATGAAGAAAAACATCTTTGTCTCTCAGTTGTGGAAATACAAGCATTAGTTACTAAATTAATGACTGGATGTGGCACTCAGTGCTGGGGTTTAGCTGACATGGAGCTGTTTGGTCAACAGTCAGATTTAATGGTCTTTGAGGTCTTTTCCAACTTAATTGATTCTGTGAAATATGTTGAAGTTCATTGGTCTGACAGCTAATAGATGCACACGTTGGAAATCTGCTTAGCAGATTAGCATTTACTATCACTTTTTAAATTTAGGATGTGGTCTTCCATTGTATTTAATCTATTTGCATCATGGATGACAGATTTCTTCTCTTAAGGGCAATTCCTTATTACCATAAAATACTTTTACCTGAACTCTGACATGAAGAGAACACCCAAAACTGTAAGAATTTAAAATTCTGAAATTTGACTATTTATTTATTGTCATTCTTAGAAAAATATACTTTTTTAACTCGTCATATTTCACTCCAAATGCAGAATGGACTCCCTAACTGCTTTGACTCTTCAGAGCTCTCCTAACATGATCTATAACATGGGAAATTATTTGTTTTACTTGTCAAAATAATATTGCTGGGAAATACAGTGCAGCTTGTTTTTTGAAGCCTCAGGAATTGCCCTGGCAGGGAAGAGTTTACAACATTCACATCACACAAGAGTGACTGCTGATTTTGCATGTTCAGCTTGAAAAAACAGTGGAGGTTCTTGGAGATGTTACCTTACCATTCTTTCAGCTGAAGTCAACAGAGGGGGAAGTGGCTAAATCTCACTTGTCTTGCTTCAGATAACTTCTTCTTGCAACACATGGATATTTCAGGCTGGGAGCTTTGCTGCTGCAAAAAATAAGTTAAAAATAGAAAATAGAGTCTTCCTAGCTGAAAACTAAAAATCTAAGTTCTGCAAGCACTTACAAGTGCAGCAATGAGAGCAATAGGGAAGTAGTTTGTATGGGAAAACAGCATCTTCTGCTTGTCTGCACAGCATGGTACACAGGCAACACACCTTATCTGGACCTGCTGGCATAGCAGGTGCCCACTGGGAAGTAAACAAAAACTGATTTCATGTCAGTGTTTTACCATAAAGTACCTGGCTCTCACAAGATGAATGGTCAGTTTGCCCTTATTAGCTCAGATGACACCACCAGCTTTATAATGGCATGAACCAGAGTGTGTTTTACTTCCAACAGGATGCTCTAAGCTATGGAAAGAAACAGCTTCTTCACAAAGAAAGCATTTAGAAAACAAATGGAAAAGAAATAATATTCTCACTTTGTGTTTGACTTGGACTCTAGTTTGAATAGGCTGGAAGGGATGTGCTTTGTGAAGACAGTGTATTAGAGAAGATAAAATCATTTGAAGAAATGTCATCTGCGACTTCAATGTAGAAGAAAAAGCTATGCCACAAGCTTCTGTTTCCTTCCTAGAGATGTTTTCTATGACATGAAAGGGGAAGCAGAGCTGTACCCAAAGGTCACAGAAAGCAAAAGAAAATATTTTCTTAATGAAAAGGGCAGTTCTTTTCTTAAATTTTCCTCCACTGGCCTGATTTCTTCCTGCTTTTATGTGAACCATCTCTGAGTACCAAATAGCATCTCAAAAAGGTTTTTTATTTGATACGAAATATTTGCCTCTTCTTTAACAACAAAGTCCTGCAAATGCTAAATATTTTGGCAAAATCATACCTAATGCAACGTTATAGAACACAGTAAAATCATTCTAAAAGTGGAAAGTATGAAATATATAAGCTTAAGGAACTCCTTGTCCCATAACAGGGATATGTGCTGTCTCAGAGAATTTGTTTCTAGTAACTGTGGACATATTGCAGAATCAGAGAACAGGAACAAAAAACTATTTCTTCTGTACTCATTTTTCACATTCATATACGTATTAATAATAGAACTTTCAGATTTTAACACACATAATGATAAATTTCAACAATACCACTTAATTCAACATGTTGGTGCATCTGTTGAGGCTTAGTCTAAAAGTTATTTTTTTATTAGTAGCACTATATTCAGTGTTTCAAAATCTATAGGAACTAGACTCATTAATAGGCAAGGGGAACTCATAAGAAGTGGACACAAACTGATGTTTTGGCCTCTTCTAAGAACATGAGCTGAGGTTTATCAGCATGTTTAAACATGCCAAAGCCTTGTTTTGATAAGCATTATTATGTTTTCATAAATGTGCCTAATTTAATTATACTAACATCATGAAATCATGTAGCCATTGTAACTGAATCAGTGTTGGAAATCAGCTGTTACTACTGCTAGGACTTAAGACAGAAGAAACTGAGAAGTCCAAACTGGGGACAACAGTTTAAATTCTGACTTTTAGTCCACTATGATTGAGGTCTGCTTTTATATAGAAAATTCTCAGAATCAAAGAGCTTTTTGGGTCTAAATACCTTTCCTTGGCCTTACTGCTGTCACATTAACATATCTTCACAGCACTTGGAGAGGCAGGACATTCTACAAAAGCTTTACGCAGATTGCCCTTGACTACACAAAAATTTGGCAGAGTTCAACCAAAATTGCACCTCACAACTCTTCCAACAGACACATCTTGCCACTAATACCACCAGAAAGTCCTCAGGTGACTTTGGGATGCAGTGCATTGAGGCTCTGCAAGCCCACTGCTGTGAAGCTCATTTATCTAAATGAAGGAGTTTCTTTAAGCATGACAGCGGGAGAGGAGGAACGGCTTGTAGTCTTTGCTTGTTTTATTTTATTCTCATTTCTCTTATTATCTCGTCTTGTAACCTTGGTTAAGTCCATTAACCTCTTTATGGCTCTGTGTCATTTCCCATGTGTTGTCCTTTTAGTCTGAGTCATTAAGAGCAGGTCTGTACACACAGTACGGGCTCACCGGGGCCCTTAATGCCTCTGCAGGAGAAATTGCAAATAATTGAGGTAACCTATCAACACCCAATAAGGCAATGCAGAGCTACCCAACGATCCATGCCATTTAATTTTCAATCTAGTTAATGTTTTAATTATTTTACTCCCCCTCTTCTGCTTAGTGTTGTCACTGTGTACGTGGGAATATTCAACTTTGTTCCTGCATCAAGCCACCGACTGCTCCAGTGAGGTTTGAACACAGGGTAGAGGTGAGCTGGGACTTGGTGTGAACAAGGTGACATTGCCAGGGTGAAGAATATTCCCTAGAGAAAGGCTTCACATTTCTGACAATTTAACTGTGAGAGTTTGTTCTTGTTGGGTATTTGGCACCATGCCTTTCAAAGAAGTTAAAAATCATTTGGGTCCCCAAATTCTACTATGGAGCATGTGGCCATTTGAAACAGAAATTGTAATCTTTCTTACAAATTTCCCTGCTCCATTCTGTCCTAAATGGTTGTTTCCATCTCCTCAAACAATCCACCAGAATAGGAAATTTGTTGTATTTCACAATTTTTATCAGATTTTTTATGAAAAAAGGGATTCTTTTCGTGAGTTTCTGAATTAAGACATGCATTTTAATTAAGATTGAGAATTAGTGCTTTCTTAGTCTTTTTAAGTTAAGTTTTCCATTTTTTAACCTTTTATGCTACTATTTCTTGATATTAATATTCATAACACAAAGTTCTATTTTAATTACTTCCTCCTTTCACTATGTCATCTCTGTATGCATGCCTTTAAATGTGTAAATAAAAATTCATTCTAGAAAATCCAAAGCAAATCAATTGAGAAATTAACTGTTGGATTTGTTTCTATTTCTATATGTTCTTTATTAGGTGGTTTGTTGTTCTAATATTTCCTGATGGGTTTGCTCTCCCTTTGCTTGGATATTTCCTTTAAATAGTTCATCCTTTTATTAAGTTAGTGAAGAAACTGCCCATATCTTACAGCACTGGGTAAGGATAAACTCTAACTTGTTCACCTTTTTCAAACTAAGATATTTGTCTCACTTTGCCAGTATCCTAACATGATCTTTCTGATTTTATTAATAGTTCACAAAGCCCAAATTTATTTGCAGAGGAAGGCCCAGGTATCTTCTTGGGGTCATTTCACAGACAGAGGTCCAGAGTAAGCCTTTAAATCCAGTCTTATCATCTCTTTTGCTGAGGTTTTTATTTCTACAAAACTTTGTAAATCACTACTTGAGATTTCCAGTGTTTATGTGCCTATTTGCACTTTTCAGTGTAAATTAGTATCCCCCAGCCAAAGAAATCTCTTGCAATGATGGATTGTAGGAGCAATTTGAGAATATAGCTTCAAAGGCTTTGTGTGCTTTCTCTGTTGAAGGAGAACAGGTTCCTGCCTGCATCTCCCTGCCTAGAAACGCTTAGGTAAATTGTAGTTAATTAATTTAACTATATCCAGATTAATATTCTATTTAATATCCAGATTAATTGATTGGTTATATTTGGAACTGATTATTACTCCTCGTTTACAGCCTGGAAGATTTGGTGGAAAAGATCTAGCAATTTTTGGAGGGTTAAGAGTATTTCAGTTTTAAAATCCCTGGTTCTCGTTCCCTTCATATTTTGAAGGGAAGATTCACTGGTACAGTCCATTTACCCACAGTTAGATAGTGACTGAGGCCACAGAGTAACTACAGAAGATTGGAGTTCATTTCTGTCTCATTTACTTTGCTCTTGCCACAAATATATCTCATGTAATGGCCTTACCCAGAAGCAAGAGTTTTAAAACTGTTTATAATTTCTGACCTTTGGGGTTTTTTCTCCTAAGGTAGGCTTGGATGCCAGTATAAAATACTTATGGTAATTGTCAAGATGAAATCTAAAGCAAGAGCAAAAGAAAAAAAGAAAAAGCGTGGGTCATTCCTAGTTCTGTTCACACAAAGTGGAGAACCACTCTTCCAAACAGAAACACAACTGTTCATCTTTACATCCTGTTACAGATAATTCAGAAATGTTGCTTTGGTATTACATCCTATTTTTGTCCTTCTCTAAAATGTACCCAGAGCCCATGAGTTCCCTGAGGCTCAGTGGTGGTGGCCCTTGGTGCAGAGCTCCCAAACGCTCGGGGTGAGCTGATGTGGCTGCAGGGCATGTACGAAGACAGCTCCTCATCCACCTGACAGCCCTGCAGCTTGCTTCCAGGACTTTGGTCTTTTACTGCAGCATGTGTTAAATTTTAGCAAACAAATAGAAGGTCTTCAAGCTGCTTACTGTTTAAATAGTTCATCATTTCCCCCCCTCATAAATATAGATGTAGTCTAAATGTGGAGAAAATAGAAAAATCAGCAGGTGTAATATTCTGCCCAAGTCAGTGGAACTGCTTTGTGACACCTGGGCTTCCTTTGTAACCTTTATTACATTATGGTACTCTACAGCATAGTATTAAAGTAAATTCTGGTCTCTGGTTGCAGGTTCATCCTGCTGTTTCACAGAGATTTTTTTATACTTTCTTGACTAAATTGAAATATAGCAAAGAGCTTTCAGGAAATGACACTACTAATAAAATACCTGGTAGTTCATGAAAAAATGATCTACTCTCCTGCCAGCAGATTATGGTTTGAATGGAAAACCAGAAGCAAACCTGAAGGAAGCCCTGACTGGGTTTTTAAGACCTTCCACTTCACAACTGAGGACTCTGTGCAAACGTCCCAGTGTGGGTGCTCACGCTGGCTATTGGGGTGTCAGCATTTTTATTGCTGATGTCAATGGATTGCCATAACCCAGTGCAATTGCAGGGTTAATGATGCTTGGTGGTTCCTTTTTTAATTACAGTTTCATGAAGGCAATCAGCTTGCAACTAATGTAAAATATTTATTACATTGAGTTTTGAATCATTCCACTTTATTAATAAAAATCTCATGTGGTACTCTAGCTGTATAATATGTCAGTACTTTAGAAGCCACACTTAATTTCTCTAAAAGTTGTCAAGAGAAGTTAAGTACAAATGCTTCTCTGTATCTCTCTCTACAGTACCATTAGAACAATTTAAACTTTTTACTAGTTTTCTTGAATTTTCTCAGTATCCAAAATACATTTAATATGTTTAGATAATATATTTGATATAAATGGCCCAATGAGGTTCTGGGGCAATGGTTTCAGACCTACTGTATGAAAGCTGTCCCACTGAATTTCTGCTTGTTCATGCTGGAATAGATATTTTTCTATCATGCTCCTATATGGCAACGATGAGTAGGTTCAAAATGTGGGAAAAAAAAAATCCTTGAGTTCTTCTGCATTTTCATCTTTATTATGGTAACTGCTCTAAATATTTAGATCAATTTTAAGAATCTCTTCCTCCTTTATATGCTTCATAATTTTCTCCCATCTTAATCAAATCTGCCAGCCCTTGATTTTATATTCTTTAGTTTCTATTGCTAGTTTCTTTGAGGCCCTACTTATATCTATTGCTATTTATCCCTTTTCCCCATATTTGCTGTAATAATATCCTTTTACATTGCCTAAATAGCTGCATTCACTTTTGCTTTGAAACACATTGTTTTGGTTTTGTCATCAGTTTTTAGAAAGTTGAGTTTTGCCATTCTTGATGTCTTATTTTGAGCATCAAGGAAAATGCTCTTAAGCAGTTCCCAATTAAAATTCATAATTTTCCATTTGAATTGAGCATCTACTAAGATATTCTCTCTATTTTTTCCCTGCTGAGTTCTTCCTCTTAGTGATTTGATTCATAATATTTTTCATCTTTAAGGAATTAGTCATTTTAATGAAAAAGACCAGATGAATTGCCCTTACTCAGGAGCAGTAACCTTTTCCACAAAGGTCTGAATGTAGTTCAGGTTGAGAAAGAGAAAGCAAATGAAGGAAGGAGATGGTAACCTTTCCAATCAGATGTGCCTTCCTCAGGACTCTACTCTAGCCCTAATACATATTTTTGAGGTAGGAGTCCTTCTCCTGTAATTTCCATAGTTCCACGTTATTTCCAGCAGTGGGGGATTTCCAGACCTTGACCTCTCAGATGTAACTCTCCCATGATTACACAATTGCCCCTCTGCATGTCATAGTCAGGTGTTGATGTGTCCCTTCATCCTCTCCTGGGGGTTTTGATGCTGTGTAGCAGCTGATAACAGGGACCTTATCTTTTGGTCAGCTGCAGTATGTATCCATGAGCATTCCAGATCTCCTGTCTCTATTATTCAGGGTCCATTAGTCAAATAGAACCTTTTTTAAAGACAGTTCTCCCATGGAAAAATACAGTGTAATCATACACTGAGAGCTTCTTACTGTCTCCTTCTCTGAACTCTTTCCAAACAGATCTGGCACTGAAGTGGCAGCCTCAAAACAATTGGTGTTCTCTAATTGGGGCTCATATTAGCTAGGAAAACAGTTGGCCAAAAAGGAGTCTAGGAGTGCCTATTTTATGGGATGCCAAAGAATCCTCATGGAGGAGTTTTTATAAATGGTGATCTATGAAAAACCTTTCAGCCTAGCCGACGTTATCTTAGGTGACATCAGTCATTTACACGAAGATCTCTAAGAGCTCAAGCTTCATTAGTTATTATAATCACAGAGTTACTTGACACAGAATATTATTATGCCTCCCTGTTGTCCCACAGCCCTCTCTGAAGACTTATTTTAACACCACGTTTGCAATTATGTTCTTCCCACTGAGTTTCAGTGCTGTCAGCCAGGTTTCAGTTGTGTTCACAAAGAGGCACTTCCAGTGGTGCTCCGTCATTTCTCAGGCATCTCATGGGGAGATTGTCTTTCCACATTCCAGCGTCCTGGACATATTCTGTTCTCAAGATCTCATTTAGACCAAAATTAATGCTCCTCTTGCTCTTTTTTTAAGATTATTTTTCGTTTTCCCATTTGTTTTCAGAGAAGCTTCTGGCTGCAGTGAACCCCCTAACTTTCCCCTGAGTAGTTGTCCTTGTGTGTCCCACTAACTGCTCTGTTGCTGCCATCTGGGAGTCCAGGTGTTTTTAGGATGTGCTGGTGCTGTGCATGTGTTCTACACATTTCCACTGCTTCCACAGAAAGGCTCTGAAAACCTTATTGGCCCCAACTCCTTCTCAGAAGTCATGGTAATAAGTAAAATATTTTGACTTTGCTGTTTTGCTTTGGTTTTGGTTTTTTTTTTGTTTGTTTATGGTTTTTTTTACTTTTTTAAATAAGACCTGCTACAGGTCTTATTTAAGTTGAAATTAGGAGGTTTTGGGAGCTTTAGGGGTCCTTTTGGGAAAGCATCATGTAAATTCCTTTAGAGTTAAATTCAGTGAGAGTCATGCTGGGCTGGCACAGAAACCAGGACAAGTATAACTGTGTTACTACAGCTCTGTCTGGGTTAAGTAGCTTTGCTGAACAGCAGGGCAGAGGAGGCTGATCAGAGGACTGTGCTAATTCAGTTAAATCCTTTTCCATTTTGGAAATGTCACATTTAGAGCTCGTATATTTCTGTGTAGTGCTGTATTTTGTCATGCAAACATACCCTGATAAATCGTTCAGTTCTAAGGTCAGTGACCCATTCATGGATGAAACCACATTTTTTTTTCCCCAGCTAAAGCATCCAGATAGCATTGTACAGAATAAAATACAAAGTGATGAACCCAGGCCCAAGGGCACCACTTTTAGCTGATGTCTATTATGTATGTATATGTGTGAAGGTATGTATAATGCAATGACAGGCTTTTAGAGGCTTCTAATCTACATTTTTCTTAGCCCAGAAATACATGAATAGGAGCCTGACTTCATTTTCTGAATCCAAAAAGAACATATCTTTATCCTATGCTTTTAAGCATCCTTTCATTTGTGCTCATTTGCAGTCTGTTACAATTTTTTGAGAGTTGTGTGCATACATTTCAGAGCAGAATGGTGGCTTTTATTTTTGCCTGGACTATTTTCTCCTCCATATTCCAGAACAACTGCTCACGTGGCAGGAGGGCACAGATAGCTCCATGGATCTACATAATCTGTGGTTATGAAAGCTATTCAAAATGTTTCTCAATTATTTTCTTTTTCTGTATTTTCTCCTGTACAGTCCTTTTTTGTACACTTGGGAAAGTGTTGAAGCCTTTATGTTTCACCCTCAGTATGAGAGATCTTCCAATGAACAGTGTTCATTTTGAGGGAGGAATGGTTCTTACTGCAGCGTCTGTTCAAATCCCAAATGCAGGTGATCATGGCCTGGATTTGTGTTTGGTTCTCTGCATGTGTGTTTTTAATGTTTTAACGGATGAAAATCAGATTGCTTTCAATTTTCACTTTCTGAATCCCACATAAGCAAAGGAATTTATTTTTCTTGATTGCTTAATTAAGTAGGATGTTCACTGTGGAAAGCAAAATATTCCAAATTCTTAACAGCTTAGAAAGCTTTCAAAAACTTGTGATTTGATGTGAATAGAGTCAAACAGAGGAAACTTACTTTCTTTAACAAAATTCAATTTGGAGGGCCTTTAAGAACTAATTAACTAAATTAATTGATAGTGGTTTCACTGAAGCAGATGATGATAACAGTTGTGTGTCTTGCAGTCCTGCCACTCTTATTCCTGCAATGCCAGAGCTTGTGGGATTTTTTAATGATCGAGATAATAAAACAAAACAAGTCTTCTAAACTATTTACTTACTTTATAGCATGTCACTGCCAAGCTTGCACAAACCACAGAATACTTGCCTGCTTTTGTTTCCCCCAGCTTCAGCAGCACAGATGTAACTTTGAAAATGATTCTGGGGGTGGTTTGCTAAGGGCACAGCAGCTATTACTGAGCAGTGCTGCTGCAGGAGTAATTCTTGAAGGTACATTTGGAAGATTAAGTTTAAAAAAAATAAATTATACTGGAACAATTCTGCAGACATGGAGACAGATTTAATGACGAATACACAGGATAATGCTTTGAGAGTGTTAAAGGCAGGAAAATATTGAATGATTACTTTGTGAAGATCTGCTCAATGCATTCCTTGGGGATGGTGCAGGGATGCACTTCCCTTAGGAAGGTGCTCGAGTTTGAATTAAAACCGAGTGAAGCCTCTATTCTTAAATGTATTTACTCATACATGTACATACATATAAATAAAAAACACACCAAACAATCTGCTAACAGTCAGAGAACTAAAGCAATACCATTTCCTCCTACATCTCTTCTTTTTATCTCAATTTTATCCATAAGGTTGGTAAATGTATCTGGTTTTTTTCTTATAACAGTATTTCCTGGATGTTTTGAACTGCTTTTGTTATTAGCTGTCTAGATTCCCTTCATTCTTTCCCTTCTTACTTTTATTCTTTCATCTTTTTCTCCCTATTATTTAGTCAACTCTACTTTTTTCCTCCATTCTCTCTCCCCCACTTACTCTACCTTTTGAGCTCTTGGCTACAAATACAAGATTCAAAGGGCAAACCTATTAAAAGAAATGGCAGTACCTTTATAGCTCTTTCAGAAAAGAAGAAAGAGATGTTTCCCCTCCTCCCACTCGAGTGATTTCACCTGGGAAGCTGATGGTTCATTTGCATAACTATGCCTTCTACTTCCCCTAACTGATGGAGGCAGTGGTGTCAGAAAAATTTCAGGACGTACCCCACTCAACATGAGAATTGCAGAAGCTCTTAATTCCTTCAAAAGAATGTCCATTAAATAAGCAAACAGACAAATAAACGCCTTTAGTTAGGAGGATTGCCTTTTCTGCTTGCTGCTCCTGGAGTTTGGCTTCATGTAGCAGACAGGAGCCTAGAGTAAATTTCCAGCTGAGGAAAGACTTGTCTTTAGTTTTTCCAAGATGCCCCTAGCAAAAGCATCTACCTTGCAAAAATAATCTTCTTCTGCTGTGTTTTCCCTGTATTTACTGGTGGCTCGTGCTAAAGCCTTGGGCAACCTCTAGGTTTTTGGGTTTTTTACTTTTTGAACGCCTCCCACAGCTTCACTTTTTTCTGCTGTTCTGGTTGGGCCTTTGATGATTTGTGCATTGCCATTGCAGATGGGAAGTTCCAGAGACTCTGAAGTGATGCCTGCTTTTTTCTGTGGGGTGGTTTAAAAAGTTGCCAATTAAAAATAACCTCAATCAAAAACACTTGATTTCACAATTCAGTCTCAAAAAAAAAACAAAAAGAAAAAAAAAGCATGAGCATGATCATAAAGTTGGAACAAAAAAATAATTAATTATAGGGGTTTTCTCTACTGCAAACTCTGCCCTTGTAGTATGTGACCCTAAACTGACCATGCTATAAATTACTCATATTGTAAATATTATAATCTTGCCAGCACTGAAGTTTGAGTTCCAGCCTGACTTTATGCATTTCTGGGATCTCTAAGAAGCCTCAGCATTGTTATTTTTGCATACCTGCCCTGCTATACTTTCTTGTGGTCTGCCTACAAATCTGTACAGCCATGATGAGGGAGGTATCCAGAAGAGGCAGCAACACCATGACCCCATGAATGTACTTTGAATTGCTTTTACTAGAGCTGAATCCCAAGGATTTTCCTTGGGCAGAGGCAGTGTTTACCCTAGGTGCTTTTTCTAGCCTTTTTACTGCAACAATTAGTTTTAATTTTGAGCGCAACTTGCTGTATCAGTTCAATAAAGTAGACTGAATGTTTCATGAGTCTCTGCACTGACACTGACAGCGTATTTTACAATAAAGTTCTGCACCTCGTTACATGCCAGTCTGGCTGCTCACTATTTCATAGCAGTCACTTTTTAGAACTGGTAAATCTTCATGCAGAAGGAGAAAAATATAGTCAACATTCCAGTAATTGTTGTTTCTCGCTGCATAAGGGGATTTACAAATAGCGCAACAATGTTGAAGGTAAAATTATTTTTAGATGCTCTGCTGTGAGTTCGAGCAAGCTCTGGCCTAAAATCTATCAACTAGAAGGTCAGGCAATGCTTTATGAATGTAATGGAGCTTCAGTTGTAAAAATCTGCTGCAGGAGTCAGAGGCAGAGATGGAGGGATCCATCGAAGAGTGGCACTAAAAATGCAATCCAGCCTGCAGCTATTATTCTTAAAGAGGGAGACGTAACCCAGCCCTGACATCCAGACTATTACACCTAGCAAAACTAGTTTATTTTTGAGGCAGTTTATTAATTAAGTCAGAAATAACTGAGGGGGAAAAAATGAAGATATTTTCTGCAGGAAATTAAAGTAGTAATATAAACAAGTTCTGAACACTCTATTTATTTCCAATTAATGAAATTTAATTTGAAAGATAGAATGAGTTTCCAATCCATGATCCTTATAGCCCAGTATGCCTGGAAACAGAATTCATTTTAATTAGTCATAAAAAGTATTAAAAATCTTCCATTGTCAACCCCCCCATAAATTTGGGGCTCTATTCAGAAAGCAAGGATGGCATTACTTTTTTAAAAGACTATGCTGAATATTTATAGTAACATTAATGATAAAAACATACATAAATCATATATCCCTGGCTTTTAAACATCCTCCTAATATCTACAGCAGTTGCAAAACTACTCCCATTGCTGTTGCATCATGGAAATGTTAAATTTAAATCTTCCTTCCAGCAATTTTTGCAGGTCCCTTCCAGTTTTTCTATCACTTTCTGCCACAGGAAAGTTCTTGTGGCTAAAACAATAATCTCAGATAATCACCTAGGGAGAAGCAATATTAATTACCTGGTTGCACCTGCCCATCACACAATTAAGTCTGTGACTAACAGGAGACACTTTTTAAACCCCACAGATTCTGTCAGCCACCAGGGGACATCGAAGAGTTTCTCAACCTGTGCATTCAGTCCCTGGAGCTCAGATTCACCTTATTTTTCTTCTCAGTTTCCATTGACACAAAAATCAAACATCCCAAAAATCGTTTCCAAGCTTTAGCCTTCCCATATGGCACCACACGGCATTACCAACTGCACCACGGGAGAGCTCTAATGGCTCCTGACGCACAACATCCCAATTAAGTGCCACAATGAAAGCAGCAATTTCGGCTTGTTTAATAACAGGCTTCACCCAAGCAAGCCTTTGCTTCAAAGGATCTTTTAATAAATGTGAAGTAAAGCTTGAAAGGAGGAAAAAGCTAAACAGAACTATAGTTACTTTGTTACAGATGGTTAAAGTGGAGAATTGTTGGCTTCAAAAGGAAGCTTTTAGTAATTGCAGAGTCTCTCCTGAGTCTGTGGTGTTGCACACACACGTACATGAACCAGCACTGGTATGTGCACGCTCATCTCATTCACGTGCCTTGCTTGTTTTTAAAAAACATACTTGAAAAAACAACAATAACAATAAAATAGTTTTTATTTATAGCTCACTGTCCTGTGCTGTGTTGCAGAACTCTTCAGATGTGGTGAGATTTTTTTACATGGCAGAGGGTAGTGGCAAGCAAGCTGAAAGTAAAAGCTTTCGGTGAAAAATCAAGCAGAGTTTTATTCTGAAATTAGAATTCTTGCTATCATCTCACAACTGAGACCTACTTATTCTTCTGAATAGACAAGTCTATTGTGCACAGTAGTTCCCCTCTCAAAATCTGCATTTGCAATTAACTGCAGAATTCACATAAGGTGGTAGCAGGTCTAACATTTTTACTAAAGTACTTTTTGATAGTGATTTTTTGTATGCTCACACACGTCCCTAAGAGATAACTCTGCTCTTCTTTCCATGAGATTATTCCTTAATTACTTTACACAGCTGAATAACAGATGCATGGCAACAATAGATCAAGAAAAGGCATTAAAGATATTCTCTATAAAATAGTTCCTTTCTAATGGGTGGCACTGGGGAGATCATGGAATGTGGCAGTAATAAGAGTTAATTTACATTTGGCATAATTTAGAGGCCAGAACAGCAGCCACGAGATCTGTGTTGGTGCAATATGACAAGATGTGCCAACGTACCTTAGCAGCCTTCTTTCCTTTCTGACCTCAGCTGTTTGTATAGAGCATATTCCACAATTTACATTTCAATTTCTATAGATATTCTGGCTTCTGCCTTCTTTAGAGAGAGCTGAGGAATTCTAGGGCAAACCAGCAGCACAAACAGGAAAAGCAGAAAGAAATTTGTAGTAGCAGCATGGTGATTACTGAAATGATCTCTTAGTGTGGGAAAACACATTTTTATTTTCTCAGTATAATGCTGGTTTCAGGAGTGCAGTTGCTGGTGACATGAAAAAATGGTGCTTTCTTTTTCACCACAGTCCATCTAAACAGCTAAAGACATAATTCCATTTTAACTGAGCACCCTTGTGCAAGGTATTGATATAATGTGCATATGCTTACAGTGAAACACCACGGGTCAAAGCTAAATGATTAAAAACTTCTGTTCACAAACTGCAGTTACGAGGACCTCAGAAAGATTTAATTGAACTCTGTACAGTTCTTTGACATAGACTCAGGTGGCAGAGTTAAAGGCCAAAAAGCATCCCAGAAAAAGGGGTGGAAAAGATCGTGGAAAAGGGGTGATTTATCACTACAGCTGCAGCAGGTATGGGATTAGCACAGAGAGAGAAAGGGGAGGACTGGGGTCTGTTAAGGAGAGCACCTCTAGCTCAGTCCTTACAAGGGCACTCGCTGGTGCTACAAGCTACCTGAGCATTATCTGTAAAATGCATCTCCCAAGGAAATGTAAAGCTGGTGTGGGAATGTTGTGTGAGACAAGGCCTCTTTGCTGATTTTTATGTAAGCTTGGGCTACATGTCTTAAACGGTTAAAGGATTACGTTTAATTCAGCTTCAATTGGGACCTGCAGTAGTTTCATCTTTAGCTGCAAATTAGTAGCACTTCTTGCCCTTGTGCTCCAGTATAAAATGGTAGATCCTTTCTGCTTGAGTGTTTTATAGTTTGGATTGTAATAAAATATCTTATAGGCAGTAATTGGTGGGTAAACTGGGGAAGGTCACACAATTTATGGGATAACTATAACTTCTGAAAATGGGAAAAACCTCCATCAAACTGCATGCAGGCAATCCAGTTTACCAACATGAAATGCTGATATAAATGCTTATGCTTGAGGAAATTTACAGCCCCAGCTGTTTTGAAGTGGGCTCAGCACAGGAGAAATCCTGATTCTCACCCTTCCCATGAGTTGAATCACAGGTGCTCTGATGTTGGGTTGTGGTCTGGGAAGGGTTATTCTTCTATTTTCTGAATTTCTGCTATTATAATTGCAAGTTTGCTGTTCTGCCTGGCATAAAATGTAAAAATTTAAAAGAGACTTCATAATGTTTCAGCTTTTTGTTTGGATTCTTTTTGTGCTCTGTGGCACTAGAAAATGTTTTTCACTTCTGTATTTCAGTGTTTAAAAAATCAGGATGGTACACGAGAGAAACAAACACTGGTCAGTTCCTTTCTAATTCTGAAATTAGCTGCATTGACTTAAGAGAGTGTGCTTTTCAAAAACTTCTGTGCTTTAAAGAAGTGCTCAAAGGCTGACCTTTTATGAATGCCTACACTTAAAGGGACTTTTCTATTTTAAAGCATTTGTGGATGGAGTTTTAATGGAAATATTGATGATGATGATAAAAATGACATCAAAATGCTAATATTGATAGCCATGCAGAAATGCTGTCCATGTGCCTCACTGGTTAAAATTACTTCTTCAGCACAACAGGGTCTGGCACAGAGCTCCCTCTGCTAATTGCTGTGATGGTATAGGATTTCCACTACCAAGCTATGGATGTGCCTCTTTCTCCCCCAGAAGTGCTCCTCTATAAAGTTATTTGAGGAGGGAGAGAAAATCTCTTTCAACATAGGAGTTATCACTGAAAATATTCTATAGAAAAAAAGCTGTAATTGGGGGTTTGCAGTGGCAGCACGTAGATATGAAACCCTTGCACTAAGTTTGGGGTAAGAAAGAGCGAAGGAAGAAAAATAACATATAGACAGAGCTTTGCCAGGACAATCATGCTGGCTGTCAGTTAGATAAATTGTTTTTACAGTATGTTTTTACTGGGGTTTTTTGGTTTTGTTTTTGGTTTTTTTTTTTAACTTCAGCACCTGTTTTCTACTTCAATCTGCTTCTACTTACAAGAGCAATGAAGCTGGTGAAGGGTGTGGAGCACAAGTCTAATCAGGAGCAGCTGAGGGACCTGGGGGGCTCAGCCTGGAGGAAAGGAGGCTCAGGAGGGACCTTACTGCTCTCTGTAACTCCCTGACAGGAGGTTGTCACCAGGTGGAAGTCAGGCTCTGCTCCCAAGTAACAAGTGACAGGACAAGAGGAAACGGCCTCCAGTTGCACCAGGGGAGGTTTAGATGGGGTATTAGGAAAAATTTCTTCACCAAAAATGTTAAGCAGAGGAACAGGCTTCCCAGGGAAGTGGTGACATCGCCAGCCTTGGAGGTATTGAATAGGTGTGTAAAGGTGGCACTTGGGGACGTGGTTTAGTTGTGGGACTCAGTGATCCTAAACATCTTTCACACCCAAATAATTCTATGATTCTACATATCTTTGGGCTATCCAGAAATTTTCCTCTGTTGACTTGAGCTTTTTAATCCCCATTCTCTGTTGTTCTCACTGGTGTTTACATTATTTATGTTTCCTTTGCTCAGGAAGGGAATCAGACAACATTGCTTAATAGAGTAAATATGTTACCACACTATAATACACTGGTAAATGTATCAGGTGTATCTCAGCCCTATAAAGGATGAGGAAGGCAGGATATGTGATAAAAATTTTACAGCAGGGAAGTTGTGTTTACTGACCTGTATAAGTTTCAGGGATTTCATTCTCCAAGTGTGGCAATAGATTTGTTTTGTGGTGCATGTACCACTCAAACTCAGAATCAATACAAGCGGGGCGGTGTGGCACTCTGGCATGTACTGGTCTGAGCCATCCCAGGTAACCAGATTTATGTTCATAAAAGTTCTTGTTCTGTGGTGTAGTGAAAAATACAGGGGACTGCACATTTCTCTGCAATGGAGTGATCGCTCACGTTCCAGCCGACTACACGCGATGTTTGCAGCAAGAGCTCTTATTCTAAGTGCACAAATTGGAAACTTGAGAGCCCCAAGGCACTGAGCAGTACAGGAGCCACTGGTGGATTTGCATATCCATCTCCATTACCAGGGAGCCAAGGGCTGGATTCTGTCAGACAGAGCAAGGTGTGAGTCATATTCCCACTAAATAGATTGCTCAAGGAGCAAGTCATTTTTGAGAACTGGTCTTATAACTCTCAATTATGCCATTAAATGTCCACAGTAGTCCACAGCTGTAGCCTCACTCCTTGGAGTATCCAGTTCCATAAAGAAATGGAAGGTGAGGGCTTTATACATGTGCAGTGAAGCAGAGCAGGATTTGATCTGTAATCTCTGGGTGAATTCACTCACTGCAGAACAGGTGGGGGTTATTTTTGCTTGTCTGAGGGTGAGAATCCCCACACCATCACCATCTTCTCTCATAGCAAAGGCTAGCGAGCTGAGCTTGCTGCTCTGGAGAGGCCAGGGAAGCTACTTTTCCAAAGGCATTCCTGCAATCTCACAGATACCTTTGCCCTGTTCACCTCAACCCTGGTTTGGCACAGGCACAGCTGATTTTTCAGGAGTATGCATTGCTTTGTTGCTCATTTTTCATCTGTGCTAGAAAGCTCCCAATTTACCTAGAGAGCATAATGATGTCTGGCAAAGATCTTCACAACTGTCTACAACCACACCTGTCTCACCATGAATTAAACTACCCTGTCATGCTGAGATTTGGGGCTTCTTTCTGGGGCAGCCAGATCCTGTCGTTACCAGCCCTGGCAAAGCTAAAATGGAGTAGATGAGACTTGAATTTCCACTCCCTTGGTCCTTTTTTGTTGTACTGGCTTGCATTTATGGAATAGAAACATCCAAGGAGGCTGAGATTGATGACCTATAAAGCACTGAGATGTTGGCAAGAAGATTTATAGGACAGTTTGTCAATTATATCAAGTTCAACAACACAACAAACTGAGTGGAGTTGAACGCAACACGGTTCCTGACACAAAAAGGAAACTGTGAAAAAAATCTTGTCTTGCTCTCCCAGGATTCAAAATGGTCTTTACATCTGTTGCCTGCACGGGTTGTGTTGTGTGTCGTTGGCCTGAGCTGCATCTGCTCCTGAAAACACTGCCCCAGCTCTGGCAGATGCAGCTCAGGCAGAAGGAAACCAGCCCTCAGCTCCTGTGCAGATGTTGGCTCTGGGGTTGTCTATCCAGTAGTTTAGGAGGATGTGCTTCTCTCATCCGTGCACAATGTCCATTGTGTCCAGTGTGCTGGAGATTCCAACAGATTCCAATTTTTTGGGTTAAGCTTCCCCTTCTCTGACCAGCCTGCTTCTCTCATATTGGCTGAGATGTGTTCAGGAGCCTGCTCTGAGACAAATGAATTCTTCATTTTGAATCTTCAACAGTACTTCCTTTTCAAAAGCAGACACATATATAACTCAGATAATATTTTGGGTTTGCTTTTCTACAAAGTTATGTACTCACCAGTCCGTTAAATGAAAGCAAAGTGCTATCAGACAACTTGATTCCTTCAAGTTATTACAGAACAGTTAGAAAAATGTTTATTAAGACATTAACTGCTATAAAGATTTTGTGCTTATCTTATGGAGCCTTTGTTGTGTGGACATAGTACTAAAGAGGTTCTTCTCAAAGAGGGTGTCTTGTTTTTAAGACACAAAACTTGAAAAAGATTCAATATCACATTTGTTCCAAAGTGATGGGCTTTTATACTTTGAAAATTTTTTTCTCTAAAGAGACAAGAAGATGAAATGAGAGATGATGTGGAAGGGATAGGAAAGAGAAAGAATGGAATCCCCTTAGGACATGGGGAGATGAGATTATATTATTATCAAAAGAGTGGCTCAGATTGGATGCTAACATGATCATGTGCATTCCTAAATTCCCAAATTTTAATTAGAGAGTCAGAACTGCTTTAATATCAGAGGAGCTTTTCTAAAGAATGCGAACACAACTAGTCTGGAAAAGAATTTGAGTTTGTGGTGCAAGTGGTTTATGTAAAATATGAACATGGATTTTACATGAATGTGATTTTAAAGAAAGGGTTGAATAAAATTAGAATTACGCCACATAATCAAACACAATCCAGATCTGAATATTTTGCAAGCTGTGGCAAATGGCTTTGTAATAGAAACATGGACTGACTGGAGAAGTAATGAGTCCCTGTGGATTCATGTAAGCCAAAGCTTCTTAATTCTGTGTACCATATACTGTGTATGGAAGGAAATAAGCTTTCACTTACAAGTTTCAACTCTACTTTAAAAAGTGATAAGTGCAGTACAAGTTCAGAACATGAGTCTTTAAAGCTGTGTAGCTATTTAATAACTACCTTTTAGTATTTAATCTTTGATATTTTATGGTGGCTACTGAGAAACTAAATGGTGCCCATGTTACCTGCTAGGACAATTTTTTGTTTAAAATGTGTGCTACTTAAAATGTAGTGAGACTCACATGAGGAAGTGTTGCAAGCCTTAGGATTTCCAAACAAATCTCATAAGTATTAATTAAGATCTCTTTTTAAAATGGTCTGGCTTGAAGAGAGATAGCATCTACCTGTATTTTCTCCTGGATGAAACAGCAGTAGTGACAAGTTTAACTCCACATGAGGGAAAAACCAATTCTTTTCAATTCAATTCAAACCAATTTAGAGTAGAATTCCTTTGATTTTATGGCTAATATTGCATTCTCCTGCATCCAGCTCACCAAACCAAATGACCACATACCTATTTATGAATGAGGGGAAAAGCATCCATACAGGGAGGCTTCCCTACCTTTGGAAATTGCTCCCACAAGTGTGTACTGGATTTGGACTTAAAACTGATGAACCATTTACTTTGGAGAAGATTAAACCACTGGGTCCAGAGAACCTGCTATCTTCCTCAGAGCTTGCATAACTTAGCTGATAAGGAGAACTTGTTTTTTATCCCAGAATTTATCCCCTGCAAGGGGATAGCTGGTCTGACAAATTTGGTCCATGAAAGCAGTAACAATTCCTAGGTGCACTGCAGGTCTTGAAGGTAGACTGTATGGGATGCTCCAAAGGTCTAATGAGGTGGTGGGTGTATAAATTACTGGGTACACTGCAGGATCAAATGGAGCGAGCATTAGTTAACATGCAAGAAGCAATGTGAGTGGAATAATTAGATTAGTTTCTTTTATGGTGGAAACATTTGTCTTCTGGGAAACTTGTAACTGCAACAGCAAGGTTATCTCATGCTATCTCTGGATTTATGTAGAGGTGTTTACCTAAAAAAAAGCTTCAGATACAAAGAAAAATGGAAAAGGCTTCACTTACAAAAACAAGCCCAAATTAAGATCAAATTCTGTGACTCATATGAAAGTTATCTTAGATAACACAGCAGGAAGGCATTAGTCTACAAGACATAATTGTTTGGGCCATTATAACCACCAAACTCCCTCCTGCCCCTGCCCAGCTTTAAATCGAGCAGTTTATCTTAATTATCAGCCAACAGAGAATTGACTAGACCTAAACCAAATCCCCATTAACCTCTCCTGTAATGCGTCTTCCAACACGGACCCGCAGCTCCTCAGACCACACCAAAACCTGCTTACAAGGCAAACAGCCCTCCCCATACTTTGATCACCTGTAATTCAGCAGCTGGAGGAATTTATCTCCCCTCAGTGCTCGGTAACAACAGGTTGTGGGGAAGCAGTAATGCCCAGAGAGCACTGAGATCACTTACTTAGTCGCATATCTGGTATATTTGGTACTTGTACCACATCTTTTTTTTTTTTTTTTTTTTTTTTTTTTGAATCATTATTCATCCAGGACTTAAAAAACTCCAAAGCACATGACACTTTTTTTTTTTTTTCCCCCTTCTAAGACAGAAAGTGTAACAACAGTGTTAATCTTCTGGGGACTTTTTAAATTTAAGGTGCCAAAGATAAAAATTAATGAGGTGTGAAGAGATACAGTCTTTTGCGTCTGTCTATCAACAACTTAAACATGGGAAAAGAAAATAATCTACTTGAATAGCATCTGATTGTGTGCTTTATTTTGATTCCTATCTTGGTTCTGAGAGGCACTTAGTGCATGGAAAAAGAGAGCACTTAATACCTGGCAAGACCAGCCCGTGTGTCGCAGCAGCTCACAGAGCATTAATTTTCAAGGACAAAATCAAAAAGAAATGTTGCTACTAATGTTTCTTTGAAAGTTGCAGCAGAAGGCAGATGCAGTGGAGTAGGGTGGCAACCAGGGACAGGTTCCATGGCCTGAGATTCAAGTGCTGGCAGCATGTGGGGAGCCTGACATTGGAGCTGTTTGCTCTGGTTTGTGTCTCAGTTGAATCTGGTTTGATTTGCTGCTACAGATTAAGGGTTAAGCCTGAATCAGCAAACAGCTGTATATGTTGGTCTGAACTGTAAAAGGTCTTTGAATTTTCTTAGTGTTCCTCTCCAAATGGTGAAAAACTCTCTTTTCAGAGATACTATTTTTCATTATGTATTGTTAAAATGCAGTAAAGAGCATTCTGGATTTTCATTTTTTCAGCTCTGGAGCTTTGTAATACTCCTGAACCAAAGCTACTGTTTTGGTGTTTCTTTTTAGCTATGTATTAATACATGAAGCACATTATTCATCCTTACATTGCACCAAACCCCTCAATTTTAATTAACTTCTTTAAGGACTTCATTCTGTACCCACTGACATTAATTAAGAAGTTCCATTGGCTTTTAGCTATCAGTCACTGCATTTGCTTGGGGCCAGATTCACCCAGGGGAAGTGTTCAGAATTACCCACTGAAATAGCTGAAGCCAGGAAGGAGAGTCTGAATGTCCACCTGCCTTGCAAACGCAGCTGTTTGATGCAGGGCTGCCAGGAGGGCTCTTCCTCTGCAGCACCTGAGCCTGATCTGATGAGAAGCACCTTTTAAAAGGTGGTGGCAAGCAGAGGCTGCTTAGGAGGTTTAGGGCTATAGCTGCTCAGCCCTTTCAGTCTGAGGGGTTCACTTTGGGAGCTGCACCATAAATATTTGCTGGCTGTACCCCAGCTGCTTCTCTTCTCTCACTTACCCTCTGACATTGCAGGGATGTGTTATGCTCTCCTGAGCTCTCCTGGCTGCAGGGGTGGGGCACTCAGGGCCTGTTAACAGGTAGGAAATGTCTCATGTGAGCCAGGCAGAAGGTGTGGAAGAGGAGCCTGGTTTAACAGTTAAGGCCTTAGGAAGATCAGACTAAGTTTCACTCTGAGCTTATTGTTGTTATTGTGGGCTAAAAAGCCTTTGGACTAAATAAAACAGGTAAACCTGGCAATGGAGAGCAGAGCTAGTGAATCACTGGTGGAGATGGAGCAGTTTGGTACAAAAGAACTGGAGTTTCTGCCTCCAGGGTAAGTAACCAGGGTTTTTTCATCATTGACTTTTTTTTTTGTTTGTTGTTGTTTTTTTTTTTTTTTTTTGTTTTTTTTTTTTTGTTTGTTTGTTTTGTTTTGTTTTGTTTTGTTTTTTTTGGTGGAGGTGGTGGAAGTTCAGCTAAGCCTTTCGTAGCTCTGACTCCACATTAATGTGTGCTGCATTTTCGGTGTTCTTTCTTGCTTCAGCATTTAGAAAGGTGCAGCCTTCAGAGACTACTGGCATGGGCACAGCGTTTCCTTGGAGGTCTGTGGTTAGTTTTTGAGTATCCCTCCTGTTAATAGGGGCAGAGGGAATGTTTGCCTTGCCGTGCTAAGAAGCAGAAAACCTGATGTGCGTATTTGTGTGTGTGTGTGTAAATGAGTCAATTTTGAGAAATGAGCCAAGAAATCTGCCCTCCTAGGGAGTTTAATAAAGGGAATGGGCATTTCAAATACACTCTGAATTTTGCCTGTAGGGGAAAAAAAACCCCTAATAAAATAGTATTTATCCTAGGCAGTAGCAACGATTGTTTTATCTCTTTGCTTAGCTCTTTTCTGCCATGTAACACACTTGAATAAAGTTCATAGTTTCTATTATTTTTTAATTACTTTTATTGCATAACTGGGCAAATCCACATTTATAAACAGGCTTGTAACTTTCTTGAATTGAGATCATACAGCAGTAACAGGAGTTGCTTATGTGTATATAGATTGCAAATATTTTTTATGACTGTGTTTAGAAAGTGATGCCTATTTTGGAGAACACTGAGCACTTTATCTACTGCATAGGGTGGATGTCACAGCTAGCTTTTTTTTTAAAGTTGAAGTTTTTCTGTGGTAATTGTTTATTTCCTATGTTCATTAATAGAGTAGCTGGTTTTATAAAGCAAGGCCAGATGAGCTGAGCAAGAGGGCAGAGTAAAGTTGAAGTCTTTACTATTTTTGCCAACAGTCATTAATCAAATGCATTTGGAAATAAATAGTGGCCTGATTTACTTATGCAGTATTATGATGATATAATTGCATCAAATTTTGAGGAGGTTCTCTCATTTACACCAGTGTGAGTAAAAAGGAAAAGCAGGTCTTGGATCTACCTAGCAAAATGCAGTTTGTTTGCCAGGAAGGCTGGATAAAATGTAGATATCACACAGCCACTGTGCCTCTAGCTGCTGTGCTTACCACCAGCAGCTCAAAGAGAATTATTTAATCCTTGTTTGCATAATAACTTCTGATAAATAATTCAAGAACGTATGGCCTAAAGTTTTTTTAAGGCAGTGCCTGAGGGAGAAACATGATTCTGTTCCAGTTTTAACAAGGCACCAGGAGCCCCAGCAGAGTTGTTAGAGCCGTATTCAAGCTCCTCGGACATGTTTTGGTATAAAAGGTACAGTGAAAGGCAGAAGAGGACTTCAAGATATTTCATGAGGAGTTGTCACAAGAGGAAGCACACCTCTGTGCAATCACACTCTGTGTTTGTAGTGGGAGAAGCAGCAGCAGGCTGGAAGGTCCCTCTTTAGTAACAACACTTAACGGTGGAATCCACTAAATCAAGTGTCTAGAGAGCGGTGAAAAAAGTTTTTTTTTAAAAACTTTTAAAAAATTCTTTATGCCGTATACAACAAGGTGCTTAACACAGGCTTGCTGACAGTAAGTGCTTCAAACTGGCTTCTCTCTTTTTTTCCCCTCTCTCTGGTTATCTTTACGATGTTGAAGTGATCCTGATTAAGGAATGAAAACATTATCATATCTTTGGCTACTTTTTGCTTTCATATTGTGTATTTGGGGAGAAATTATTTATTTATAGGACCAAACCAATTCTGTTAACAAACATAATAACTCGAATTTATCTCTGTCAGATGAAGTCTGATACCCTTATTACTTGCATCTGTTTACTGCAATGAGGTTTGCTCTGAGTTAATACATTGCTGAACGTGAGTAAGGAGGGAAAATTTGGTCCTTACATCGTTGATCTGGAAGGGGGGAAAAGTAATTATTGTCCCTGACAGCCCAGGGGCTATCATGGTTGTTTGAAAACTATTTGCTCTCAGTCATGGTTTTTGACATCAATACCTACAGTGCCACATCCAAGTCTCATATCTAATAATTGCAATATCAACAAGTGCTTCTTTGGATTTAATGCAAAATCTTGTTTGTTTTCAGCTGATTCCCTGGCCTGATTTTTGTTTGGTTTGTGTTGTGGGAGAGTTTTATTTGATCGTACTCTTCCATCAGCCCTGGTTTTGCTTCTCTGTATAAAAGATACAAAAAAAATCAGTAAAGGTGACATTCACTTTCATAACAGAAGGATCCATGAAAGTTTACCTGGAGAAATTTACTTGAAATTTTTGGGTCCTTAGCAAGTGTAACAGTGTAGTCATTTCCATACTGTTGTACTCTGTAGGCAATTCTGATTTATATTTTGGTTACCTCAAAGCAGATTTTGGCGAAGATGGATGTTAATGAAACAGCATAATGCCCAAAGTATTACTTTTATACTTGTGATACATAGGTTTTATAGAAATTAATGCTGGATAGACTTTTTATTGACTTTCTATCCCATGCTAATTTTAATATAATGCAGAAAAAGTGACTTATAACCAAGCAAGAATCTTGGGCATGTGCTGTCTGATTTTATCTGATGCAGATAAATGCCCTGGATGTTTTGAGAGCTTTCAGTCTTTGTTAGGGTGCCTGATTTTCATGGACCTTTGAATGGAAGTAAGCAATTTGGCAAGAAATTAGTTGTTCTTGCAGAAGGCTCATATATGAAAAAAGTGCAAACCTGGCAGAAGGACTAAGTGAAATGTGACTGTAGTAATTGTTCAAACATTTTACCAGGCTCTTCCAGGCAGGCTGCTAAAATGCAAGTGCAGATGACAGCTGTGTATCTCCAGGTGAGGTTGATTCTGTTTGAAAATCTGGTTTTGTTCTATGTAGGCAATTCAGCTGTTTGAATTTCAACAAGGAGAAACCTTACGTGTACCATGCTTTATGTTTAGCTTTTTCCTCTGTGTTTATCTGCAGAATTCCCATTGAGACTCTCCTGTTACAATGTTCCCTGGAAAATCCTTTGGTATCTCATACTGTGCTTCTTTCAAATCTGAGGTGTAACAGTACCAGTTTAATCTCTCCATCTGTTGATGGCAGAAGATCAATGCTGTAAAATTGTGTGTTAATATAAACCTCTGGTGTGTTTTATTTGGCATTTGCGTTATTTCTATCTTTCTGATTATGAAAAGGGAATCTGCCATAGGATCTGGTTATACCTGGAAGTAATTTTAGAGTCTTGTTCGGTCTGCAGCATCCCACAGCCTTGATCAGCAAGATATTATAGCTGTACCTTGTGGTAAGGGTTAGGGAAATACCACTGAGTTTGGGAACTAGATGTCTCCTAGCTCTGTAACAAATCAGAGTGCACATGGGGAAAGCACATTGGCTGCTTAGATATTATTGTTATGTATGGAAAGGATGTTTTATTCTGGAGAAAATCCCTCCTTGGTTACTTGGAAACTAGACTGTATCTTAAAGAGTTTGTATATTAAGAACCAACATTTTATAACTAGATTGGTAGTCATGGCATTCCCACTGCACTGTGCTCACAGTTTTGAGACCCACTTTTGTAGAGGTAACCCAGTAACAGGAAAGCACATGAGGCCATGAGGATGATTTAAATAGAAATACAGGAGTTGGTTGTCTTTGTTGAATTTGTCTTTCGGGGTTTTTTTTGGTTTTGTTTGTTTGGGGGGTTTTTGGTTTTTTGGGGGGTGGGGTTTTTTGTTGTTTTAGGGGTTTTTTTGTGGTTGGTTGGTTTGTTTGGGGTTTTTTTTGTGGTGTTTGTTGGGGTTGTTTGTTTGTTTGTTTGGTCTTTTTTAATGTAGACCTTAAGATCAAAATGTACTCCCAGTTTTATCAGTTTCAATGACCTGCAATTCCCTTGTCTATTACACAAGTGTCGAGCTTATCTGGGGTCTCATGTTGACTAATTTTTTAATGACTTCAATGAATTTCATCTCCTGGTTCTCATTTTTGTTCATTTTACTCTGCAGTAGCAATAGGCTAAGAGTGGGCCCATAGCCAGTTACTCTCTGGCTCAAGTGGCATCTGGAACTCCTGTCTGATGTTTGTCATCCAAAGCCATGTTCATGTTCAAAAACATTATCCCACGTTAGAAAGGAAGGATGCATTTTAATAGCAATTCCAAGAGCAATTATGGGTAGTTGGCTTTGACTGTACAGTTCCAGTTGTATGATAAACATTTATAATTCTTCCATGAATAACTGCAATGCACAGGTTATTTTGAAGCCCTATTGTAACACACACTGTCAAGGGAAGAATTTTGTCTACAGGCTTCAATTGCTGAACTTGGATAAAAGATTTCTCCTCAGTCTCAGCTTTAAGAAAAAAAGAAAGCCTTCCCCATATGATAGAAAATACTGGAGTAGCAAGAGTTAAACTACTGTGGTGAGCTTACAAATCAAACACTGATTGCAATTTGAAAGCCAGATTACGTTGTGTCATTTGCATCTGCAGTATTTCTAGAGCTGGCAAATGACAATGCCCAGTTGTTTTTTATTTCATGTGAATGTTTTTTACTCTCATTTCTGTGAAATTTCTACCCAGGAGGTTATGCAATGGAAATGCTGCCTCTTCCCTACTGAAACCCCACGTGTAGTTCGCCCTTCAGAAATGATGTTTGTATATATGTATATAGCTTAAGACAGCTAAGCTTGTCTAAATAAATAAACAAAAGCATGTTTTTAACATCTTCCATCAAAATTCTGCATTACAGGTAGCTGCAACCTGTTTATAGCCCATAGGGATGGCTTTAGTCAGAGGAAACAAGCACTCCTAAGCAAACACTATGAAGTATATATCTGTTTGAAGCTCTATTTGACACCACAGAAGTTTGGTTATGTTATTCACACCTTTTACTACTCTAAAGAAATAAACTCATTTAACAATAATAAAGAAATTGGGGAATGCTACAGAGTCTGGTTTTATGATGTTTTGTCTTTTTTTCTTCTCCCCACTTCCTGAGCTGCTTTATTTCAATTGATCTTGTTTTAAGTTCATCTTGGATTGCAGCTGATTACAGAGAAGAACTTGTTGCTTATTTGCTGTTACCTGCCTAGGTTTGTGTGAAATGTTTGGGTCACTTATCTGTCTTAGAATAAATGGACTCTGTTCTCTGAATGTGGGTATACTTTTAAATAAAATTAGATCAGCTTACCCCTGCTTTTAGAAGTGCAAAGGTGAAGTTAATAAAGAGTGATTTAGACAATTTTAGTTGTCCCTGTTTGTTGCAATGGAGCAACTTCTTTAAGTGGCCATTGCCAGCTGGGAGAAAGATTTGGCATTTCTGGACCTGGCAAACACTTGGCGAGATGGCTTTGCTGTGCCGCTGCCCTGCATCACCATTGTTCAGCTCCACAGCCTCTAACCAGTGCCTAGAGAAGGAAAAACCTGAGTTAATGCTGTTTATCAGGTTGTGTACAGCTGTAATGAAGATCTTGTCTTGTGATCACTTATGCAAGTGAGTAATTTCATTCACACCAGTGAACTCCGTGACTTCAGGGAGACTGCTCTCAGTGGTTTGCCGGCTTGAGGCTGCCGTGTGTAAATTATGGCTGCTGGATGTTTTCTAATTATGCATTTTTAATTAAATATTGCATATCAAAAATATAAACTATATTTCTCTAGAGCCAAAGAGTAATATGATACATAACATTATTTGGATGAAGGGGCAGGGGTTGGAGGAAGAGCTGTCATCGCATTTTCTGAGTGACATCGATTTGTGTGGCTAGCATTTTAGTAATAAAACCCAAAATGTAAATCTGTAGCCTGCTGTGAAGGGAAGTTCTACAATTTCAATGAACACTGCAGGATTTGCTCATAAATATTCATTAAACAGGGCCTTGCTGAAAATGAAACTTAAGTACTTAAGGTAATGGAATAAAAGTAGTTGAGAAGCTCTTTTAGGCATGTTCAAAAACAGGATAGGAAAGAGAAAAGTTAAGTAGCATGAAGTCTGACTTGCTTTTTGGTGTTGAAAGATGTTAAAAGCACTATATGGTTAATGGCAGTGAAATGCCTTGTCCTGCTGTTAGTGAAGCCACATTAGCTTTTGATGGAAATACTGTAAAATTTCTGCCTCCTTGGACCTGTGTTCAGTTACATCCTTCTGTGGCATTATTGTGTCAGGATTTTTGCTTCTTTACGTCTAGAATACAATACATGTGATTGTGTGCAATACATGATCATTGTGAAGGTCATCAGCAAGGTTGTCCACACTAAAAACAGCAAGGTTTTGTTTACTTTTATTTTGTTTTATTTTTTTTTTAATTAAGACCCCCAGAAAGAGTATAATTTTTGTTTTTGTGCCTCAGGGTGTGCTGCATATTTAACCAGATGGCATTTCTGGAAGTTTTGACAGGATCCTGAGATAGCCATGGCTTTGAATTGTAAGTGCCAGCTCTGTTTTCTCAAAATAAATAGGCTGTCAGGTACTGCTGGGCTGCTGATCTCTAGAGATGGGCTTTCTCAGAAAGGGGTGGCTTTTGGAATAGGGAGAACTTTGCAGGTTGAGAGAAATTCAAATAAAAGATGAGAAAAGCAAATTTTTTCCTTGTGCCCTAGAATGAGGAGATTTTTCCTTCCAGTTTGTCTTTCTCACATCCAGCAGTTTTCAGTGGCTCCATGTGTTGGAGAACCTGTGCAAAATTTGGGTTCCCAGGTGAACTTACTCCTCTTTGTCCCCCAAGAGCTGACACTGGTTCTGCTCCCTGCTTGTCTTGGGAATCCCAGTGCCTTGAGTTACTGGTGCCTCAGGCTATTGGTGCCTCCTGTGCTTTTCCTGCATTTTGTGACCTCCAGAAGGTCTCCAAGCTGAGAAATCCCCTATTCATTTGAGTGCAATAACCTGAAAGAAGATGGAAAGGGCAGGTTTTTAACACAATTTGACATTGAACTTTCTCAGATGTGACTCCTCTAAATTGCAGCCAGTGCCTTTTGAGAAGCAGACAGAATAGGTGTCAGAGCAGCTCCTCAAATAAACATGGACACTTGGAAAAGCCAGGGCTGATTGGGATTCAGAGGGTCTTCTGCTGCCAAATCAACTTCATGGATACTCTCACCCTGCCTGCGAAAGGATAGTGTGAGGGAGCTGAATCCTGAAGGAAGTATTTTTGGGCAAATGTGTAGTGTCTCCATGGTTAACTGAGAAATTTTCCCCTGCTTGTCTCAAATGAAAAGCTGTTTGCTGAAAGAACAGGTGGAGTCAGTTTTTCCCTCAACGTCCCATAGAGTTGGCATTGCTGTAGTGTTGCATTTAATCCTTTCCTGATGCCTTCATGGCTCGTTTAGTCTGTGGTCACATAAACGATGCACATATTGTGTCATGCTGTCTGGAAATAGGAAAGGAAGTGCTTATCTTCCATGTAGTGAAACATACAGGATTTTGTATATATTAAACCATTGCTGCTCATCTTTGACACAAACTACAAGCAAATAATATATATTTGCATACCTTGTAACTATTTAATTATTTAAGATGCTGCCTTGGCTAAAAACTGTTGGTAAATCTAATTAAATGTTGCAAGGCAAAGTGATTTGTATTCTTCATTTAAAAGAAAAAATAATTCAATAAAAACAATTATTATAGACTATATTTCAGTAAAAGTTTTCTTACTGAATTTGCTCTGTTATTTTTAAAATAATTGCCAGAGAAGACGATTTTTTTTTTTAAAAAAAGGAGATACACCCCCCTCTTTAAATCTCATTGATTTTTTTGCTGCCCAGGCACAGCTAGGGGAGGGCTGCAAATTGGGGGCAGACACAGCACATCCCTGATGGCAGCTCTTGATGGCTTTGCTATTGCTCAGCCCAGGCAGAGACCTCCTGTCTGCAGTAGCTCTCACAAGCAGTATGGAAAGGGTAGGAGAAGACCTGAGGTGATGGTGAGGTTGCTCCTGGTACGGATTAACAAAATATCTTTCTTGAGACCTGATGGCAGCTGGCTTGGCAGTGTCACACAGAGACACTGTGCATTGATGTGTTGGCCCTCTTATTCCACACCATAATAGAACTGAACTTTAATGTTTGTAAAGTTTCTCAAAGTTTTTTGTTCTGTTTCAGTCTCTCAGTATTCTGTGAAATCTAACATTGCTAAATAGTCAGAAAAAATTCCTCTTCCTTTGAATGTTACACAGGCTGTGCCAAATCCTCTTTTTCTCTCTGTATATGCCTCCTGCAACAAATACAAAGGGGGGCAGGGGGAGCTCATGAGGATATATACTCTTGAGACACAAAGAATAACAGATGCAGTATTTTGAATCCTTCATTATTAGTCTGTGCTCTGTCAGACAGTTTCTACATCCCTTTAGAATTTTGATGCCATCATTTTGAAACAATCACAGATGTTGTAATTATGAGAATAAATTAATGCAGGTAGTAGTCATCATCTTTTACCTGTCCATCAAAATGAGACTATTATTGATTTTTGAAGTCTTCATTTGAGACTATTACTGAATTTTGAAGTCCCCTTCAGTGATCTGTTTACCTGCAGAGCTGCCATTTCAACTTGACTGTAGCATCCTAACTAAACTTTCTAAATTGCTATTCTCAGCTGAAGATGTATCACAAAATTGAACAAATGACCTTTACAGTGTAATAACATCCTTTAGCTGTGGAATTAGTGTGTTGCATCTATCACTCCTGCAGGCCTTGAGGTGTGTGCCTGGTTCTGCAGTGCCATTCCTGTAATAATGTCACAGCCTGGAGACAGACACTTCTCCCTTCAGTGTAGCTACCACTGAAATTGGTACTCTTGTTTCAGCATTACTATTACCACCATGTGTTATGGAGGTGATAAAATAACAAAATGTATTTTTGAACTATTATTGACCTATTTTTTACTGGTTTTTTTCACCAAAGTTCATTCTTACCCTGGTCGTTATCCTGTGAATAATCTTTTGCTTAGATTAAGCAAGATAGCTAAAGCCTTGAGAGAGAGAAAACTTAGTCTGAGGCTTTGCACAAATAATTGAAACACTCTATAACCTGTTGTACACAACAGGATATTTTGGTGCTCTAGAAACTTAACTCTCAATTGGAAAGAGAAATATGTACTCATTGCTTCAAAGAACAATTAGGTGTTTTTAATACTGCACTCGCAAAACTTTACATGCTGTAGCTAATAAAATGGAACTTAGTTTACTAAATACTTGTAAATGAAAGACAATTTACAACATATACAGTAACAGAAAATGATGATTCACAATGAAAACTTTAAAGTGTCTGATTTAGGCTTCTAACTTTCAAGTCAAGAGGATTTAGCATTCACAAATGAAAATGTTCATTTGTGTAGATTAATCTTGTAAATTAATTGAGGTACACAGCCCCGGGATGGTATTGGCAAGCCTTATGATTGTCAGTTGTTCCTTAGTAGAGGTGTGATCCTGGCAAGGAAGACTGAAATGGGTGTTGGCAGAAGTTCTCACTTAGGCCTCACCTGGGGAAGCACCATTAAAATTGGGAGTAATTTTGAGAGGAAGCAAGAGAAGACTACAAGGTCTGACCATCGGGAAGAGAAACCAGAAATACTGCATTGCTGTTTGTCATAAATGACCAGCTGTAACAAATTTGAAGGACCTGATCCATTCTGGGAGTTAGTTCAGATGGTGACAGCACATCCTCTGTCACTAAGGGCAGCACAAAAGGGTGAGATCACACTTTTGAAGACAGAGGCTGTTGCTGGGCTTTGTGAAGAGGAGTGGTAAAAATGTCCCAGAAAATAAGGAGAGCTGCTCTGTCAGTACCTGCAGGGTGCCCATCTCATTGTCTTCAGGGAGAAAGCCACACGTGGCTAGGCCAACCATTCCCTTGCCCTCTGTTGTTTTCCCACTGCAGTTGCACAGCCCAGTTTATACATATTCTTGAGTATAATCTTTATCTTTGTAATAACTGTGCTTCTGCACTCTTGGGTCTGCTGCAGGAGTTGTTATAGCTCCAGTTAAGTAGGTTTCCAAAACTCACTTCCTCTTAGCGATCCCTGTTGTACCAGTCACCTCCATTACCATCCCCACAGCTGACTTTCTGGAGTCTCAAATCAAAACTTGTGAGGCACTTCAGTGAGTTTCCATCAAATTTCGTAGCTCACTACTTGTATATCATAGGCTTTGAGCTCTTGTGTTTCTGAAAGGGAAAAGTTGCTTCTTTCACTTTGCAGCGATTTTTTTTTTTTTCCTCAAAAATTTATGTAATCTTTGAGCCTGAAGGAAGAGAGAGACTAAGAATAAAGTACACCTATGGATTCATCATAGAGACTGAGCAGTCAAAAGCAGTCAGAAACATCAAAGAACAGTCTTATTTACATTTAAAGCTAATTTGAGGACAGTTATACTGCTGGTGACGTTCCTGGTGTGTTTACTTGAATCTGAAATGTAGCTATTCCTTAGTTTGAGAACACACTGTGTGTGACTGTGTGGGCATCAGCAGCATTGTGATTTGCTTTCAAGCAAAAGGAAAAATGAACAAAGAAAGAGTGAGTCACCTTAAAGACAGGAGAGTGAGAGTGGAAAAATGTGGACAAGTATCTCTAGCAATAGACAAAGTTTAGGGAGGCCACTGACGGTAATATTATACTTTTATTTCCACAAGAGAATAAGAACACCATTCAGAAGTTGGACCAGCTCTTACAAGGGATTGGAAACTCTTTTGGCTAAAAGAAGGCTGAACTTAGTTCTCTGTGGTTTCTCACAAAAGTGTAAAATATTTGTGTTTTGCTCAATATTGTTCCACTTGCATTTTGTTTGGAAACCAGATGTGGGAAGAAAAGACCTTGTGCCTCTCACTGATTCTAGAAGTGTTTGTGCATCTTTAGGAAGGTGCCTGCCAAAGCTATCAAACCCTGGATCAAAAATGATGTTTACCTGAAGTCAGTCCCCATGTGGGACTGTCTGATGCTGTGGTGTGGGAGGGCTCTGGGGGAACAGCCTGACCAGGAGATGCTGTATTTGCAGCCCCCTTTCATTTCTAATGTTGCCATTCACCAAATGTGAAAGCTGGAGCTGTTGCAACTATTGACTGCACCTCTTACAGCCATTCTCTGTGAAATTATTCTGAAAAGTAGAAAAATATACAGCACTAATAACTAGAAATCTTTTAGAAATCTGGGCAAAAAACTAGCAATGCAGGACTTAGTTTTGATTATATTAAATTTATTTGTGGGGATGCAGCTCAGATGTGATGCCTAATATAAATCTAAATCTAATGTTTGTGCTCAAAAGGAAATACTAATTAGCAAGGTGGGATAACTGTCTGCACCTCTCCTCCTCCTTTTAGTATCAAGAGGATGAAATGAAGTAGTTCTTAATGTGTTCTCATCCAATTACATTTGGCTAAAATTATTCATTGATCACTAATCACTGGCAGTTGTTTACACAAAACAGTGCTTGTATGCAGCATGCAGCATATTGAGGATTATTGCTATAATAGGAGCTAATCAATGAAAACCACTTGTGACGCTCTTAATGAGGTGATAGTGAAAGGGGCTTTTTTTGTTTACCACAGCAATAGCTTTTTCAAACCAGACAGAGCTCTTTGCATCCAGCAGGAAACTGGTTTGCAGCATTAGATCTCAGGCACCATTTTTCTGTTTCTCTCCAATAATATTAAAGTTGAAAAACGATTATTCCGGTCCCCCTTTATTAAACAAGCTATTACAAAGCAAGTGAAGGATTTCTGCACCTTCAATTTTCCACCTAATAATAGTAAAGTATTTTCATTGTTGCCTTGACAATATTAACGCTATTTTTTTTCCCAATGCCTAAAGCAAGGAGTCTCACCATTTTCTTTTCCAGGCTGAAACAGATTGTGGCTTTAGACTTTAATATTAAAGACAGGTTTCTTTACTGGTTTTCACAGTGATTGGTTAATTCACAAGCTTGATATTCACCAGTAGATGAGATGTAGAAGTAAACTAAATCTTCACAATAGCCTTTGGATTATTCTTGACAACACCAATGTTTTGCACTGAGACATACCTTAACTCTAGAACTGCAATGTACCTTAACATAAACACATGTCAGATATTAGGCATTTAGGCAAAGTTAATGTCATTGGCCTACATTTTTTTTCTAGTTTAATCATGCCATGGCTGTGCCTTAAAGCTTCAGAAACACTCATTCTGGTATTTTTGGAGGTGCTGTGTTCTCAAAGATCTGCTGATTTATTAGAGAACAGTGCATTCAGCACCCCTAAAAATAGATGGGTGAAGTTTTGGCTTCAGAGAACATTCATTTTTGCAATCAGAAATGGGATGCAGAAATAGCCTTCCCCAGGCATGTGCTCTGAATGTCAGGCTGCAGCTTGCTCTGTTCCACCTCCAAACAGTAAGAAATCTAAGATGGAATGATCTTCATTGGAAGACCCTTTAGTTACTTCTTTTTAATTATTTACGCTGAAAATACTGCAAGTGCAACAGGAAGCTAAAAGTTCTTATATTATGCAAATTCAATGAGACTTTGGGGACAGCCATTAATATTTGCATGCTGGATAGTTTGGTTTGCTGCTTCAATTATCTGAAGCTTGATCACTGTGTGTAATCATAATTTGTTCATAAAACTACCCAGGCCTGTCAGCACAGTGCCTGAAATTAAGCTTCTTCTGCTTGTGCAGAGCTTATGAAAAATTGAGTGGCAGTTCATTTTCACAAAACATGACAAACATAAAAGAAATTATGAATTAATTTTAAACCCTGCTTAGCACAGTCTTATCAATTTGATGGAACCTTTTGTCTTTAGAGAAGTCTGGCATCAGGGCTGATACGCTTAATTAGTATCAAGCATCTCAAAATGTCTGTGACTGGCAGGTTAGATCATTTTGTGTCCTCCCCCAACCTCCCTATGAATTGCAGTTTGAAATGTAACAGTTTTCTTTAGGGAAGCTGGCTAACATAACTTTCACACCTTTACATCAAATTAAACACATGACAATGCTTCATCTGCAACAGCAATCCCAAAGACTGGCACAACCCACCAAATCAAAATTAAATAAAGACATTTCCTGCTGTGGAGTCTCTTTAGATTTGAGATTAATGTCTTGTAATGGCAATATACTTTGTTTTTAATGTGAATGTAATGTTTTTGGTTAGCACTTGGAAAAAGTAACCCATCTGACACAAGAAATCAAATAGGTTGCTGGATATCTCCAATAAGGACTTTGGAGATGATAAAAATCGGAGTGTTTTATTAAAAAATTCTGCCTCCTGTCAGTGAGATTTGAAAGCAGTATGTACCTTATCCAGGTATTCTTCAAATAATTATCTTCCTGGATTATGCTGAGGTAGGGGTGTCCCTAGTGTGAAAATAAGGATTTGAGTCCCAAATATTTATCTAAGAGATATGAACAGATATAATTTGTCTCCTAGAGAAAGGGGAGAAAGAGTAGAATAATAATAATTAGGGATGATAAAAATAATTGTCTAGGTTCTCCTGTTCTCTCACTGAAGTGAAGCCTTGTAATTAATTACACCAATTTCCTCAAGGTAATTCCTGGACTGTGGTGATGTAACAGGAGTATTGCTAGACCTATAGAATGGTAGAATAAGTTTAGAATCTTTCAATTTCTCCTATCCCTGCATATTTTTAACAACATCTAGAGAAAAAGTTGGGTGTCCAGAAAATATTGCATAAAGTTGTGCTCATGGAAGAGCTATTAAAGCTGAGTTGAATTTGGACTGTAAAATCTTAAGTCTAACTATGTGGCAGTCAAACTATACTTGATTTTTGGATATTGATCAGATAATCACAGTGGTGAACCCTTGCTCTGTGATACATTTTGAATCTTTCAATAAAGACTTTTCAATTCTTTGTTGATATTTTCTGGACTTTCAGTCAGGCTCAGCTATGCTTCATGTTCTTTTCTCCTACTGGCATCTAACTCCCATTGGAGTTACTGGGATAATTTCCTGAGGAAGGAGGACAAGTTTAGACCTATATCATGTATTTCTTTTTTATGTGCAAAGAGAGGGAGAAAGAATGAAATTGCCCTCAAGTATCTCAAAGAAGAAATAAGGTAATCTTTTTTTTTCTCCTCTGCTCTGCAAAATGATTTTTTTTTTTTTTTCCCATTTCATTTTATTCCCCCAAGAGTCTTCTGCCTCTCAGAGTCTGGCTGCCTTAAGTTCACATTGCACTGGTAGAAATGGATATGGTTTATACACCTGCAGGAGCCTGGACTTTGAACAAACAGTGTGATCATGCTTAGGATTATGTTAAGGAGATCTCTCAAAATTTGTTCTACAATCCTGAGCTTTCCATAAACCTTTCTATGACTTTCATAATGTGTTTCTTTTGTGTGAACTTTGGCTATTCCTGTTGCTCCTCCTGTGGTCTTTACCACCCTGCCAGGGCTTTAATACATGTCAAATAAGCACCTTTTCTGCATTCCAGGTTGAACTTCCATCTTCCTTCATATGTTTTGACCATTCTGGGCCGAATCTAGTTTCCCTCTTACAGTGAAAATGTTGTGAACTGAGGAAAACAACCTATTTCAAGAAGGCTGCCTTCTTTCAGGCTGATAATATTTTTATGCTGCTAGCTGTGCTCTCCCCAGAGGAACCTTGGCTTAACTCTAAACTCAGTTGTCACTGCTAGTCTTCATTTCTCATCATTTCCAGAATTACTGTACTGTAAAAGTAATTTCTGAAATATCATTACAGATTAAGACAAAGCCTTTTCTTTTTATATCATATAGCTTAGGGAGCCTTGGTATGCTAAGAGACCTGTTTGTGTCAGGAGAAAAATGGTTTTTTACTTACATTTCAAATTTAATAGCTACTAAAAGCATTTACTCATTATGCAGCTACCAGCACATGGAGCCTTTCATACATATATTGTTGGTAATGACAATACTGCTTTTTAAAAATCTTTTTTGAGATGAAATTACCAGAAATGCAGCTAATGAGGCACAACTTGGCAAATCAGTAGTTAAGTGCTAGTTCAGTCCATGTGCTGCTCACTGGTGAAGAGTTGTCCTCATCCTGTGCCTTTGATTTCCAGCAGCAGTGCATGGATGGGTCATGAGTGTGTTCTCATACCCTGAATCCTTGAAAATTTGCTGCTCTGCAAGTGTTGGGGCTTTGTTTTTTTTTTTTTGCCTTTGTACATGAAAAACTGCTAGGATCATATGTTAGCACTAACTTTTTTATTTCTCTCAGGCCTATGGAACAAAGAAGTTGAAATTTGCACCAATATCATTATGGAATACTTCTTGCATCATGGAAAATTTCATACCTGCTTACACAAGCTCCACTCTCTGAACTTGGTGGAGATGTTTCTTTTTTTAGGCAGGAAAAGATTGGATTTGACTGTATTTGTAGCTTTCCTTTATTCACTAGAAATACTCTGTTAAAGTGGTTTGTTTTTGCTGCATGTCAGCAGTGTAAATGACATGCTTCAGAGCAGTGGTGGGCACTCCGAAGTGGTCAGCCTGAAGTTTATTAGGATTTTTAGATCATCTTGAGTGGCATGTGATTAAAGGGATGATTTTGAAGTTTCACACTGCGGCTCTGTTAATGCACTTGTCATTTTTCAAGTGGTACTAGTGCAGGAGTCGTGGAGTGGTTCTTTATGACCCCAGTAAAGCAAACCTCTAATGAAGAGCCCTTTTCCTTCTACCTAGTGCTATATGCAGTTCAACTTTTTAAGGGAAAATAAAGAACTTAATGACAACTTCATGTCCAGCTATGAAAACTGGCATCTCCTGTGTTGCCTTGAGTTTCCTTTTTGCCTTTTAACACTCTTGGATGTCAGACAGGTGTGCTAATCTAAACCTTCCCTCAGATTATTTACTCAGGTTTCTGAGTTGTACACACCTAAGTGTACTAAAGTCACACTCCTAAAAATGTCTGCCAGTCTTGGCCTCAGGGGAACGTTTTCTTCCAATCTCTAAATTGTCAATTTGTCCTGGAAGTGGAGCTTCTGTGCTAAACAACAGGGAGTAGTAGAGGGCAGGACAATTGTACAGAGCAGGAGACTTGAAGCACCTGGGAAATATTTGGCTGTGCAGTTCTTCCCACAGGAATGTAATCAGCTCCCTTCTTCCACCATCTGGAAGAGGGAGCATTTTTGCCAGCAGAGGAACTTGCTCTGCAGTCCCCATCCTGCCTGCCTTCTGTTCTTTTCTCCACAAAGAGCATTTTCTCCCTTTCTGACTTCACAGGCTGATCCAGAATCCCACGTGAGAAAGTAAATGGAGGTGGCAGTATTGTGGGATGGATACTTCCTGATTTTGTCAAAAAAAAAAAAAAAAAAAAAAAAAAAAAGGAAGGAAGTTACATTCTGCTCAAGCTTTGAGAGGATGTGCTGACCTGTGGAAAATAATGGTCAACACTGGCTTTGAAATGAAGCTGTGCTTTTTGCTGTTCCAAACCACATTTGAACATCTTCCAAATGATTTGGTAGAGTTTCATGGATAGAGATGAAACAGAATGGGGTACAGTAGCTTGGGGTTTATTTTGTTTTGCTTTCCCATCATCCCTTAGCCAGAATTTCTCTGCAATGGAGATTCTGGTTCTGTTTGAAGCCATGCTTTCTTGTGTGTTAGAGATGTGGTTCGTGTGTGTAATACAGGCATTAGTGAGCTGCATCAATGCATCTTTAATTCAGCTGTTGTTGTCAGTGATGAGAAAAGTGCCTTGTTTCTTAGCTCAGAGTTGCTTAGAGGTGTTATTCCTGCAGCATTGGCTTTGAGACTTCCTTGTGACATGTAGTCGGTGTTTTAATAACTTTGGGGTTTTTTAAATGTAATTAAAGAGATGAAAGTAAATTATCATTTCTAGTTGTTATTGATGGAGTATGGTAAACACACTTACAAATTATCTGCTGCCCCTCAGGTTAGGTGGGTTCTTTATGTAACCAGCAGATTCTGGTTATTGTTTTGATGCAAGTGTGTGACAGGGACATGTAAATGCACAACCCCAGGTTGCGTGTGTTGCAGGGGCAGGGCTGTAGGATCTGTTTGTGACTGCAAGACAGCTCCTCTCTTCTGCTTACATGACTGGAAAAAATCATAAAGATCATCAGGAAGATGTTTAACATGCTCATGGTTTAGCCTGTGGCCTCTCTGAAATGGATTCTCTGGGTTACTTTTCCCCACCCAGGCTGGTTAAGTGAATGTCAGGCATGAAGATGAGAATGGGAGCCTCAGAGTTAATGTTACATCAGCCCCTGAGAAGTCACATCAGGAGCAAACCCCCTGCTACTACCAGGGCCAGTTAAACAAGGTCTGAAGGATGTGATGCACTGTAGCAAGCTAAGGGGAAAACATGAAGTTATTTAACAGCATTTAATTAAAATGTTTCCCATAATAACGGCGCATGCATCTTTAATGATCGTGAAAACTGTTTTCGTTGCTTGTTCTTCATTTTGAACACCAGTTCTCACAGAATTTTCATATATAGAACTGAGTATATGCGATAATCAACAACTGTTCAGATGAACGAAGTTGGTGTTAAAATATTAATATTACAAAAATCAAACAGTCTTTTCTTAAAAATAAAAGCCATTTACTCCAGAGCAAAGCTCAATTGAAGCAATGCAATTCCTCCTTGTCCTTTTATCCATAAATAATGGATCTTGAAAAAATGAAAGGACAACTTTGTGAATTGTTAAGGGTAAGAAATATTCAAAGATTGAAACCACAAATAAAGTATTATTTAAAGTAGTTAATCACATGTTGATTCTGGGGATTTTTGTTTCTAACCTTCACTCTTACATTGCTCTCAATGTGCCAGTTAGTTCTTAGGGAAGGTTATTTCATTTTCAGAGTGTAGTGAAGAACTAAATCACTTCTGATTGAGCATCTACCAAAGTGCTGGGCAAGTCACACACTTCTTATTTGTATTATTTGCACCTCAGAGGGAGAACAGATGCAGACCTCTGAGAGAGGACTGGAAATCAGTAAAAGAATAAGACCAGCAGATGCTCAGATTATCAAGCCTAAAGTGGCTAAATCTTGAAACTGTGGCACTTGCGATCCCAAAGTCAGCACAATCTGCCAGAGATGTTGCTGGTTTAAGTGGCCATTTGTCTTGTACAAAGAGAAAATACAGGGGAACTGAAGGCAGTTATTTATTAATTTATTATTCTGGAGTTTGAGACAGTTCAAGCACCTATCCAAGTCACAATGTCCTGAAGTTCTTTCTCATCAGCTCTGAACACAGGTTTTATAAATCAAGTCTTTCTGTGCATGTTATTTTGGTGTGGTGTGTTATTTTTAACCTCCCTTGCTGCAATGATGTCGGAGTGATGAAGCTGGGACGTGTTTGAGTGCTCCGTGGGAAGCAAAGCTGAGACCAGTTTCACAATTGCCATCCTGAAAACCAAACACACAATGTTCTTCTGAACCTGCTTCCCCTCCAATGAGCTGCTCAGTGCCTCCTTTAAACCATGCAGCACATCTCCTGCTTCATCTCTCCTTACAAAACAGGAAAGGAAAATTGCTGCAGAATCAACGTGTGCCCAGCCAGAGGCTGCTGCTGCTGCAGAAGGGGCACTGCTGTCCCCCAACTGTGCCCACCTTCCTGCTGCCAAGCATCACTCTGCTGAACTGTGTCCATTTAGTGGCACCTTTGAATTCAGATAATTCTTGGATTCAGATAATCAGAAACAGAGAATGGATGTTAAACTTTTTTTTTTAAAAGAACAACTGTGTCAAAATATTTTGCTAGCAAAGTGATACTGGTTAAGCAATATTTGCCTGATACAAAGCCTTTAAGATGCTTCCCTTTTTTAAGAAAATTGTTTTGAAGAACTGTCCTTGGGCAGTTAACCTGGACTTGTAAGCTATATATCTGAATTATATTATAGAAATGTTAGATGCAAAAATAAGAATTTTCACTAAGTTATAATTTTAAGTAGCTAATGGACCAAGGATATATAACTTGGAGTTAAGTTTCCATCTCATTCCTTAGTTTTGAAAACCTTTGACTGGTGTATTTCAGAATTTTGTCTTCATTGAAATAACAGAGTCAGAAAATTCTGTAAGGAAGTTTCTGATGGAGAAATCTGAAGCAGAGCAACAAGAGTGGGTGGTGGAAGTGACAGAAATTGCCACAGTGGATGTCAAAGACTGTATGAGAGGTTTACAAATAGGAGAGGTGATGGCATTAATAATGTTTTGCATTACTGCATCAATTACCTGATTCACTGTGCCAGTGAAGAACAGGATCTAATAACTTCCATCTCTTCCTGTTGAAGCATATTAGCTATCCATTTGCTGAGGGGTTTTTAATTTGCAGAGAGATGAAATGCTGTTTGAATACAAGTGTTGTTGAATACAAACCAATGACAAATATATATGTGTAATCTAACTGCAGTTTACAAAAATATTTTCAGAAAAAACATTCAGTGAAATCATTTGATGTCTCTAGTTTGATTCACAGTATGTAAGAAATCTATATTCACATTCTAAAATCTTCAACTAAGCAGCTAAGACTTTCTTTTCTCTGCCTCTTGGATTTATTTTGAGACAGGAAATACAAAGTTTGCCCTTTAAAATATGAGTGTGGTGGCCAGTGCATGTCTTTTTAAAAATAAAGTGAAATTGGTAAATTGGGGAGGAGGCTTTCAAAGAAGAGTGGAGTTTAGTTAGTTGAATTTGCTGTAACATATTGTTATCATAGAATCATTTCTATGATAAGGGGCACATTTTTATGGAAAGATATTAATGCACAGAAGTTCTGTAGGGATTTGTAGCTCCATAAGAAGAGTAAAATGCATGTTGAAGAATGGCTCAGAATGAGCCTCTTTGCGCTTGTCTGGGAAATCCAGTTGTTAGTGTATCTGGGTGCTGGAATGGAAATATTACAAAAACCTTACCTGACCCCCTAGCTTGAGCCATTCAATATAATATATGCAAGGATGTTACAATTTCTTGATCTTTTTACTTGAGTAAAAATTTTAATTATAAATCAGAGAAAAATACAAATATTGCTAAAATAACTTCCCGAATTCCATTCAGTACCAGGAACCATCACCAAAGAATTTGATTAAAAGAGTCAGAGCTGTGCTAAAGGCAGTTTTCTCCAGTGTGGTAAAGCCTTTATTAAAATTCCAATTAAAATTCACCAAGAGGAAGGCTGCTGTTTGTGCCACTTGTCCTGGGAGCCACAGGCATCTCTGTCTCGTAGAGATGTTTTTTTGCTTGTTAATTGTATTCACATTTTGTAATGTATAGAAAGGTACAGAAGCAGGATTAGGGCTTGGGGGCTTCTGGATAAATTGTTGGTTTCTATAATGGTGTTTGCACTATGTGTATACAAGGGTAGGTTAACATATTTAATAGGAATTTTTGCCCTTTGGTATGGGAAAGGATTAAAATAGGAGTAAACATTGTACATTGGTGACCACTTTGCGTGTATTTGAATTCTTTGTAAAATATATTCTCACTTTGAATGACCCTATAAACATTAATGAAGCAAGGCTGTATTTTCTTGAGATTCATGCAAAGTTAATATTTGAGGAAGCTGAGTGTGAAGTACTGTCATGGAGAAGCAGTGTGGCTGTAATTTTTAAAGGTGTAAATATCGTATAAGGTTTTTAGCCAGTGGATCTGGCTGATAAAGGTCTGTCCAAGGCTGGCTGGAGAGAAGTGTAGGAGAGGCTGCTCAGAGAAAAACTCTGATCCTAGGTAGTAATATCAGGCATTTGTTTCCAGTCAAGTGTCCTCGAAGCCAAAGGGATGAGGAATAGGCTTGCAGCCCTGTGGAATTTGCTCATCAGAATGTTTGTATGGTATTAATGATAAGGAATATTAAACTCGTACTCCTGGTTTATATTTAATGAGGATACAGCATTTCACATGGAAACTCAAATTGTTGTGTAGCACCACTCAGGAAGATGCACCTTATGACAAGAATAAAATATCTTCTTCCCCATTGCAGAGGGGCTCTTTACAGGAGAATTGAGTGACAGGACAAGGGGGAGTGGGTTCAAACTGAAAGGGGGCAAGCTGAGATCAGATATTAGGAAAAATTTCTTCCCTGTGAGGGTGGCGAGGCAGTGACACAGGTTGCCCAGAGAAGATGTGGATGCCCCATCCCTGGAAGTGTGCAATGACAAGTTGGAGCAACCTGGTCTAGTAAAACATGTCCCTGCCCATGGTGAGGACTGGGAGCTAGACAATCTTTAATGTCCCTTCCAACCCAGGCCATTCTGTGATTATATGATCTGTTTTCCCACAAATCTACTTGCTTGTAGCAGTTCTGATTGACCCCTTATTTGCTGGTCCCAAGACTGGATGGAAATGTTAATAAAAGCTAATTTTGCAACTTTGGCAACTACCAAACCTCCCAATGCCCGGCATGGCTTGGGAGTCACATCATTAGGAGTGCGAGCCCAGGAAGCTGCTTCAGGTGGTGGCACTTAAATTTGGAACAGGTCATGGGGGTCTGGACCTGCTGCTTCTTGGTGATTGCTATAGCATGTTCTGTGTGACCAAAGATGCAGAGCTGTCCTTGCTGGCCATGATCCATCAGCTCCTCGAGGACACAACCACCCCACTTCCACCAGCCCAGGGGCTCCCACGCTGAGGAGAGGTGGTGCATGGACACCCTGGTGTTATTCCTGCTCTTTGCTGTGACTAATTGCAGAAATCCTGTGATGGCTTTAATGAAGTTATGGCAGTTACTTAACATTATACACAGAGCTTGCTGTAGGTGGCAACTGTAGGATTTGCTGAACTCACAGGTTTTTGGAGTGTAGCGCTGAAACAGCTTAAGGCTCCATCAGTTCTAGTTCTGCCATTAAGCATTGCCCCAGTCTGCAAAATGAATATGGATGACATCTGAGAAGGTTATGCTAATTAGTCTGGTTGAAGTCATTCCATGGCTCAGACTGCGTAAATTAATATTTTTAACTCTCATTTTAATGGGAGGAACAATTGAGAGCAACTCTAAAATGAGAGCATCATAAAAAGCTATTGCTAGCCTGTAGATGTGACTCTAGATGATGATGATGCTAATAAAGAGAGGATAACGTGTTTTTCTAAATATCTTTCTCAAAAGATATGGAAATGAAGTCTAATACATACATTTCAGGGTTTAGTTTCTATGTATTTATTCCACTACTGTACAAGTAAAAGATAGTAATTTATAAATATGGTACAAAATTTGAATGTTATGAACTTTAAAATTTTTAGAAAAACTATTGAGTCTTTTTAGTATTGAAATTAGGTCTTTTAGTGTGATAGGTGCAGACCAAATTAATTTCACATTTTTTCTGTTTCAGTGTAGGTGATCTGCTCAGCTGAGCTAGTCTCTGTCTGCATATTTGAAACTACCATGGGTCTCTTTGCCTCTGAAATATTTAAATACCTTGCTTTTTTCTGCAGTATTGTGTGGAAGACCCAGGTTAACTTTGTTTGCTCGACAGAGATGCTGTTACGCCTTTTGTGTAATGCTGTGCTTATGTATATTTGTTAGAGGATTTTGGAATTCTCAGTCATCTCTTCTGTAGTTTCTGGGGTGGAAAAAAAAGCCATAATCTCTCCCCCACCTCACTTAGGAAGCTACTTAAACACTGAAATTTCCCAAAATATTGTTAAAAAAAGAAAAATACTTCTCCTTTTACATAAATCTTAAAATTTTGCAGGGCACAGCATTGCTTAAAAGAATTTAAATGTAGAAATGGAGCAAAGAGGACTAGGTTAAATTGAAATTTCTACATATTTTGTGTAATGCCCCATGATTTCACTCATCAAAACATTGAGACCTAAATATGCATCAAAACCCCACTATCAGAAAGAACCTAAGGTCTAAGACAGCAGGTGTGCCAGGACATACTTGAATATCACTGGAGATGTGACTGTAGCATATTTAGACATAATTCTGCATTATGTGTGAGTGATGGGACTAATGATGGAACAACTGAAGTTTCATGTAAGGTTGTGGGAAAAAATTTTGCAATTTGTGAGTTATTTGGCCAATCTGTGCTACATCATCATCCCTGAATTGCCACCTAAGGGAGCTATACTAAGGGTTCAGGTATGTCTGCCTTAGCCCATGTGTCCTTCACAGAAAGAGGTTTTGAGGAGAATTCAAAATCTTGGTAAGATAAAATTTCATTTGTGTATGAGATTATCTGAATATAACCATAGAAGTGGCTGAGGAGACAACCCTGAGGAGCTGGGCAGAGACACCTCCAAAGAGCCACTGAAGGGGGATCAGCCTGGCAGGAGGGCAACCAGAGCTAGGACAAGCAATGGACTAAGTCATTGTTGTATTTTAATATTTATTGTTGTTTAATCACTTTGCTGTTTAATTTACAGTAGCAGCTGCTGTAAAAACACCAATTACACCCCAGCACTTCTGCCTGGGGGTGGCAGGTCCATCTCTGCTCCTCTGAGGATGCCTGAGCCACTTGCCCTTGCCACACATGGGCTGTAGCTGAAGATACCCACCCCTTGAGGGGTTCAGAGAGAGCTCTGACAGAGGTTTTCAACCTCTGGCACGCTGTCCCAAACAGGCTGTGCTGTAGCTTTAAACCTTTGAACACTTGGCATGAATTATTTTATAAGAATAGTTTAAAGAATTTATTGCATTGAACATCTCAGAGGCATGCACACGTGGCATGCAAGAAGGCTCTTGCTGTCTAAAACAAAGTGATACCCCATGTGAACTTTGATTTTAGGTTTTTTATCTCAGGCTTTGGACATGTTTTTTCCTGGCTTAAACTATTTTTTTAAGGGCAGTGACTATGTGTCTTTTCTGTGTTAATGTTTGTGTGGAAAAATACCTGTTGGGGTAACAGCCTGCATGGTCTGACACACAAGTGTTTATCTCTGTATAAGACACTCTGGCAGGATTTTTTTTTTTTTTTTTTTTTTTACAAAACCCAAAAATTTCCCATTTTTGTTTTGGATTTCATAAGTGGCTTGCTTGCATTTAGTTTCTAATTAAGCTTGGTTTTATATTGAGAGATTATTTCCAGTAATGCACCTCAGATAAGCAGGTGACAGCAAGCCACAGACAAATCCATCATGAATTCTGGCATTATCAATCACTCTTCAGCTAATGCCAGAATCTCCAAGGACAAGCATTTAACTCTGTTCAATGTGTTACTATATGTCAATTGTTGATAGAGAGTTTTTTTAATGATTTTGGATGTGTCATGCTCCACTTAGAATTCTCCAGTGTTTCCACTGATAAATGCTGAGGCATAACTGTCATTTGCATGAGCAGAAGCTGTAATTATAAATGTACTTATGGTCTGTGCTGAAGTCAGGAATGCAAAGAAGAGCGTTTGCTAATGTAGAAATATAAATAATGGTTACTAATGTTCACTGTTTAGCATAGAAATTATATTTCAGATCATTTGAGATACATTTTGGATTTTTAAAAAATGAGGAGGCTGGATTTCTAATATTTAGTATTTTGGAGTTGGTGATCATATAAAGTTTGGCAAGATTTGTGTATCCATTTATGAAATGAGAAAAAAGTGTCAGAATTAACCAGTTAATTTAAGATTTAAGGTTAATGAAGACAATTTGAGAGGTGTCTGCACCTCCTTAGAGCTGTATCCTCAATTTTTCTTTTTATTTATCATCTGTGGATGAACTCATAGTTTAGGAAAGATTCTGTTGCTCTCAAAACATGAAGCAGTTTTTGAGCTAATCAAAAGTTGCTGTTTGCTGGCAGGAAGGCACTGGATTTCTGTTCAGTTTATGTTCACTTGGAAAAGAAATACTTAAATGCTTCTCACCCACCAAAATACAGAGGCACTTGGGTGGCTGTAGAAGATGGTGAGATGCTCTGAGTTGTCTCATCTGCCACCTGCCCAAAGGAGCAGCTGTACTGTGATGCTGCCCCAAAGGAAGGTGTGGAGGTGCATCAGCCACTTGTTTTGCTGGCATTATTCAAGGGATTTACTAGACTGGAGCATTTAGCTACTCCAGAGGCTTCAGAAATACCCCAAGGCTGTATAGATTTGAAAAGTGCATCTTTTAGTTACTGGAGAAGTAAGAGTGCTGATGGTTCTGGTCATGATCCAGAAGGATACCAAGAACTAAGATATTTACCAGAACTTTTGCAATCCAAGTTCTTTGTCTTCCCTCATAATCATCTCATTAATGTCCTTTCACTGAAGACAGATCATTCCATATCATTTCTAATTAATACTGTCAAGATAAGACAATTTTCCAATGAAAAATGTTTCCCTTGAGTTAAATTTGATGAAATGAGCAAATAGTGACACTATTTGTCTATTGATTTTTATTTTTAGCATTGATGCCTACTATCTTGTTCTGTATCAACTCTGCTTTGGCAGTATGTGAGTTTGTCGTCTCTGGATCACAGCAGATGCCTTTAGGAGGCTCCTTTTTAAAACGTTTGATTTCTTAGATGCAGTAGATTAACAGAAATGAAATAGTTTAAGTGAGTTGCATGTAGGATCTATTTTATAGCCAGTACTTTAGACTCTGTAGACTAAAGTTGGCTCCATGGGTAAGTTTTTATAATAAAAGCCAAAAACTAAAAGGGCTCTTTTAAAATTTTATTTTTAACTAATTACAGTAAACAAAGGTCATGTCCAATTTATTCTAACACATTTTAGCAAAAATGATGCACAGGCATTCTTTAAAGTGAATTAAAAATTGCTTTTCAATGACAGTCCGTGTTATTTAAATTGCTTCAGATACCAAGTGCAGAACTTGTTCAGTTTTGCTGGGATCCTCTTACACAACCAAAGTTACAGGAATTATTTAGCACACATTTATTAACTATAAATTTATCTTTGGTGCCTAGATTCTATATTAAATATGCTATTCATAAACAGGGGAGACTGAGGGTCATTTGAGTTAGGAATAAGGAACTGAATTTTTGAAATAAAAAGTACTGCCAGAATCCTATTTCCAGCTCCTTGCAAACTTTGCCTGAGAAGTTGTTGCTAAGTAACACCATGAAGTGTGCAGCTGCTCTTGAGCAGCTCCTCCTTTACCCTTCCTGACATCTTCAAAATATAAAAGAATATTCTGGGTTTTACCAAGATTTTTAATAGGTGTCTGTGTTCTTATTGGGTTTTTTTAAAGGAATGGACGCAGAAATGCTGGATGTTGTACAGATGAATAAATTACAGCCCCTTTGGAAACACAGGGGTTGTATTGCCACTTTTGTTTAAAAATCAGGTTTTGTGACTCACATTGTTGGAACAATTCCTTTGAACCAAAAAATTACATTTCCAGTTTCCAAAAGCCATTCTAATTGGTTTGATGCACGAGCCGGAAGAGAATTGATTGACACCAAGATCAGTAGGCAAAGATTGAGCTAATAGAATTGGATTAATGGGAACATATGGTAATTACAACTGTGAAAAAACAACTTAGAATTTATAATGTTGCCTTGGGGCACATAATCGGATGTGTTATCAATGAATAATTAGAGTTGATAAAAATCATCTGGTATGTATAGGATTGCTGTGCATAGTTACAGATGTGTGTTAAATGAAAGATTTATTGGAAGTTTCCTGCCTAAAATATGCGTGACATGTAAACACATTGTTTGTGATAACAAAAAAATCAAATCAATTCCTGCAGAATGCTTCGTGGCAGAAGATCAAAGTTTATGTATGCTTGTCATTAATATTCCATAAAAGATTAATTTCATGCCCTTTATTGTGTTGTATTAATCGGTTTCCCTAATATGTGAGTTACTAATGAATATTCCTGAAACAGCTGGCAAAAAGATGTATGTTAATAATAGAAGAAGAAAAAAAAACTTTATAGCTGTGAAAACTTCTGCATTTTGTAACAGATTAAAAAAAGCTGCATGTGACAAAATAGGAAATACCTACCACATAAAATTAAAAAGGCAGTTCCTGAGGACAAGTGGTTCTGAAGAGCCAATGTTTTGGGAAATTCAGTTCTTTCTGCCTCTGATATCCCCATTCCTCCAGGTTAAAGTAGAGGCTCACAACCCATTCAGGAGTAGAGTGGAATATATACAGATTTGTGTGTGTATATATATCTATATATTTATATATATCTGCATGTACAGCCAGCTTTTCCATGGAATGGTGAGAGAGAAAATGTAGGGAAAAGGGAGGAAATGGCAATGACTAGAGAGTACCCATTTTAACAGCAGATGAATTGCTGTTAGTTATTCTCCAAATTTATTTAGAAAAAGGATAGGTTATTTGTCTTCTTTTGAAGTTTCTGTTACTGGAAAACAAAAAAAGAACTTGTCTTGTGTATCCTTATGCAAAGACATGGTGTTGAGGGTTTGTGCAAGGCTGATCCATAAGAAAGTCTAGGACTGGGGTCTTGTTTGAGTTTACCAGTAGTTTGCCGTGTATGTAGACTCAGGTGTTGAGCAAAATATTGTAGCTAAACTCCTGATAAATTCTTTTGCTGAAGTGAATAATAAAGGCTTTAATGTCATTACTGTAATGCAGCTGGGACTGGAACTGGACTCCTGCAGCTTTCAGAAAGAGATGCAAATGATCCTAAGCCTACCTTCAGCATCATTTAGATTCCCACTGTCTTAAGGAATATGAGTCTTTAGCTTCCAAATATGTCTTCGCTTTAATTATATGCAAAAATTCTGGGAATGTAAGACCCAGAATTCAGTTCTGCAAGACTGGTATCTCATTGGTTTGTAACTTCTTCTTAGGACTCTTTATCAGGACCATGTCCTAAAGCTTGAATCTTCCTGTACCAGGCTCTGGATGTTCTGTGGCATGGCAATGTCACTGTCCCATCACAGGACTATCCTGTAGCAGTTACTGAGGTTTTATTTGTCCTGAAGTGATTGAGTAGAAAGATGCAGAATTCAAGGATCTCTAAACAGAATCAATGGTACAGGAATAGTTCCTTTATGAAATCTCCTAAATGTTCAAGCACAAGTGAAAAGTCATGGGGAAAAAGAAGAAGAGGAGAAGGGGAAACTTAGAATTTAAAAATCACACTGAACCCATGCTCTTCCTGTAATTCAACACAGGAACAGCCTTGTTTTCATGTAAGGGTATGCACAAATGCTGGTAGTGGATCTCATTTGGCAGAGGCAATTGTGTTCTAGTACAGGGATCAAAAAAATTAAATAATAATAGATTTTACTAAACAAATGTGCTATTTAGAACTGTCCACTGCCTTGCGTTAAAAGCATAGTATCTTTTATTTTTAAGTGAAAGATCTCAACAAGGTGAAAAACACAAGTCCTTCATTTTTCATGCTCCCATCATATCTTCCTGCTGTAAATTTCATTCTTCTGTTCTCTGAGTCTGCACTGAAACGTGTCTGGAAAAATGTATTTCTTGAGACATTTGACAACCCTTTTTTGTTTCTACCTGTTGTAATATCCACACCAAAAAAAAAAAAAAAGGAAAATTTTTGCTTCTATAGAAATTTGAATTAATCCTTTAATGACGATTTTTGTGGCTTTCCAGATCATGTGATACTGGTGGTTATAATGTGGTTGTTTACTCCATTGGCTACTTGATTAATCCTCATTTTAATCATATCAGCGATACTCACCTCTTCAAAATAATGTCATTATGATTTAAACCAGGAATTAGTAAACAACTCACAGCTGTTGTACAAAATGTTTGTATAGTAATGCATATTCATGAATATTTCATACAATAATGCTTATTAATCTGATTTTTGCAGAGAAACAACTAAATGATACTTTATAACTTGATGTTTGGCAAATAATGCAGTTTGTTTTTCATGGCTGGTGTCAGTGATGTATGAATTGCCCTTCATGTACTTTGTCACTAAACATCACAAAAAGCTGCTTTGCAGAATTTTTAAATATCATTGAGGCAAATGTTTTTTCATGTGTGTGCTTGGTCTGAAGGGGCTAAAGAACCAAGGCCACAAACTGTAGAATAGGACCCCAAGGGGTTCATTTCTCTTCCCAAACATAGCAAAAATTCCTTGATTCTTCCCATGGGATCTGTTCTTGGTTTCAGACAGTGCAGATACCAGTAGTTGGAAGCAGTCTATTCTTAGAGCGGTGCCATGAAACAGATTTTCCTTCCTAATGTATAAATTTACAGATATAACCTGATCTGTCCTCTTTTGAGGAGGATGATTCCAGGACATGCAAATCTAAATCATTCTTTTGTAGCAGAATTTCATCTCTGCTATTTAAGCTGTCTGTTATTTGCCTCATGTACCTGTAAGATATGGAAAATATTTTTTCCCCCTTTCATCTTTTTAGCCACTTCTTGCATATTTAAATGTTGCTGCTCTGGTTCCTCTTGGTCTGATCCCATTTTAATTATAAATATCTTCTTGGAGTCTGTTGGTTTAGAGGATGTTTTCCAGAGCTGTGGTTCAATTGTGCCTTTTGTGGAGTACTTGGATTGGGTTGTGTGGGCTGTATCACAGCAGTGGAATTAATGGGACGGAAAGCTTGGCTTGTTTTTCCTACAGCCTTAGCAACATAACCCATTATGATGTCTGTTTTGTCTGATACACCTGAGGTATATTGCACTCATGATTCGTTGTAGTTCTGACATTTGGGGACTTTTTTGAAGCAATGGAGGCCCAACTAAGCCTTTGGCATCTTTTATATGTGCAGGTGTTTTTTTTTGCTGAAAGTGTACAAATTTATGGCTTGTCCTGGAATTATGTTCTGTTGCTTCCTTCTGAGACTTCAACTGCATTTCTTTGTCTTGGTTCTGAAAGTGGAAAGTGTGATTGTGTGGAAATAATTTCTGGAGTCTGAATATGAAATTAAAACTTCCCTTCTCACCTGCAAGATATGATTGATTTTGAATTGAAATAGCCTTGCTCAATGTCATCTTTCAAGTGCTTGTAGGTAGTTTTATAATTTTGATTCATTGAAAATCAATAAACTGAAGCAGCCTGAAGTCAGTGGTTCACGGTTCTGCCCTTTCTTGAGAAAGTTTAGGTTTACTGAACACTTAGTGTTTAGTAACTTTGCCTTTCTTCCCCAAGCTCCCAGAGGATGTGGATCCAATTAGGTTCTCACAGTGTGTTGTCTCTCAAGTGGCAGCTGAAAAACATTTAGAACCCTTGATTTAAATGAATTGTTGATCTGGTATAAAGTTATACAGCTGAGACCATAGGTTTTATTTTATTTTTCCAAGGGAGCTGGATGTGAACACCAGCACCTTTAAGATTTTTTCAGTGCTGTATCAGCCTTGAAGGGAACAGGACCATTTTACAAACAAATTTAATGTAAGTATAACTAGATTTTGTGAGGTGGTCAATAAGCAGAAGCTGTTATAATGAGGGCTTCTTTAATACTAGTTTTGGTACTAATTACATTTAGGACAACTCTAATGAAATTTAAAAGGAATAAAGCTTTTCCTTAAGATGCTTCTGCTTAATGCTCATTTAACTAGCAGAACTAGGGATCCTGTCCTGGAAGAAATCACATTGATTTTTATTTTTTTTTTTTTTTTTTTTTTTTTAATCACAATAATTTGATAGAGGAATTTTGCATTTCATGCTGAAGATGGAGGTCGGGCTTCACTGAAGTCTATAAAATCCTGTAAATTTTCAGTGGGTATAGAAGAAAAGGAACTTCAGCTTGAATAATTAGGCTATATAGCCCCAAAAAGAGGGAAGTAAGCAGAAAGGAAGAGTAATATGCATAAATTGGAGCATCATTTAGGCTTTTTGAGATGTTGTTGGGCACCATGAGCTGTCAAGTTAGGTCACCATATGGACTGTACATCCTATACCTCTGAACAGCATAAGGCAAATCCCTACCCAGCTAGCTATGTTTATTGATTTGGGTTTGCAGTCTGGCACAAATTCAAATCTGAACAAGATTTGAATTTGACTTCGTGACTTTCATGACTTACTTTATGCTCCAAGGATATCTTGTGTTGATTCATAACAGTTCCTCGTGGCACTCTTGTAGAATTTTTCAGTAATTTTTTTGGTGTAATAATTTTGCTATCCAGAGCAGCCTGTCTGTAAGTCCCCAATTTGTTTGTGGCTTGTGTGACTTAAATGTTGGTCTCTTGTCACTTATTCCAGCTGTAAAGAGTAGGATTTTATCCATACCTTGTAGAGAGGGAAAATGTATTTGGTGACATCTGTCCAGTTTTTGGTAGTGTCTCTGTGTTGTGGAACAAAGGAATTGTTCTCATCTAATTATTAACCAACACATTTAAGCATTAGCTGATGGTTTGTTGGTGCAGGATTTGTTTTGCTCAGTTTGGTTAACCTCTCCTGTAGCTCTTGTGCAGCTGTACACACAGGGGCTTCCATCAGCTCTAGGAAGGGTGCATGCCCTTGTCAAGTGCTTAAAAAGCTTTTCCTTTTCACTTTACTGATGGAAGTGTTATGAATTTGGGATTGGATGGAAAAGTTACAAGTCAAGATCCTTCACGTTATAGCTTTTTCAGTAATTTATAGCATTGCTCTCCTCTTTGGCTGTCATTTTCCTATTTAAAAGATTGGAAACTGAATACAGTTAAGTGGGATTTTACCCCCTGAATTTTAATTGAAATACCTAACAAACCTACAGTCATAACATTCCACCTGTAGTACTGAAAGGAGGTGTTTTAAAAGAAAAATTGTGCTTAGTTCTGGTATTTGATAATCTTTATGAAAAGTCACCAGCAAGACTGGTGAATGTAGAATGGAATTAAAGGGCCTAGGATTGCTTACAAATGAAGAATATGAAGTGTTACAGTTAAACTTTTTTCTTCTTTCCTTCAACACATTAATGTTAGCAAAGTCCTCTTGAAATTCATTCATGTTTCCATCCTTGAAAAACTTGTACACAGTACGAGTCCCTTTAGTAATTGAATAGCCCAGCTATGCACATTATTTCTTCTACTCTTACTTCATAAACTGTTTCTTCCATTTTCATAATTACTTCTTTTGCAGTTCTCCTTTTGCCTTACAGTTTTCTAGTCTCTTCCTTGTATATACATGGCTAGAAATAAGTGTATTCTTTGTGCTGCAATTATGCTGCTGCTCTGTAAAGAGGGAATAGTACTTTTAATGTGTCATGCGCTGCTGCATCTTTGCAGCAATCATTTGGAAAGGAAAGATGCTCATCTGTAGTTACAGAAGATCATTATGGACAGTTTGGACTTGCAGTATGTATCTTCCTCCTGAGTGGGAAAAGTATCTTTACTTATTTTTCTATGCTTGTTTAAAAAAAGTGAGGCAATTACAATGAATAATTGTAAAGCTTAAGAGAATAAGAGGATCTCCAGGCTCAATGGGCAAATAGACCTTTTCTTGTTTCTTGAGTTTCGTTTTTGGTTTTTTTAATATGTGAACATGTAGGAGACATCCTGCAGCTGTTTTTCATAGCTTTTGGTGTCACCAAGGAAATATAACATTTTTATAATATGTGACCTATATACAGTGAAAAGGTGACATTTCAGCTCTTCTGCCTGGAAAGTTTGAGTTGTGTGACAGCTATACCTTAAAGATCCAATGAATAATTCCCATAAAAAGTGTTTATGGGTAGTTAGCCATTGTGAAACTCAGTCAAATATTAGAACAACAAAAAGGCCCCCAAAACTATACTTATTGCCATATAGAACTTCAAGTAATTATGCCCTACGTATATGTACTATCTATAGTACCACTGCAACAAAGTCCAGAGTATCAGGGTCACCAGCACTGCCCCTTAAAGAAGCCAGTCTATCATATATACACCTATTATTCTTTTAAGTATGTTTTTTGACTCGTGTGTATTTTTCTGATGTCTGTTGTAGTATCTTTTGGTCAGTAGATGGTGCAGCAGGTTACAAACATGTTGATTTTCCTATATGACGTAATTTTGACCAGTACTTGGGTCAATAATGTAAAGTTATTGTTAGGACATGTTTAATTTATATTAGTAAATTCAGATAAAACTCATTAGGCTTTAAGTATGATGATGTATTTCTAAATTTCATAAATAATGTCCAAGAGTGGCATTGGATACAACTTAGCAAATACACAGTATCATAAGAAAACATGGATAAAGTGAATGAGAATATTCAATAAAGTGGCTAGATAAAACTTTATTGATATACAGACAATGGATTTGTTGAGTTTCTCTGGAGAGCCATTCTTCTAAAAGAAACTTGGATTAGAAACCACTGCTACTGGCATGAATTGTATCAAGCTCTGCAGGGAGTGGTACCAAAATGACTCCGGTTTATTTCCTCCTATGCACAGCACTGTCAGTCACATACACTGGTGAGCCTTGAAAGAAAAGGAAGTTAGTTAATGTGTTAGATAAGATCAACCCAAGCCATCCTATGCTTCTGTGTTCAAGAGCACTGTAGTGAGATGCTGCTGCTTGATTGAATCTTAAATTACATAAAAAGGCCCTTATGGTGTACTCAAGCATGAACTCAAGAACTTGCAAGTCAGTTTGCTATTTAAGAATCAAACACATCATTTAGAATCTGCTGAAGTTCAGTGTCTCTGCCTCGTTAATTAAAGCTTTGTTCTCCATCAGCCACATCTGTACTGAGCCAGCTTTTCATCTCCTCGAGTGCAGGGGAGCAGTGCTGCCTGTAAGATGTGTGAGGTAGTCAGCAGAGTTAAAATTTTCTTTATTTGAGCTGTCACAGGCTGTGATGTGACACCAGAACAGCTTCAGCTGTAGACACCACTGTAGGATGTGGAGGCATTTGTTTTCTCTCTGCAGAGAGGTAGACAGGGAGATGGAAACGCGACTTTGGCAGGGGACATTATTTTTTGTAATAGTTTTGGCTCAGATGAAGCTTTTTTTTTGCTAGACCAATTTGCATGACAGACCTTTAGGCCAAGAAAAAGAATTGTTTCTGTGTAACATCTAAAATACCAGTTGATACAATCAAGCCAAGAATTCATTGTGCCACGTGCTGCATATTCCATGTAGTCAATGTAAAGCACAAAGCTTTGCAGATCCCCTGAAAGTGTCATGTGGCCCAGACTTGTTTTCTTTAAATACTGTAGGAGTAAGGTGTGTATCAGTAAACCTGCCTGTTGTATGCTGCATGTGTTTCTGAACCAATATTTTTCCTGTAATACAATACAGTTACAAATTCTCCTCTGACATATTTCTGAATTGCTTATTAGTTAAATGGCTTACGGTTAGTGAAACACACAATTAAAAAATTGAATCTGTGTGAGATAAAGCTTTGCTTCATCAATTTTTCTAGTTTTCTGAATGAAAATTTATGAACTTATTGATGATTTATTTTCTTTTCCCTTCACCTAATCAATTTTGTCCTAGAAGACTGTTGCAGAAATCACCAGATCCAGTTTGTATTGAAATGAAACCTCAATTTTCTATTTGACTCCTGTGAAATTGTATCAGTTCTAAACTACTAAAATGTGAGGTCGATTACTGCCTCCCCCCTTTTTAAGAAAAAGAAAATTACAGGTGACTTTACATCTCTTTTTGTGACATTGGGGAATAATCAAAATTTAAAACTCCAAGGTCAAATGTCCTTTCCTGAGTGACTCAGTTACTGCTCAGTTTGATGGCAGTAGAGGAACGCAGATGCCTGAGCTGCAAAATTGCTGGGGTTTCATTATATAACTACAGCATATTAACAGGAAGCCATTAAATACAATTTATGTGTGAATAGCCCAATTGGTAGGCACGTTGGCTCCATTGTGTGAGGGATCAAATAAATGTATTACTTTCCTATTATTATTCACTGAATAGCTTTTATTTTTTTATTAAGTTTAGGTTAAAATGGGCCTAGTTATGTTGTCAATGTGACATGTCTGTTTCCTTAAAAGTTGAATCTATAATGATAAAAATGTGCTGTGAAGTTCGTAGTGCTATTAGTTCAATTTTAGCCATTTAATTTCTTTTTCCTCTTGCACATGCTCTGTATGTTTGCATTCTGCTGAGCAGTTTGTGTGTTTGCAATTTTGAGCTAATGAATTGTGTGGCGGTTGAGGCATACGAGTCTCTGGTAAGTATTTTCACAACTCTGTAAATGTGCACTTAGAAATTGTGGAAATGTGTCAGTTTCCAAGTAGAGAGGGATGTATGAATAAGAATTGTAGCACCAGTTTAAAATTTTCTCAACAAAATGCCAGAGGGTCATCACTGGTCTCACATTCCATGTTGCACCCCATTTTAGAAGTAAAAGTTCTAAATTACATTTTTTCAGTTTATTCCCATTTACTCTGCCTTTGTCCCATTTCATACTCTATAATTTACATCAACATTTGTCATCTCTGTTTCTGATCCAGGGCCTTTGCTAAATATACTTACACTGAGTAAATGAAACAATCTCTGAATTGTGCTTTTTTTCTTCAGTGGGTTGGCAGGAGAATTCTCTGTAGCATTAACTGAATGACTTTCTTTGGCAAGGTGTTTGCAGCAGTTATTAATCTTGTTTTGTTGTCATTGTCATCTCAGGCTCCTGACATAAATTACTGTGTTTTCGTTCGCTTGAAGAAAAGCATGGGAATATATTGTAATGAATGCAGTTTTCGGAATGGTCTTGCCCACTTGAAAATACGTTCAAATTTCTAGCAGAAGGTTAGAATAATCAAACAAAATACTGGTTTTCAAAACCAGCAATGCTGTGTTCTGGAGACTGTAGGTGTACTGTGGGTAAGAATTGGCACTAACTAGTGGAGGCACAGAGAGCTGGCACAGGTCATCAACACGCAGCTTTGCTCAAGCATCCTCCCCTTACTGCTCATGCTCCTTCTCCAGGTTTTGCTGGTTTTGTGTGGGAAGTTTCAGGCAGAAACCTCTCCTCTGGCCTTGGCTGAATTGCAGTTCCTGGCCTCACACCAGATCCTGATGCTGGTCCAGGTCTAGCAGACGTGAGGGTTGTTATGATACTTCTGCCGGGCAGATGTATCCCCCCCTTCTCGACATCTAGTAACAATTCCTCATTAGCATTTTAGCAGAGCTCAAGCTGGAAATGTGAAGTAGCATTCTCACAGAGAGCAGTACTAAAAAAAAAAAAAATCGTGTTCATTCTCCTTCAGCTCTGGAAATAACAGTGTAGACACATAATCCAACATTGCTTAAAATAAGTGTAAAAATCTTGAGAGGCTTCATATCTATAATCAAATCTGCAGGCTATTTCTTCATAATTATCTGGTATTTTACTAGTTTCTGATGCTGTATATGCCACATCTGAATATATATGTTCTTGAGCCATCTTGCATAGATAATAGAATTTGATATGAATAGATTTCTTTTTACATTTACAGTTTTTTAAAAAATTCTACTAGTAGTTGATACATATATTACTTTACATTTTAAAGACTATTTCAATGAATAAGCCCTTTTGAAGGATCAGAAAATTGGCATATGTGCTTTTCCTCACATTATATTTCCTTGTAGAGCATGGGAGGAATGGTACTAGGAAAACAAAGATCATCACTAGGAAGAAAACTAAAATAACCAGAAGAACAGACACTCACAATCCTCAATGCATTTATCATTTTCAGTATTTCCTATCCTCTGTCACAAAATAGCCACCAGGTTGACTTTAAGCCATGTTTATTTTCACTGATTGGAGGACACTTGAGAGCATTTGTAAAGGTAAAACTGTGGTGAGGTTTCTTGATGCACAAGGGCCGTAATATCTTTGACCAAAGATTTACAGTTTGTGGGGTTTTGTTCCTTTGTTTGTGGGGTTATTTTGCTAAGTGTGGTCAGTTTGCTCTCAGCAAATGAGCCAAGGGACTTTCCATAGGTCTGTGTTCCTATTTAAAGGTCTCCATGATGAGGCAGGAATAAAATTTTGAAACATGAGCAGTCATTGCTGTCTACCTGTATGAAAAAAACCCTCTTTTATAGTTGTCTGAGCTAGTAGTCTTTAGAGCAATTTGGTCCTTCCTTTTTCCCCTAACGAGCACAAAGGGAAAAGACAGCAGAAATTCCAAATGGCAGGAAAAAAAAGAGCATTGAGCACATATTATATTAACTCCAACATTTGATGGGTCTTCTAGATGTAATATTTTGGCAATATTTTATTGTCTCATGGCTGCCAAACTGTTTTGGCCTCTTCATGGTCATTGCCAATAAAAACAACAGAAGTTCAATCAAATATTCTTCACGTTCTTTAATTGGGCTAAGAAATAAAATCCTCATAGCTTTGATTGCTTCCACTTTCTTTTTGTTGCTGTGGTTTCTGTTGGAGTCTGGTCAGTAAGGGAAGTGATGATGGGGAAAGGATGCCTTCTGAACCTCAGCCAGGCACATTACCCAAAATATTTTGATCTTCCAATAAGCCTTAAACTAAAGCCAAGATTCAAATGAGTAAATTCGCATTGCCTTCAGGAAAATTAGCACATGCATTCTGCAGGTTTCATTCCAAGCGATTTCCTCGGCATTCTTCTGGCACAGAGTTCCTGAAGTTATCCCTGGTACAATCTACGCTTGGAACCAAGTAAAGGTTTTGAGGTACCCTTTTTTTACTGATCAAGTAAATTGTCAATTTTATCATTCAAAATTGTCTTTATTTCTGATTCTCTCTGTAAAAAAAATCGTGGATGAAGAAAAATGTACGTATTTTTATATTTGTACCAAACTTTAAGGATTTTAGTGAGGAAACAAAAAAAAAAGAAGGTTGGCTCCATTTTGTTGAAAGCACTTCTAGTATCTGCTATAAAAGAAAAGTAGACCAAACAGATTTTTTTGTATCTCTTTTAAAGGATGATAGATTGTATAAATCAATTTTTACCTTTGCTGACTGCTTAAAAACAGCTCCTCCCCTTCAGTCTGTCTGATGACGTAGTACTATAATTCTGATTAATTCTTTCAATGTAGATATTTATTTCATAGTATGTTCTTCTTCCCAACGTTGCAATTAGATCTGCTTTAACAAGGAAATCTATTACAGTATCTATCTGAGGAAATCCATACAAACTTGTAAAGGATTTATTTTTCATTAGCATCCATGCCATATTCTGACATAAATGCTAATTGGAATGCTTGAGCTGATTTTAAGTGGCCATGAATATGCTACACAGTAGAGTGACTTTCACCTTAATTTTAGTGGTCAAATTAAATTCATTGCTATTTAAACTCTGCTCCCCCATCCAATCACTGCTTGAGCCTGATTCCATGGGGCAAAAAAACCAGCTGCAGAAATCTGGGTAGGAAAATGGATTCAGATGTGGTGACTTGGAAGTAGCATCTTAGTTTGTGCAGGGAGTTGGAGTTCCACTGAAATGATAAAAGGATTGGTAATTTATGCAATAGCTTTAATTATTGAAAACAAGAGCCAGATTCACTGCTGCCTGAGCATCTAACAGTGCAGGAGCTTGGGTTTTCATAAGGCACATAACCAAGTTAGGGACCTAATTCCCTATAAAATCAATGTCTGTAACCTGTTCAGCTGCCTTTTAAGCATCCCAATTCCTTCCTGTTTACCTTTGAAGCTGCTGTTGGGATCCAAATCCTGTAATGCAGTTAAGGAGACTGTGGAAGGTGTCTGTTCATGTTGGTAAAGGACTTGGATTGTTTTTCCAGATCAGCTGCAAAAGCCTCCACTGTGCCAAAGCAAAGAGATCAGTCACAGTTTCCTGATTTTTATATGCTACACAACACAAAGGATGGTGTGCACTTCATGCTGCAAAGGAGCCCAGTTCGATAAAAATTGTATCAGTTTAATCAATAGTAATGTTTTCTCTGACTAAAACATGCTCATAAGTGTTGTTTTGAAAGAACAGGCCTTAGCAAAGTTTCTACCTTTTAAGAGCCTGGGTCTTGTTGGCCGTGTGTATATTTAAGTATCTGTTGCCTCTTTTGCCTGCCAGTATAGACATACCATGGACTGTTCCTGGAAAAACCACTATATAAAGATGCTGTTTCTGGGAACAGGGTTACAGAGCTGGTAATGTTGATTGGTGACTAATTAGTGTCATTCCCAGAAGTATTATCTCTGGAAGAATTTCCGAGAAGGGACTGACAACCTGGTGTGTGTTGGTATATGGCTAAGTCATGCTGATGTTTTGCTACCCCTCCCATAATTCAAAGTTAAGGCTGTGACAAATGGCAGCCATGAATTTATATTTTTTTTCCTAACCATAATTAGCTAAAGCATAGCTCTGTTCCCTTCATTTCAGCCCTTGCTCATATTTTGTGCTTTTGTTACAGGAAAAACACCATGAAGCAAAGCACTGATGGCTTTAGTTGGCTGTCTCTGCATTACTTCTGTGCATGAAGAACTAGGAACTATTAAATAGGACATTTTCATGTCTAATTAACAAAAATATCTACTTTTACATGGGAGGACTGGTCTTGTGACAATTCTAATGAGTCCATGATGGATGAAAATATCTTAAGATAACTAGTGGAAGAATCTAAGCAAATAAAATGTAAAGAATAAATATCAAAAGATCAGGCAAGCAAAACCAGCATGGCTAAGGGAAGCAACAGTAATGAATTATGTTCCAAAATACAGTATAATTCCTAGTTGGTTGGAAAAGAAAATCCAGAAGGTAGCCTGGATTTTGTCAGAGTTAATGTTCCTTAGTTAAAAAGTTTCAGGAACGTTGCTGCCAGTGGCAATTGTGAGTTGTATGTTCTTGTCTGGATACCTGAACAAACTACCTTGGAGTAAGGTTGGATGATATCTGAACCTATTTTTGCCTTTTTCAGAATCTTCTCCTGTATGATGGTGTGTAATTTAAGCTCATAGCCTTCATTTGAAAGTTCTGTTGATACATCTATGCTAACATAGCTTTATTTACAAAACATCTGTTGTTGTTCTGCTCTTCCCTAAGGACTTTTGATGATGTGGCCATTTGGATCAGCTGTGGATATGATTTATTTATCTGTTTGCTTATTGGCAAGACCTTAAAATGAGCAAATCCAGATAGATTGGATACAATTTACACAGCCCAGAGCCCAACTCCCCTCTCCTCCTCCAAGTAAATTTTCCAGGGTAGCTTAACATGTTTAGATGACTGGGATAAAATACAATGTTGAATGTGTTTTGCAAGTACCTCTATATTTAACTCAGTGTCTTGGTATTAATATGTCAAGGAAAAGTACCAGAGTCCAATATTGTTGTGAAGGCACAGGTTTCAAGGGCATGGGATAATGTTTCAGGGCATTAAATCTGGTTTTACCATTAGTTCCCTGAATGGTATTTGGTTGAATAACTCATAGTTTAATTTTGCCTCATTATGCCTGAGAATTTAAAGACTGAAAAGTTCCTTGTATGCAAAGGTAAATAGATCCTCAGCATTTTTGTATTTGTGTCCCTCACCTGAGGGTCTCTCTTGCCACCAGCAACCTTGGCAGAGCACATCACGATCACAGAGGTTTTCCCTCTTGCAAGGACACAACTTGAGTGATGAGTTGACATAGTCAAATTTTTGAGCAGGCAGCAATGGCACTGATACTTTTTTAAAAAATGTAGCTACCCTTCTGTTCCCAGCCATTTGCTCTGGAAAGCAATGAAATAAAACAGTAAAAATGGTTGTGGAGAATCTGCCTGGGCTGTCTGCAGCCTTTGCATTTAAATTGCCACGAAGCCTTCTGCAGTCTCCCCAGTTATCACTTCTGCACATGTTCAGCCTCTGCTGCCTGCCAGCAGCACTTCAGTAAGTTCTGCACAGGATTTTCTCCTGAATCAATCCATTCTAAGCTGGTAGTAGAGCTACTGATGTATTTTAATGAATTCTGTTTCACATTTTCCCATTTATACTGCAGTTTATATACTGTCCTTAGAGATTTTGGTATTCATCTTATCTGGCTTTAGAAGAGTGCTGGAGAATCTGGTAAATGACAGCTGCTGTGTTTTTAAATTTTGCTGTAAGCTCTCAGCAAGATAACGTTGCAAGAGTTGGAGAGGTTTGGGGTTGAGTTTCTTTCCTTTTGTTTTGCTTTGTTTTTATTTTTCTGTCCTTTTTTTTTTTTTTTTTTGTCTTCTTATTTTTTTAAGAACTGAAGCCTAGGACAAATTATTCCATTGTTTAGCAGGTACCAACGTGTATAAATTTCTAGCAACACTCAAATCAATAAGAAACACACTTCATGTTACATCAAGTGTAAAGGTTATTTTTCCAGTGAAATACTTGATTTTAGGATAAATGCTGAGAAGGTGGCACCATGACTCATGAGGTTTATGGTCTGCAGTGGTGCAGCCAACCAAGTTTTAAAATGACTTACCTTTCTTAGCTCCATCACTTACAGAAAAGCTCTTAGAACCTTACTCAGACCCCTGATTTTATTGCCAGCTGGTGTTTATTAAAGACTACTTATTCTTGTGCTTTAGTTTTTCACTTCCTCTGCTCGTATTTATTCCTTTCTTCCTGTCTTCAACCCACAGTGTGTTATATTTATAAAATAGGTCACTGGCAATTTTTAAGAAAATGTCCTGTATAGATTATGGAACAGATTGATAAACTGCAAATTGCAATAACAGCACAGTTTCCAAACAGGGAAAGTTTCCCTTGCAGTAACTGAATATTTGGTTATTTCACTCTGGAAAACAGAACCAGCAACACAATTAATATTATAAAGTCTTAGTGAAGCTTCTAACTACAAATTTACCATGACATTATGCAGGAAACAGTGATGCACCACACTGCAAGGTCTAGATATGCTCTAATCCCTCTGTGGCACATATCCTAGCAAGAACCCTCCTGCTTCAGATCTATAGCTTGACAGGGAACCGTGTCAGTGCTGAAGCTTTTTCCTCATTTCTTTGTTTTCTTGCAGAAAAGCTTCTTGGTTTTATATTTTCTTTGATTTGTTCAAGAAAAACAATTTTCTTTTAAATTCTGCAGAAGGTCTCAGATGAGGGAATAGTTTCCTTTATGGCTTTTGAATAACAAGTTTCCCTGGCATAACCCACAGAGAGCAGTCTTGTATCTGTGAACTCTCAAGTTCTCTCAGTAATTTGTGTGTTTCCCAACTCTGAAACCTTCCTCTTCCTAAACTGCATGAGTGTCACACCTTTGCCCAGGCTGATGCCATGATGATTTTTTGCGTTTTCTTTTATACCCCTTTTATACCTTTTTACAACTTCTGTATTCTTAGTGCTTTTTGCCTGCATTCTTGGACTTGTTTGTTCAGCTGGGAGACTAAACATTTTAGAAGCTTCACAGGGAGTGGTTAGTATGCCCCAGACCCCAAGGTCCTCTCCAGAACACATTCTGTAAACTAAGATAGAGCCAGCCAGGGGAAGGCTCCTTGGGGAGGGGGCTCATTCAAGCCTCTCATTGGGGAATCTTTGATAGATCTGCTAATTAGTAACACCTATAATGTTACACCAGATCTTTTGGTTGGGGGCATTGCAGTGGGCACTGAGGTGCATTTCACCTGGACGTGGTGCACCTAAGGATCCTTAAAATAAATACCAAAGTAAAATCCCTTTTTCCCTTCTAACCGTGTCTGACTCTTGATTTTAAGACCAGGAAAAGGCACCAGTGCTGCGGGTAACCTTGGGGCTTCGAAGTTTGAAGTTTGGAAGACATAGCTAATAATGTCATCACTTGTATTGCTCATTAGTTATTAAAATTGCTTGAACTACCTTTTTCTGTATGTATTTTCTCATCCTGCCTATGTCCAATCAGTGTAATTGAAACTGGCTCTCCTGAAAGTGGCATGTGGGAGGATATGATCAGTTTAAGAGCAGAGAGATTGGAAATATCATCATGGGTTTCTTTCAAATTAAAACACACAGGGTAAAAATGTGATTAGGAGCAAAATCTCAGCATTTCACATCTGGCCTAGGCCATCCCTATATTCAAGAAAAATTATATTCCTCAAAACCAAAATGTTAATAAAAATATCTTCATTTTGGCTTATGTTAAATATGAACACTACTTATGTTGGTTGTTCTCCTTTTATTATGACTCTATTTACATCTTTTTAAAGTTGATTTGTAAACTGTTCTGACAGGTGTTTCAAGAAGCATCAATCCTTGCTGGTGAAGGGGTCTGGATGTCTGTATCAGTTTCATCTGGAATTTTGGTGATATTTGGTGACAATATCTGCTGCACCTGAATGGGCAATTCTTCTTCATTGACCATAAAATTAGTGGTATTCTATGCTTCACGTTCAAAGGTGTCTTTCTTCTCTGTAACAGTGTAACAATAGAATTATTTATTTTGGAGATGGTGCTTATTTCCCAATGAACCTGTGAAGAGGCTGGGTTAAGGATTATCCCCTCTGAATCTCCTGCTTTCAGTGTTTCTGTTCCTGGTTTCCTGGTGTAGCAAAGTCTCAAATACCCAGGGGATTCCCTGGGGGAAAGCAGGGAGTAGTATAAGTAGTCAGGGATAAGTAAAAGGAAGATTTTACATAATAAAATTATCTGTAATATATCACCTTTGGGAAAAAAAACCAAACCCCTTCAAGCATTTGGAAAAAAAAAAAAAAATGCAGGCAAGTTTGTGAAGAGTAGAAATATCCTTAAATAGTAACAAGGGGAACTGAACAGGGGAAAGCTGCATGTGTCTCATCCTCTGCAGCACCACGTAACTGCAGGGTGTTGAGAGAAGATACCTGGGGATATCTCAAAGTTTATCATAGATATTTACCATAAAAGCTGAAAATTACTTGCTTATTTTAACAAAAAGCTTCATCTTAGAAGCTTATGGTTGAAGGATCAAAGCATTCTCTTTGCTTTTCTTTTACCCAGAATATCTGCTGGTTTTGTTCTCCTGTACATGTGTCCCTGCACAGTCACAACTTGAGAGATGCTCTTTAAACCACATTTTTTGGAATTTGTCTCTGGTTTTGTGGTGGAGTCAGTACTCTTCTTGTACCTGGATTACTCCAGGAACAGACAAAACAACAGACAAAAAGATAAAATGTCAAAGTACAGTTTGAGCTTTTTCCTTTTTTCCCTAATGAAAGGAATAGAGAATAATGAATCATTACATGATAAAGATCTTCTAGAAATCAGTTTTTAGTCTTGTTGGCCTCCTTCTTATAAGACAAGCTAGGATTTGCAGTTTGCTTCACAGCCATACAGATATTTTAAAGGAAACTATTCTGGGATGAACAATTTTATTCCCCTTAAATGATTTAGTGTATTTAATGAAACTGCATCTTCTCTTTGTCCCTTCCTATCCATAAAATGATGAGATGGCTCATTATCACACTGGAGGCTCGTTGGCATTCCCAGCTGCCATGTCATCCCAGACATATCCTGGCCTGTGCCATTGCTGTGACTATTCCCTAGGAATAATTAGTGTGTCTTTCAGCAGTGTGTTGGTGTGAGAATGCATATGTGTTTTGTATAAAATTAGTATAATGTATGGGCAAATAGTTAGTGTATTATATATTACAACTTAATTTTTATACTACATGTTATTATATTTATAATTTTTTATTTCATACTAAAAATGCTAGCAGTAAGGTGTTATTTTTCTTAGCAGAAGCCTGGTGGTGTCTCTGTGCTCAGCACACACTGGGTTTTCTGTATATGAAGGCTGGATTTGTGTCCTGTTTGTTGTCAGTAGGCCTGGAAGTCCTTTATTAGCACCACATTGGGGATCTCACCACTGATTGACTCAGACTTTCATTTCCAGCTGCCTCACTGCAGATGAATAAAGAGCAGTTCTTTAAAGTACTCTTCCACTCCCCTTTGAAAGGCCAGTTCTAGACAACACATGCAACAGGGACACAAATGATCATTGTGCTTTTTAAGCTGTTTGCCTTCTATTGCTAAAGTTAAATATGTTTAAATAATGGAAGTTATCAACTTGATACCTCCTATCTGTTCCCTAATGAAGGCCAGCGGGAATTAACCATAATCATTTGCTTCTTTCCTGGAAGTAAATGAACTTGCTGTCAGTGAGGGTGTTCTGGACCTTAAAAGAAAGAATGAACTTCAGAAAATTGCCACTTGACATTCTACCCCCACAATCAGAAATTGAAATAGAAGCCCCAAGAGCAAAAAGTTTAATAATGCAGCAAGTGTGTCAAGCAATTGAATTTAAGTAATGCTATATTGCAAAACACTAGTTACTAATTACTACAAGGAAGGAACTGCAATAGAAATTTTCAACAGTTTGTTATTATACTGTGGCAATACTATGAGATTGGCTTGGTCCTGCAATATAAAATGCTGATTTCAAATTGATTTTAACAAATGAAACAAGCAGAAATCCTGTTTTGACTCTCGAAATTCAATACCTAGATAAACTTCTGGCTCTTTAATAATAAATATAAGAAAAATGCTGAATAATTTTTATGACACAAGTAGGCTGTGATTCTAAGTAAGGTTGAGCTCAGGTTGTGCTCCTAAATCCCAGCTGATTCTGCTTCCACAATGTGTGCAAAAACCAACCCCCAAGTAAATGTGACATAGAGGGATGATTACAAGGTGAATCTGAGACTCATAATTAAACAAATTTAACTCATGAAATTAAAGGTACTAGTATAGTTTGGATGTCTTCTGTAACCAAGACCACTTCTGTTTAATCCATGCCAACCAGTTGCATTTGAAGAATTCTTTTTGGCCAATATACTCAATAATTTTTTCTGTGCTTCAGTTTTTGAAGTGTTTATTGCGCTAAAAGTCTCAAACAATTGCAATATAAAAATAGATGACCATAACATTGAGACATCATGTTAGTGGATTCTCTTAGTGAGAGTTCAAGGTGGAAACAGGACACAGTTTAAGAGGTAGAGTTGCAACAAAGCAACAACTGAAAAAATGAAGTTATTAAATGGAGTAGGATTCAAAAGCTGGGAGGCCAGATTATATTGCACTCCTCAGAGAAAAGAGGAATAGCAGAACTGCCAACAGGCAAGGTAGCAGAGAGAGCACTGCACTATTGATGCTAAGGAACAGAGGAATGAAAAGGTAATGTGAACTAGAAGAATAAAATGTGAAAACAGACCTCACCATTAATTCATGAGAGGAGTTTCTATTATTGAAATCAGTTCTGCCTTTGAGTAAGAAAATTTAACCCTCTTGGTATGGGGCTGGAACAGAGACAATTTAAAAGGAACAGACACTAAGAAAGCCCAGATTTACAATTTTAATTTCCCCACATCTCTACAAAATGGTTTCCTTCCCTTTCTGGAGAGCACCACCTGTGCTAGACAGTTTTTCAAAATGATCCCAGGCAGCCCTGCCATAAGATGGCAATTTTGTCTCTTATTTCCAGCTGTATGCTCTTATTAAGATGTTACTTGGTTTTGCCACAAAACAACTGCTGACAATACCAGCTGGGAAAAGTGGGGCATGAATGCTGTTAAGCCTTTTCTCTTGTCTTTTTGGCATGAGATAATTTGCTCAGTGCACTAATTTGCAACAAGGTAAGACACAGCTTTCAGTCAATAGGGTCAGTTCTGAAGCTTAGAGCAACATTTTTTCTTTTGTTCCTTAGAAAATTGTCGGTTCTGTCTGGGGACTTCATTAGGGGAGTAACAGGATTCTTTCCGCCAGTTCTTCAGCAAGAACGGGAAACTCATTACCAATTTTTAATATGAAAAAGTAAGGGATAAGTTTGAATAACAAAAAATTGGAGAGCCATGTGACAGCACAGCTTTTCAACGTGGTGCACTGCCTCGTGCAAGATATGGCTGAGTGGTTATTGCAGTATTTGTATTAATAAAAAAATCTGATTTATTAGGGTGTTACGGATCTGGTGTGGATATAAAATAATAAATTTCGTCTTATATATTTGCATAGGTACTCATACATTGTCTTGATGACCTTAAACTGACTGTTATGGCAAGTATGGATTCAAGTATATATTATACTTGTTACAAAAGTCTCTTTCACATTCAGGAGGACCAACAGCATAATAAAATAAAATATTCCAGATAAAGATTAGGCATCATCCTGCATGTGAGTGACTCCCTTTTCTGGAAAAATCTTTGTCTTTTATTTAGGAAAGGCCTTCCTATTTCTGTATCTGAAAAGCAGTAAGCACATCCTGGTAATTAAGGTAATGTAAAAATCAATGTACTAATTATTGTGGTTTTTTCCCCATTACTATATATACTAATAGTGAAATTCAGACTAAACTATTTTCTAATTCACTAAATTGGTTTGACTGCATCCATGTGTATATTAGCTGTACTTTTTCAAAAGGTTTTAATCCTGTAGAAGCCTCTTGAACAGATGAAAAGCAATTTTAGTGCAAGAGGTAGAGGAATACAGATGCTTCTGGCAATGCACAGTTACTCTCTGGATGGGAGCAAAGAGACAGAAGGTACTGAATTTGAGAACATGGCCATGCCAGTAAATGTTTGCTGCTTGTGCAAGATCTTCTGAAGTAATTTTTTGTTAAGGTTTGCTCCTGTGAGATGGCAGAGTGAATTTGCAAGAGCAAGACTTGCAGGAAAAGGCATTTCCTCATGTTTACTGGTATTCAATACCAACCATGTCTTTACAAGACTGAAGAGTATTATTTTCACTTCTTCAAAAGACATGGCTAAAACCACCAGCCTAAAGAAAAACAAACCAAGAAACAAACCCATCAGCTTAAACCAAAATTTAATAATTGCTCCACACTAATTAAGTCAGATTCTGGTTAAAAATAATTTAAAAATATTATCACTGCTTTGATCTGAGTGTATTGTTAGGAGGAAGCCACTAGCCATAGAATTATTTAAGACAGAAGGGACCTGCAAGGGTCTTTTTTTGCAGTGTCATGCCAAAATAGGGGGCTACCATTGAAGTTTGGGACTACTCAGGTTCTTGTCTGCGTGTTTGTGAAAACATCCAAGAGTGGGTTTTCAAGATCCCTTGGGGTACCTTTGACATCAAACTTTACAGAAGTTATATTATGTGATGCATACACAGTTCTCAGTAAATTGAACCATTAGGTCAATTAACCACGTCTTTCCATAGTATAATTTTATACAGTTTTTAATGTTAGTGATTTTCATTGCTAATTAATGTACAAAGAAGAAAAGATAAAATAAGTCACATTACTTGATAGCATATGCAGCAGATGCGGGTTTCCAATTTGTTCTCAGTGCTTTAGACTGAATTTGAGCTTTGTTCTCCATGAAGGTTTGGACCTTACTTCTCCACACACATGAATAAATCTCCATTCTCTATTCTCTCCAGAGCCCTTTCCTCCAGCTTTTCTGTTCCCTCAGAGCACATCCTCCTCCACTCTTAAAAAATAAGTAACAATATTTAGCCCCGAATTTTCTGTAATCAAGCCACAAACTGAACTTAAGTCCTTATATTCTCTGTGGGTGTATATATTAATACATATCACTTAAAGATATATTTTTTTCTTTATAAAAAGCCTCTCCCAGCATGTTAATGCATTAAAATCTTACCATTGTGAACAGCAATATGCTGCACACATAGGGAAGTCTCAGCTTCCTGAAATGAGAATCTTTTTAATTGTCCTTCTGTATGTGAATCTGATAAAATTAATAAGAAATGAGCTTCCAACATACTTCAGAAATTCCAGGTCTTTAAGGGAGTGTTTTGATGGTGTTAGGTTTTTTAATAACAATTGCATTAAACCCCACTTACTGCTTTCTGTTTTCATACATTACGCTTCATTATTTGCTGATTGACAGTTTGAGTTGTTTTTATTCTTCTCCTGCTTAATTACATGCAGTCTCTTTGTTATTCTGCTATAATTTCATGACCATGCTAATGAAAGTATTGGGACTATGGATTGATTTCCATGGAGTCTTATCTTTTTGTCATTTAGGGGCTGTTAACAATGAGGGGGAAAAAAAAAAAACCTTCAAGAACTTGCAATTTAAGACTAATTTATATTTAATTAATTAAAAGAGAAGTCCTGGTTCTTCCATTATGAGAAAACTGAGAAGCTCTTTGAGCTCTTTGGTTTTGAGATCTGCAGATGCAGACCAGGCAGTATGCTGTAAAATGTCTCCAGTCCCCACCTTGGATAGGGATGCACAGCTGGGGGCTACTAAGCATATTTTTAAAATGTGAGGAAAGTGAAATGCAATTTTCTAAATATGAAAAATATGACAAAAAGTTTCAAAAAGTGAATAGAGGCATCTGCCTATGGCTGCTTTGTACAGTGTGTATGAACCTCCTACTGTCTAAGTGGCATATGGAAAGTCTAGCTGTAGTCCCTAAAATAAAATCCTGGATTTCTCCCTTAGAAGCCATAGCCATAGTAGTCATTCTAGCAAGAAACTTGTAGAACATTTTGCAAAGGAGTGGTAACTCACAGTGAACTTTCTTAGTCTGTTGGAGGTTTTTTTGGTAGGTTGTGGGTTTTTTCTAGTTTTGGAAGGAATGATGTCCTCTACTGTTTTTCTGTCTCCATGTCGTGTATTATCTTGTGCAGATGTAACTCCAGTAATAGAAATGCAAGATCAAAACCAAGCCTTGAACTTGAAATTTTATTAGTGGCTATGTCAGGCATTATATTGAGCTTGACTTCTTTTTAAAATATTTCACATACATATTCCAGTCCTACTACTTCAAATTAATTCTCTGGTGTAAATACCAAACGAGCCAAGTCTGTGGAACATAGGACCAAAGAGGGAGGTGAGCAGATAAATTAATGATTAGCGATCCATTAATGACTTGTAAACATCAGTCTGGCTCACGATGTTGGTGAGCTTTGACTTGCTAGAGGCTGGGTGAGGATTTTTGGGCAATGTGACAAATGGGCCTTTGGGGGTTTGTCTCTGGCCTGACTTGGAGACCAGATTTTTGGTTTGACCCACAGAGTTGTTTGGTTGTTTCTGTGTCTTTGGTTTTGTTTGTTTTGGGTTTTTTTAAGGGTATAAGAGTGAACATTTAAGATGGGTTGCTTTTCCAGACTATTTCATGGGTAATAAAACTTTCATTGTATTCTTGCACCACATCTATGTATTTGTACAAACTGTTTAAAGGATCACTGCCAGTATCTGCTTTTATTTATGTTGTTGCAAATCCAGAACAATTTATTAGTTACTTCTTTGAAAGTCATGAAAGGAGAGGTTGACCCTGGCAGCCTTTGTCCAAAGGAAGCAGAGTTCAAGTGTCCATGGTGAATGTTTTCTGTTGGTTTGGGTTTTTTTCCACACTGTTTCAGATCCAGGGCAATGTGCCAGTAGTAAAACTGCTCTAGTATCAGGGATTGTGTTTGATTCCTGACATTTCCTTTTCAATAATAGCCAAATATCTAAAATCATAAACATGGCCTTGCATTTTTAGATTGCTGAGTGTCGAAGGATTTCAGAGATCTTCATGACTTCAGCAATCATTATGCTCTTCCATGGGTGAGAAGTAAATTTAATGCAATGTTTCCAAATAGGCAAATGGAAGTACAGTGAGAGAGTAGAAAGTGTCAGTGACAATTCAGGGAGTAGAATGCCATCTATTTAATTAAGTTAATTGATCATAAGGTTGAGTGAGGTGATCCTGCCCCTCTGCTCTGGTGAGACCCCATCTGCAGTGCTGCATCCAGTTCTGGGGCCCCCAGTGCAAGAAAGGTGTGGACTCATTAAAGTGGGGTAAGGTGAGGGATACAAAAATGCTCTGAGGGCTGGAGCAACTCTGCTGTGGACAGAGGCTGAGAGAATTGGGATTGTTCTGCTTGGACAAGAGGGAGACCTTATTGTGGCCTTTTGATATATAACAGGAGCTTGTAAGAAGCATGGAGAGAGCACTTTGCCAAGTACAGACGGGACAAGGGGCAATGGTTTCAAACTGAATGAGGCAAGATTTATATTGGGCATTAGGAAGACGTTTTTTACAATGATGGTGGTGGAACAAGTTGCCCAGAGAAGCTGTGGGTCCTCATCATTGGAAGTGTTCTATGGTTCTATGAATGCTGTAATTTCAGCGGCATGTCATGAGATACAGGTTTGGTCCTAAATCTCCTCATGGATTAGCTGCACAGTGGAATGTCTGCCTGCACTGAATTTCTTGTTATTTCTAATTTCCCCCATTGTAAGAGGAAAGAACTGAGCAAGGAAAGTGCATTGAGCTTCGTATGCAGGTACCTGCACACAGTGAATGGAAATATTTATTATATATACATATATGTGTGTTACAATGTGAAGCTCAAAATGCCATCAGTAAAGGAGCACACCATTGCCTACATCTAACTTTAGATGTAATTCTATGGGTTTGAGCATTAATTGCCTCATATACGAAAAGCATATAAGGTAATATTAAATATTCATTTGAAACATTGTACTCTGCTTCAGCAGTAACTGAGGTGCAATATATGCATGTATGCAGTGATTTTGCATTAACCAATACTGAATAATGTGCTTTACAGTCTACATGCTTCAATAGCAAGATGCTTTGCATTTATATAGGAGTCTCAATACAAAAAAACTGACATACTTTTGAAACAGGCTTAAGCACTGGTATCCCTACATCTCGGTTGGACAATTGCAGAACAGAGATTGAACTGTGTTAACAAAAAGCTGGTGATTATTTGGGATAGAATCCATCATCTGATAGTCATTTGACTGCTGGGACATTAGAAAAAAATCCGATATTCTAGATGGATGAACGTTGTTAATCCCTTAGTATATTTTTTAATATTTTTAAGATTTGAATAATCATTTTATAAAGAAAAGCACTGTAATTTTTGTGAGTGTCCTTAATGAGACATTTTATGCATTTGGTCACTGATGGCTTTTTAAAAAAAATCTTTTTGGGGCACCAGATACTCATTATATGACATGGCCATTTCTCATGCATATTAGTAGCTGTTGAGACTCATGAGAAATCCTAAGGTTTTGTTTCCCCACTGAACTGTCTCTTTAAATGAAAACTCTTTGCCTGCTCAGGAGGTGTTGGAGAAGTTCTCACTGGGGACATGCTGTGACCTTGGTGTTGTGTGCCATTTGTGCATCATTAAAAGGTTGTAATGAAGCTCTGCCACACACAGATTGTAAAAGGTCAAGCAGAAAGTTGGGAGCCAATGAGGTTGGGAAGAAAAATTGTGCTAGCAGCAGAGGTTGAGGGATTCATTATATTGATGCTATGGGGTTTTCAGCAGAGTAATAACTGAGTTAGCAATAGAATGTAAATCTTCTCAACCACTTAGTCTGAGCCTGCTTCTTCTTGATTTGTGGGGATATATTTTTACTAGAGTACAGGAAAAGTCATTATGCTTTCAGGAAAGCCACTGGAACTAGTTAATGCATTGTAGGTAAAAAGACAGAAGCTAAACAGAACTGGATGTGGCTCATCTGTACAAACAGGGTATTGGTGACAGAAAGAGAAGGATTGTACCAAACAGAAATGTTTATGCAAATAATTGGAGTTGCTGCACCCGGTAATTGTAGGTTTGCAGGTTTTGCTTGGCAGTTGTGTCATATCTATGTAGAATGCTGTGATAAGAACTATAAATGTTGCCTTTCTAGTTTGTAGCATGAAAGGGGCAGGGGCCCTCCACAGTCGTATTTACATGGGGAGATATCCTTCAGTCCCATAGACTTCATCATTCCCTGTTTCTCAGAAAAACAGCCCTGAGTAGAGGTGCTTGTCAGAGCAACATTAAACAGACCATGTAACTTCCTTGCATTATAATTTACTTGAAATTAATAATGTGGAAGAATAAATCGAAACTGTAATTGCCATGCTTTTACAAAAATTGGGAGTAACTAGAATGTATGGAACAACTTTGCTTTCCAGTTCTCTGGATATGCTGAATTATGTTCTGGCATAATTTGTCACAATCTGGCCATAGACAAAAACATATATGAAAAGACGTGGGTTTGTTGTACTTTTATAGTCTTGCATACAGGACTTTCTTCAATTGCTCTATAAAATTAGATATTTTTTGATACATATGGAAAAAAATGGTAACTTTTAATAGTTTGCCATGTTATCAGTTTGATTTTTCTGGGAAGTGGTTTCCTTAACATGGGGCACCAACCTGGCGTGACCAATGTAAGAAATTTTGTGTTAATTACTTAGAGGTTCTCGGGGGAATTAAAAAACCAAATATCTCTAATTCTAATCTAATATCTATGGAAGTCATCAAGAGTCTTTCTGTGGCTTTTGGTGACCAGAGCCTGCAATATTCCCAACTTGTCCTCCAAAGTCTTTGCATGTCATCTGAATGTTTATTAATGCATATATGTTATTTAGGGAATAGTTCCCAAAAGAGGAAACGTGTGCAAAAGCTGATATAATCCTCACTGTTATCCACATGGAGGCTCATAATCTTCTGTACTTGGATGGTAGAGGAAGGATCAAGCCCAGAACTCCTGAATAGCCCTAAAAACATAAACATCAAAGTTCATCATTTTCTGTTCCTGGCAGGTGATCTTGTAACTAATCTAATGTATCAATTACAGCCAGCTTTGAGAAAAGATACCCAAAGTATCTGGAAGAAAAAAAAAAAAGTGACTAAACCAGGTTATTTGGCATTCAGTCAGCTTCCATCAGATCACTGTAAATTACCTGTCACATTATTCCATTGCTGAACATGCTTTGTTTCAACATCCTCAGTTAAACAGTTACATATCTTGTACCTTTCTTCTGTCACACTTTCACACTTGCTATGCAGCTCTGTTTTGTTCTAGAAAATACCATCTCTCTACAAACTGTGATTAAAGAGCTCAGAGGGGTTTTCAAAGGAGGCTTTAATCAATATTGGAGGCTTATTCTTTTGTGCATTGATTATTATGCTAAGGTGTTTAATTAATCAACAGATGTTATTCTAATAGAGAAAACATTACTGAAGAAGCAATAATGGAAAATTACAGAATTCTTTTTTGACACCAGCTCAAAGATTTCTTTTAACGCTTGCCCACCAATCCTATGAACTTGAAACAGTCCTGCTAATCCAAAACTGTCCCTTTTGGAGAGTTTTTTTGGACAGTTTTTATGTGTTTGGTCTCCAGCTCCATCATAAATAGAGATTTCTACAACTGAGAATTTCAACCCCCAGATTTATCCAGTATTTCTCTCAAAAATGGAAAAAGCTCATATCTTGGTATGGCCCTATTACCGCAGGCCTGGTTCCTAGGGTATATCACTGTGTCCCACAGCCGTAGGGAGGAGGAGGAGAGAAGATCCAGCAGGCAGGAATTGTGCAGCAAGATTGATTTATTTAATTATTTTACAAACTCTTTTATAGACTTTTTCTTCATAGTCTAATTGGACAAAGGATCAGCCACCCCTTGGGGTGATTGGCTAAAATCCTAAAACATCCATTGTCAAAATATTTTTCTACTGTACCATAAACAAGACTTCTCAAGGTTGCAGGTGGCTTGGTTGTTTACATACTCTGCTGCCTCTTCTGTGAGAGAGAAAAGTCTCTCATGGACTTAGAAAATAGCAATAAAATCCCTGCTAGCAGCATTTTTGTATCTACATGGCCCCTCTTCCTTAACTATATTACAAAATCAAATCCCTGAAGTCTGTTGCAGTGCTATTGAGATATGTATGCATGTGGATGCTATTTCAAAGACACCCAGTTTGTAGGTATTTCAAGTGCAATCTCAAGAGTCAGGCTCCCTGAGGTTGTCTAATTCACTCAGTTGTACCAAACAGGATCAACCATACTGCTGTCATTCCTGATAGGTGTCAACATCCATCTTTGGGCACTTCTAGAGAGGAGATGACTGTATATAACTATCCCTATCTTTAGATTTCTTTTTTCCTATTTATTAGCTATAATCTCTCTTGCTTCACTTATTCCTGATACTGCTGTCCATGAAAGAGAGATTAAATGAAGGAGTAATTCACATACTATCAAGTCTCTTTTTACATCATCTTCCTTGACATTAAAGCTTAAACATTTCACATTCTTTGTTTCTTGTCGCTGCTGCTGTTCCCTGAACAATTCACTCTCCTTTTAGTTCCTGTCTGGGAAGGTTGTGCTCAAAAGCAGAAGCAGCCCTCTAGACGAAGCCTTTCCAATGCTTATTGTAGCACAAAGGATCATTCTGATTGTCCTAGAGGTGCTACTTCTGTTTGTGCATCTTGCTTTCTGAAAAGGCTTCTGTGGAACCATGTGAGTGTTGGATAAAGACCAAGCTGCAGATTCATTCAGGGCAGGGAGGGCACTGATGTCACTGTCACTTTTTGCCCGCTGTTCCCCTGTCATTGCCACTCCAAATCTGTTTGGTTCAAAAGCTGCAGGCTCAAACTCTGTCTCGCAGTTAAAATGCATTGATTCTTTTTTTGCATTTTAACCCAAATCTGGTGCAAAGAGTCTTAATTATCTACAAATTCTTTCTTTGAAACTCCCAGTATGGCATTTTAGCATCCAGTTGGGCTGCCAAGGGTTAAGAATCTGGACTATGCCAACAAAACCAGCATATCCAGGTAGGGGCTTCGTTAGTTCTACCCCGCTTGCTCTGACTTCACTGTTTAGGATCTGTAAAGCATGAAAGGAGCACAAGGCTGTGAAGAAGTAAAAACGAAGGAGTTACGAATCGTCTGCCTCTCTGTGCGTTCACATAAGACAAAGTTCTGTTGAGTGAGTAGCACCTTCTTGTCTCATTTTCTTTCTAAACCAGAATTATGCATAGTTAAGGCAGGTTGTTTTGAAAACTTACTTGTGTTGAGGAATGTATATGGCACTGTGGTAATGTTTTCTATTTATATTCACTTCTCAAGATGTACGTTGCATCAGGTAATAAGGCTTTCAGTTCTATGTATCAATTCTCTTTTGCTAGTCTGTTGGGAATGTTTTGCTAATTACAATCAGTTAAGATACATGAGACATTATGTCATTATTCCTATTACAGCATCATTCTTTCAGTGAGTTATCTCTGCTATTGACAGTGCAATTATTTCACTGCTGGAGAGTGCAAACGTATGAAAAACAAGATAAGTTATCAAAAATAGCACCTTCAGAATAAAAATGAATAATGAATACATGTGCCTTGAATTGTGTAGAATACATATAATCTGTTTTCCTACAATCACTGACAAATAAAAACTGCTTTTTGATTCCTTTTTTTTTCTCTTATTAAAAATGTGACTTGTACCCAAATAAAACTACTTGGCATGTATATTCAGGGAAACCTGAAGTATAAGTTTGTTTCTAAGACAGAAATATTTGCTTGAGTTCAGTAATCAGTAGACATTGAGTTTGAAACTGCAGTTGATTAATTTTCCTACATTTTTTTATTAGATTGAGATTTGCAATACCTTTGGTTTAGAAAATGTAGTCTTCTTTGTTCCCTGTGAAAACAGATACAATCAGAATTTTGTAGGATGCAGAAACATTGTTCTCACAGTAACTTTATACTTTTAAATCTAGGTAAATATTTTGGGATAGACAATTTGAATCTGTGGAAGGTGTTACTGACCTGACTGGCCAAAATATGGACTGTTTTCTCAGGCCATTTTTGGCATAGTAGTGCTATGGCTAGGATTAAATTTAGCAGAGTGGCCCAAAAGGAATACTATTCAGATGAATTACATTGTAGAGTTTTTATCTCTTCTGAGTTCTCAATTTTGAATCACACACGATATTTTGTAATCCTGTTTTTACTTTTCAAAAATGCATCATTATTTTCAGCAACAAAATGTGCTAGGGATTGTGAGTCTTGGAAAATGACTGAGCTTCAGTTGAGGCCAATTTTTGCGATGGTATGTTAATGAAGCTTGAAGAAAAGTCTCCATTTTCACGTTGAACCATATAATAGAGTTAGCACTTCAGTGCCCAAATTATGTAAGTGACAGAGAAAGGGAGAAATCAAGAGCCCTCGTCCCAAAGCAGTGGAATTAAACAGGCTTCAGATCATACTGAGAATCTGTGCTTGTTCTCCTTCTATTATTAGACAGAAAATTCCTTCCTGTAGGGCATTGTTAATGAGCCAATAACTTCTGGAGTTACTCATTATCTTTCCCATCACACTGGTGCTCCTCAGGTTACCCACCTTCCGTGCCCGGCCCATCCATGCCGCTGTTCCGACCGCGTTTCTGCTGAGAGAGTCAAAAGGGAATGGTGTTACATTTAATGTAATTTGACAGCTTTAACTTTGCTATCTCTAGCTGTGGCCTTCAGGAGATCACTGAGCTTTAAGATCATCCACTTCTTCTGGGCAGTCCTGACTGTCTGTGCCTGTGCAAGTGTCCCGGAGCTTTGTCGTGGCGTTGAAGGATAAAACTCTTAGCTGCAAGTACTCACGCCAGCCAAGTGCCTCACCTAACCCCTGTTTAGTGGGGGGCTATTGCAGATGGATGTTTTTATTTATGGCAGCTTGTCATCACTCCTATTGAAATTTAATGGTGTATTGCTGTGAGATGGGGTCATCAGGCCACTTATTAACTTGCCCAGCAGGAAAATAAAAATGCCTTTTGGGCCCCATTGGCAATATTTTTGAGTACCTGCTATTTAATCACCTTCCTGATATGTCTGGGATGTCAGTTATCTGCACTGCATATTTTATCAAAGTGTACAGAATGAGGTGTGATAATGATTTCTACATTCATAGTAATGAAGTAGTAGCTTCCCCACAGTATCTGAAATTACTGTGGCTCCACAGCATCAGGGATACTTATGACATCAAAACCCAAGTTGCTGTGTTTTATACCTTTACTGTTGGCCCTGAATTTCTACGTGGTTACTCAACCAATTAAACGTGGTTTATTACTTTTAATTACCTGTCTAGTTTACTTTGTTTTCTAATTTATCAAACCCGGCTAGAATATTTTTTACGTGGTTACTTTGTTGCTAACAGACAAGGCACCTACATGCCACATTATGTGCATGCAGTTAATGCTGTCTCTGAGAAGAGCATTCTGAGAGGTGGGAAGGACATTTCTAAAATATCATTTCAAGAATCCTAGACCCAAATTGTGATTTCTCTTAGAGTTTCAAGTGCAACCCAGTCTGTAAATAGCAATATTTGCAAAACCCCACAGTGACATCTGATAAATTGCATTCTTTTCCTTGAAGCTGTTATGGGGGAATCATTTGGCACTTATTTTCTTGCTGAATTTACAGCAAAAATAGTTAAGTAAGAGGGTGCTTTTCTCAGAGTTGTGTACTTACTTCTGACCGTCTTGCTGATTGGAGAAGGCACGTGAACACCAAGAAAAGACAGACCAAGTGGAATTTGCAGGGCTCCATGGTTGTGTGCTAAGTTATTTCTCACAGCTTCTCCACCTCCCTCTTCTTTTCATCTTCAGCTCATGAACAGTGTATATCCAAAAGTTGTCTTGGACTTCTCTTCTGGAGCTCTGAACGAAATGTCCATTCTGTATTTCCTTTATGTTAATGAAAACATGTTCATTTCCTAGGCAAACCTCAGGATGAGTTCTTAGCCTGGACCACTCGACAGTTGTCGAGACAGCTGATTCTTTCCTTCTCTTCATCTTCCTCCTCTTCTTTTAGACTCCTTTTCAGGAAACCAGTCTTTGAAGCTATCCTGCTTTCTGTGGGGGTTTTTTACTGTGATATGTCCTGTTTGCTTTCTCTTTTCCCACCATGAGTCATCTTTGGTTGGTTTTATTTGCAACAAGCTTAAAAAAAACTGTTCTGTGCTGCTGAATCAAAACCTTGTCCATCATCCTGTCATCTGTCCAAGCTAACACCCAAGCAATGCCAGAGATCTTACATGACTGTTCAGTTTTAAGCTAAATTCATCATATCTAAAAGAGAATCCCCTCACCCGTTTCTGTTCTTTTCTGGTGAAGATGAATAGCACTGTATTCTGCCTCTAAAAGCTCATTTAAAATTACTTATAATACTTGTAAATAGTAATCCTACAGGTATGAGATCAGCATTTAACTCTATGGAAAGGTTTCTAGAATGATTTTTTGGTGTCTCTCTTGTTCTCCTTGGTTTTATTCCCATGTTGATTATAGCCAAGATTTCAAATTCTTTGGGGAAAATCTGGCTGCACAGCACCAGCTTTTGAGCTAATCTGTCTGGGACTTCTAAACAATGTAGAGAAAGTCAGAATATACTAATGACAGACAACATGAAACTATAGAAAATGATTAATCATTGGAGGGCTATTGAAACTAAAGCCTTATTGCATAGGATTTCAGTGACAAACTGAAGCTGCAAGTGAAATATGTTCCTTTAATTTTCAGTTGTCCACAGATTTTATCTGAGAGTGTGTGTGTGCTTGCTGTAAGACAGAGAGACGCCACATAATTCCTCCTTATTGCATGGAAAAACCTTCAGCTGGATCCTGCAGGGTGGCGTGAAGCTTGCTCCCAGACCTGGTAATGCTCTTCAGTGTGGGCTGAACTTGAACTAACAGGGATTGCATCCTTGGAGAGCTTGGTTTTGGCACGTTCTTTTCTAGGTTTGAGTAAGATCGCTGAGAAATTGTGGCCTCGGTGGTTTCAGAGAAAATATTTCACAAAACTGCTTGTGGAGCGTTCAAGGCAAAGAGCCAGGGAGTCTACAGACATAAGTTCCCATCCTGACAGATGATACATTTTTAGACTGGGTTTACATTGTTCGTGTGCACCCTCAATGCACAGCACTCAGGAGCCTGCAGCAATCACACACAGAGTCGTGGTTACGGCCAAACTTCAATATTTCACAGAATCTGCTGAGAAAATGGGAGGGGGGGAAGTAATTTGCAATGCTTGAGGCACTCGGGTATAAATTGTGTTCTCTTCTGTGACTGACAGAGCTCAAGAAGATAAAACTGTGTTTTAAAGTCTTAGAAACACAAGATTATATGCCTGTTCACATACATACCACTGCTTTTTTTAGTGCTGTGCAGCAAAATGTCATAAGAATGTACCAACATGTTGGTGCAATGACCTGTAACAGTCAGAAGTCCTAGAACTAGCAACCAGCAGCCTTCAGAAAACTCTATGCTATCAGTTGCAACTTTTAGGCAGCAAATTTCCCAGTAAATAAACTATTAATCAAATTAGACAGCAGGAAATGTGAGTGATTAGAGCAAAGACTGGCATCTCAATCAAAATACAGATTTTATTTACTTGCATTCATAGGGTGATGTGAGCTGAGGTAGAGCCTGTTAATTTGAAATGTTTTGAGTACAGAGTTTATAGAAGCCAAAGAAACTTCTGTTTGATGGCTTTTCATGGATTTGCATATATTGAAGTGAATGCTGAAAAAAACCCAACCTATTTATTTGCTTATTACTAGTTCAGAGAACTGCAGACTGCTTAAGGCTTGTGGGTATATTGGTCTTTCCAGAATAGAAATACTCGGGTTTTTCTTTTTAAGATCACAACATAAAGGCCTTCATAAAAACATTTCGGTTACACTTCTAGTGCTTTACCTGAAAAATAAACCTTCAGGATTATTAGCCTGGTATCATTAGGAACAAAACATTCCCTTTAAAAAGCAAATTGATAGGTACTTTGCAGGAACAAACAGGATTCTGCTGTGTTTGCTGGGTAATAGACACTACTTCTTTTATTGTGCTTTATGAGTAGCAAGGCACGAAACGTGAAACGTTTTGAAAGTACTATTAAACGAATGGGGCAGATGAGGAGCATGGCAGAGAGGTCTGGGAGGATTTGTCTGCTGTGCTGTAGGGACACGTGGCTGGAGGCAATAGCTTGTCTGTGTTTTATCAAGCTCTGAGGGCAGGCAGCCTGCAGAAATGCCTCCTCCCAGTTTGTTCCCTCTCTGCAGTGTGTCCAGACCCCAATGTGCAGAGCTCTGCAACAGGTTCCAGCTGCAGGCACAGCAGTGCACAGCCTGAGAAAATGCTGAACATCCAAACTGTGCCCCTTAGATGAAATCCCAATCCCACAGGATTAATGGGATTTATGTTTTAAATTAAGATTTATGCTTTAATAAGTCAATGTCCTGATTTCTGAAAAGGGTAAAATTACGATAAACCTTATTTGCTAGCCAAACCATAGATTTGGGCAGCTGAAGGTATCGAATTTCCTTTTCATTAAATAACTAGCCCAGTATCCAGGTGTATGGTAAATGTAGAAGGACCTTATCCTGCCGGTGTTTCTGTTAATTTCATGCCCTAATTGAGCCATGAAGTCTATACAGGTCCTCTACTGTGTGCAAAGTAATTGAGTAGGAAGTGGAGAAAAGCAGTCCAGTTCCTCCTACCCCTTAATACTCAGCTCATGGATTTTATATGGTAGCACGTGAGTTCTCGAAACTTTTGGAAAAGCATCTGCCTGCTGGGCACTGAGGTCAGCTGGGACATTAATATTTTGACGTAATTACTAATCCCTTCTGCTTCCTCCAGGAAGGATTTGTCTCATGGCTGTGCCAAAGCAACTTATTTCAAATTTGTGACACACACTAAGCATGTATGTTTTCTCTTTTATTTATGATTCATACATTCGTCTGTTCCCAGCTTACTGCTGTCCTAAGGTCTCTTTCAAACTGCACAGTTCTAAATGATAGGAAGGAAATAATCAGTTGCTTAAGAACTCATCATTTGAATGATAATATAATGAATGAATAAAACACATGATAAAATATAGCCTTAAATGGGTCTGACTACATATTGTTCTTCTTCTCTGTAAAGTGAATGTAGAGGTTTTCCATTCCTGATTTACAGCCTTCCGTGCATCTTTGCTTACTTTGGTCCTGTGTTCATTATTTCAACAAGTACCTATGGTAAATAACCTTGCACATGACTCCTGTGTAGATTTTTTATGATTTTTATTGTTCCAATTCCAGCAATTTAGCTTTATTTCCAATGAGTCCAAAAGAAAGTTCACCTCTGCTTTCTCTCTTCAAATTTTTGGGAGCAGCCTTGCATTTGTGAGTGAATTCTTTTCATGGATATTCTCATCATAAGAGCACTTGGTATTACTATAGAGATATTATCCCCATTGAGGCTCATCTCCTTGAAATATTTTCTCATTTTCTGAATACTGAAGGCAAGGTAAACTACACTGCCTGAAAGAAAACACTACAGCATTTCAAGGTTATTGTTCTAGTTACCATTAGGGAGTTTCTCGTGAGTTGGTATTTGGATTTCTTTAATGAAAATCAATGAGTGATTTTAAAGCATTTTCAAAACTTATTAGCTGTAGTGTAACCTGGTTGAAAACTGGGATGATGCTGGTATGAGTCGACTAAATGCAATTCAGGTGTAAATTGCAAATTTATTTGCTTTAATTCAACAATGCCAATCTATTCCTGTCAGTTTATGTTCATGGGCAGGAAGAATATGAGGCAAACTAGTGCTCTTTATCCCCTCCTCAAATCTCAAAGAAGTTGATCAGAGGTCACTTTTTTTATCTTCCTGCAGCAAAATCTTCCAACAGCTACAACTCTTCCTCATTCAGGAGTGCAGTGGCAGCCTTGTAGTGAGAACAGGGGAAATGTAAATTTTTACTTTGATGGCACAGGTTAACACCTTAACCCCCCATATGTAAATTTTTAGGTGTTACCCAGTTACTGTCATGTTATGATGTAGAAATGCCAATGCATCAGGAGCATGGCCCTGTAAATGGTTTCTGTGTGCTTTTCTGCTCTCCTCTTTATTGTTGTGATTGAGGTTTTTTTGTACTCAGATAACCTCACACATTTCACAAGAGTGCCTTTTAAATTAAGTGAGATGAGGATCAGTGGTCTCCTACTTTGGGGCCGATTTTGCTGGTTCATCTGCTAAATTGTGCTTTTCTAACTTCACAAAATCACTTTAATTCCAGTTAAACTATTTCATGTTATTAGTGACCTCAAAATGTGCTACCTTGGTTATACAGGGTAAGGTTAAGACTTTTCTCTCTGTGCTAGCTCATTGAATTAGGGGGCAGATTCTGAGCCACTGTAAAGTGGCATCATAAAAATTGATCTGAGGGGAGCTTACGCTACTTTGCATCGAGTGAGGACATAGCCCTTCCTAAATCTCAATTCTGAGTTTTTTCATTAGCTGTATTATTGTAAGATAGCTATTACATGCATCTAGCTGCTAGTGCAATGGAAAGCCTACAGTGTGCTACAAATCAGAAGCGAGCAGAGGCTTTAATTTAGTCAGAGACAAGCTTTGAAGGCAGTCAAAGAGCCACTGATGGAGTTCAAATGCTCTTTGTCCTGCAAAAATAAAGAGCCCATTTGTTCTGCCTTTTTACATTAGCATCTTTTACCTTGCTGGAGGAAAAGGGGGAAGAACTGTATTCCTAGGTCTTGGGTTTGTTTTTTTTTGTTTGTTTTTTTTTTTTTTTTTTTTAAGAAAGGGAATATTTAACTCATAGGCCTTACTAAAACCTTAGCTATATGAAAAAAAATGCAGTTTGCATTTAATAAATATCACAGGATGAATAGTTTATGCCCCACTATTGGGTGGTAACTATTTCTCCTTTCTTATTTTCATTTTATTTCTGCCACCATGATAATATAGTGCCAGAACAGAGGTCGCCAGCCAAAGATTGGGTTTGGACATCTGCTGGCACAAGCCCTCAGACACAGGACCCTCCACACTGGGCAGGGACTGCTTGACTGTCAAAAAATTCTGTGATAGCAGTTGTTGCTACCTATGGAGGACAGTAATTATGATCAGAATACCTGATCCTATGACAAACACAGTGGACTAAGTTGCTTTTCAAACAATAGAAAAACATTTAAAATTTTTAACTGCTATTGATCCTTCTTTTGTTTCTTTTGGATCAATTAATTCATATGTTATTGTAAGGATCTTTGTGTTAAAATGAACACATTCTTTCCTATTCTACATCCTACTTCTGCACCTAATAAAACCTAACATCAGCTAAGCACCTTCCCCACCACCCTCAGCAAATGTTCCAGTAATTTGGAAGGTGATCTGGAGTTTTTAATTCCCTTCTTTCGCTTTGTATACAGGAAATAGTTTGTGGGGCACAATTGCTCTCCACAGCACTGTCTGATAGCAGTTTCTGACCCTATTCTCTTTGCAAATTACTTTTATTCTCAGCAGGATTCACAGATGGTGAAGTCTCACTGCTTCTCCTAGTGAATAGGTGCAGTTTAATCCGTACAGCATCCAGCAGAAGACAATGCCTTTATCATCAGCTCTACCTTTAGCCCATGGAATGACGTTTATAGATAGCCCTGTAGTGTCGAGTGCTTTTGAAGAGCCCTTTTTGAGTTGATTAAACCTGTTGCAAAGCTCAAGTGGCAAATAAGTGGTTCAGTTATTATCTGTTCGCTTGTCTTAGCCACCTATTTCTTGAGGAAGTTGTCTTTTCAGTTTAAAAGACATATTCTTGCATATATAGATACACTCATTTGTACATAAAATATAGAATATATATAGGAGTATTTTTTCAATTAAAGATACTTTCAGAGTACATGTAACCAACATCTGCCATATTTACTAATACTGAGACTGAAAATTGAAAGGTAAAATAAATTATTAATTAAGAGACATTTTAAAATATAAAAAGAGTTGCTGTAGCCAAAGTTAAGACATCAAAATGTCATTCCATCAATACATAGTGTTAAATGCTGTTAGTGGTATTTAATGCTACAAGTTCTTCCTAGAATCTTAATTTTCTCAGCATCTCATAATGCAGTAAAAACAGGATATTGTCATCATGTACTCAGTCTGGAAGGAACCGAGTAGATGGTAGTGCTTTGATTACTTGAATTGTCAAATTACCCAAAATTTATTCGGTTCTACAGTTCTTTGGCATAAAAATTTCTTGCTGATTTCAACAGCAATTCCCTGTATTAAACAAAGTGTCCTTGTGCCTCTGTAACTGCAGCAAAGGTTCTTTTTTTGTATGTGAGTCCATTTTGAAAAAAGTATAAATTATTCTTAAAGGCTGCTCAACACATTTATTTAAGGTGTGATTTTGCAATTCATACAGAAGAAAATTACTCTGATTTTCATAGACCAAAGGTTTAGTAAGGGTTATCTTTTATTTTCAAGAAGAAAACAGTATACCAAACTCCTATGTACTTCTTGAGAATTCCTGCTTGAAGGAGAACTGATTTCTGGAATTTATAATCTCTCATGTTTGCAAAATGTGTAAAATAAAATATAGTAAATGGTGGCAATATTTGAGCTATGGTTAGTGTGTATCTTAAATAAAATAGGTTAAAAATTGGAATATAATAAATAGGCTGTAATAACTCATTGCATACCTTTAGTGCCACCTATATGCAAGGAATGGTGCAAGGAAGTTGCAGCCCATTCCTGGAAAGTGTCTTGATTGAATGTCAGTAACATTCACCCCCAAAGTAATAGCAAATAAATTTATTAAATGGGAAGGTGCCAACTTAGTAATGAGTTATTGGTCTTCTAGTGTAATGGCAAAGTTATTTTCCCTGGTGAAGAGCACTTCCAATTAGCCAGTTTTACACCAAGACACAACAGTAGCTTTTTATCATATTGCTTTGAATCTTGAGTCCTTGTATTAAGCTTTTGAAACTACCTTCAACTTTTTAAAAGAAAATTTTAAAATCAACCTTAAAAAAAAAATCACAACAGTTGTTGTATAAGTGCTTGTTGACTTATCAAACTTCAATTGTAAATCTCAGGGCGTTAGAGTTGGCTTTTATTTCATTGGTTGCATCTGATTTTCCATTTCATTTTGTGCACATCCCTTGCAAGTTTAAATCTCTGTACTTTGCTATTGGAGTTGCTTTTTTTTTAATTTCCAAGATGACCTAATAACTGAAAGATGCCGAATGACATCTTGCTTGGTGCTGCTATTAACTTGCTACACACAAACCATTATGCTTTTACAGGGACTGGGTTTCAGGAGCAGGTACCAGGTTGTGTGGAGTGATTTTATTTTATGTTCAAGTAGCAAGAACAAGTTGATAACCCTGCCTATGCCACCTGCTTGTAAAGCCAGAAAACTGCAAGCCCTGACATAAATTTTTGCAGTCTTACTAAAAGCTAGAAAATACTTATACCATTTCTCCAGAGACAGCAGGAGCTGGAAGCACAGAGTCATGCCAAAGACAAGTAATTCAGACTATTGATAAAACAATTAAACTGGTGTTTTCATATTTCAGGGTCTTTACCACTCTATATTGCTATTAATGGGTTTGAATTCAACTATCACACGTAGTAGAAAATCCTGTATTTTAGTAATATAGTTTGAAATTTGGTCCTTGTTCAGGGCCATAAGAATTGTGTAGGATCTTTCATGCAAATCATTTGACAAAGTAATTTTTGGAACAGATGCAGGAAAAAGGATGTGGGTAGGTCAGGGGCATGTCAGAAGAGCAGCAGCGTTTGAAATGGTTGTGAGATCCTTTGTCTCTGGTCCCTCTGTGGTTATTGGACACAGATATCCACTGTAAGAATATTACACTGTTAGGGCTACAAAATAGGGAGAGGATTTATGTTTGTAACAAGTCTGAGTATAAATGATGACTGTTGAAGGGTTACTGGTGGATTCTATACCATTGCATTCTTCCTCTTTAGAGAAAACCCGAGTGCAAATACAATGCAGCTATTATACCTTATAAAATCTCCCCCTTCCTCAGTCCTACAGGCTTACCTGGCATTTCAGCTTCACACTGGAGCAGTCCAAATAATGCTAGAGCTGCTTGTGATGTAAATACTTCATCTGTGCACTCATAGATTTAGAAATAAAAACCTAACCAAACAACCCTGTAAACAGAAAAATGCCAATGACCTCGCTAGGGTCAGAGTTCCAGCTCTGGAATTAAGACACCAAAGTGACTGTTCTGCTTGAAGGGGAATGTTCCTCAACCCTTCCTCGAGATCATGCATTCAGTTCTGCTCAGAATATCACCTTCAGTGTCTAATAATCGAGTTTCTTTTGAGAATAATGAGGCAAAGAAGCACCTTACAATGTTGATTGCCAACCTGCAGAAAAACTCCTTATTTAAAATTGAAAATATTATAATTCACTTTCAAGCTTTTCAAGGAAGACTTTAAACAAATCAGTGATCATTAAGTGTTGTTTAAGTTGTCCTGTAATTTGAGGTTTCTTGTTGTGACAGATCTGAAAAAGATCTCGAGTAGGCCATAGAAAAAGAATACCATCTCTTTAAAAAAAACCAATAGCTTTCAAGGCCCAGGATGGCCTCTGTGCTGAGATTAATAAAGCTTGACAATACATTCTGAATGCAAGCAATGACTTCTATTACAAGGGGGAAAATGAAAAAGCTGCTATTACTGACACAGTCAATAGATTGCACCTCAGTGTATACTGTACTTTCTACATTTTTAATATAAATGTGTTCAGTTTCAGAGGTGGGAGCATTATCAGCGTTCATTTTACTTGAGGCAATAATGTGAGAAGTTGTGTCTTGTGTAATAAATAAATAACCTGTCTTTAAAACCATTTACTCAGATTGCTTTTCCCAAATGCTTATTTAGAGGTGCTCTGGAAGGTGTCATATACCAAGACAGGCATGTTATAAAGATTTTATAAAATACATTTTCTTTATTTCACACATAATAAAATTGATCATGGGGCACTTTTTGCTGATTTTAGAAGTAGTATAATGGCAGTATGATGGTGGGATGGTGTGGTGAGTTGTAAAACGTGGCTTGAGGCTCCTCCATTTCTCAGGGGTTCTTGGTGATTATGAAGAGCTGCCAGTAGAGGCCAGAAAATTTTCCGTCATTTAGAGAATTGCCTCTCTTGAAATTTGAAACTTATCTTTTTCTTCCACCATGTTTTTTTGGACTTGAAACAATAGAAGAAATTGTCTTCTCTCTATAAATATACATATTCAAAGCCTCATAATCTTCATAGCACCCACTCATACTAAGAAACTATTTTCTCTTTGGAAATGGATCATATTAAATGGTGCTTAAGTATAAAATAAGACAGTGAGTTAGTTCATGTTTTGTGCAGTCACTCCTCTATGTCTGTCTTGGCACATACATTCATGTGAACAAATCTTTTCCAGTCTCTTCAGAGGGATAGGAAATGAAGTATATATTACATAGGTAGCTCAGAAGAACATGTAAATGAGGAATAATCAGCAAAATTTGAATTACTTGTCATATCTAACATTGAAGGACATGTTTTGGACTCATCTGATGTCTGACCATAACTGAATTTTCTTTTTTTTTTTTTTTTTTAGCATAATCTGAACAATGGGTCTGATATATTTCTAGTGCCTATTTTACATCAGCACGAATGTGTTGATTTCATTGGTGTGGCCCCTGATTTACACTGTTGTAAAGAAAGGAGAATCAAGCTGAAGCATAGAAGGGAGGGAAAGGATAACTGTCCTGGATGTCCAGAGACTCTAAGTACAAAGTAGAGGAAGATTTATCTGGAGTGGCTCAGGGATTGTAGGCAGCATAATAGGCTATAACAGAGCACAGGAAATTTAGGGAAGAACAGGGTTTACTGTTCTGTGGCTCAGCCATCTGTGTCTCAAGGTGAAAGTTCTGGTTAACAGAGACACATTGGTGACTGTAGTTAAAAGAAACAGGTGGAGGTGAAGATGTACCATTTATGCATTCCTAGTTCTGTGCTCTTCTAGTGCTAGACTCGGTTTGTAGCTCAGAAAAATCTCCTCCTCCTGAGACTTCACACTTCAAATGGTGGATTTTGAAGTTAAACCTAAAAGTTTATTCTTTATTTAGCAAAGAATATCTCTTTTCACTAGTACAGATGCCCTGTATAAAATCTTCTACAATACTTTCTTTAGGTCATACAAGGAAACCTAATTTAGAATTATTACAGAAGGCAAAACTTCCCTTTTTCTCTTTTAGAGCTCAGCACTGATCTGATTACTTTTGACTGTGATTCCAGGTTATCTACCTAATTTGTCTACAGTGTTATTACCAACATGTGTTTTCCCATGAGGAACATATTAATTTGGTTATTGCCCTGGGGAAATCTAAACAAAAACACCCCAAAAAAATTAACTACAAGAATGCTTTTTCATAAAAAGGAATGCCATGTACACAATAAATGACAGGCTTGCGTTTAGAAGAGTGGTGAAATCAAAGGATTTTCAGTCTGCATTTCCAATATAAATTGCTCATTTCAAAACATAATGTTCTGCATAATTAGATCACATAGTTTGAGCATCTGGCCTATCAGTCTGTGAAGTGATGTGGTAAAATCTGTGGGTAGTAGGAACAATGAACAAAAGCGATGCCCACTTACAGAGCATCACTCTGCATTTCCCGTTTCCTGATGGACAGAGGTTCTGTTTTCCTGCTGCCCCTTCCCACCTCTCCTCTCTGTGGCACTTCCATGGGCAGACAAATTACCAGAACTGGGGCAGTGGTGACTTCTCCCTCCCATGGCAGGGTGGCCGTGAGAACAGTCAGCCTTGAGCTGCAATTATCCATTGCCCATTCATTCCAGCAGCAGCTCAGTTATCTAACTAATGCCAGGGTTCCTTCAGCTGGAGGTAACGTGACGGAGGAAATGGGGCTCTGTGAATCTCACCGAGGACGCGCACGAAGAGATTCATTTAATTTCTAATTTAGCAAGTACGTCAGACCATCAAACCTGAGACTGCTTCCAGCTACATCCAGTACAGAAGGACAATAGAAGAGAATTCCTTAGCAAATCCTCGTGTGCTGCCCTTCCCACTGTCCCTTTTTTCTTCCCATTTCCTCTGGACTTAATAAGTAAGCAGCCAGAAGCTTAATTGTGATAGAATGGGTGCAGTACGAAGTTAAATATTGCAAAAGAACGTTGAGACATTGATTGTTAGCACATTTTTCAAACACTCTGTAAAGGTGCAGAAGGTGTTAGAAAATGGTGATTTACATGGATAAAAATTTGCTCTCCAGTTTCTTCAGCAGACATACCGTGACAACTATGTCATGGTTGTTTTAAAATAAAACTGTATCAATCCAAATTTGGTTGATTATATTGAAAGAAGAATTTGGAAATGCGAATTTTTTGAAGGATATATCATTATTTCTACTTATTGTTTTCATTTAATTCTTTTAGTTTGTAGGTGCAGTTTTGTCACCAGTGACTGAACTTCAATAAAACTCAGGTGTGACTTTCAAGTATTATGACAAATCCCTTAGTCTCTTGGAAGCAAAGTGTAAATGAAGAGCTTGGCTAGCTTCTGCTATACCAGAGAACCAGATAATCAAAGATATTGAGCTTTTTGAAGTATAGATCTATTTCTTCATATTTTAAAGAAATAAGCTCTTTTGAAAATGTGATTTTTAGCAAAAAGCAAGGTGATGCTTTAATACTCTACTGGATTTTGTCAGCATGCAGGCTCAGAGAAAATTGTTGCTTATCTAATTCTACATACCCTAAAAGCAAGTTTGAAAAATAGGAGTCATTGAGTAATATCTTTACTGGTGCCATAAATCAGAGACTTATTTGCATACAAATGAAAATTCAAACCAAAGTGCAGTAAGAAGTAACAGTGCCCTAACAGTTAGGGATCAACATTAAAATATGAACCCAAGTTTCCACCCTGAAGTAAAGCAGAAATCAGACAGGATCGTCTATTGGGAAATATCTTCTGTGCACTTGTTGTTGGGGTTTTGGTTTGTTTGTTGTTTTAGCTCTGAACACATTCACAGAAAGATGAAATTATTCACTGGTCTTTGACATAACACTTGTAAACAATTCATTAAAATCTTATCATTGATAGTATCAAAAATACATGAAATATTCAGTAGATAAATCACATCAACAAGTCATGGTTGTAACCTGTAGCAATGCTAATCAGAAATGTTTACTGAGGTGTGGGAAACAGCACTTTGCAGAAGATGGAAGTGAAATCTCTGTGCTTTCCATAAGCCAGTTTTTTCAGTGTTGTTCAAAAGAGACAGCGGTGAGTTCTGAAACAATAAAATCAAAGTTCATCAAAGAATGATATTGGTCTTCTTAGGAGAAAACACAGTGAAAAGGAGCAAGGTGAATAAAAAAACCCCAGCACTTTAAAACTCTTACAAATTCTGACACAAATTTGTAGGGTCAGTACAGGAGCACAAATACACAAGTGGCCATTTTAGCATCAGAATACTAAACGGAATTTAAGCTACAGTGGTCAAGGCAACACCACCTAATTAAAGGTCTAAAGACAGAGTTCCACCTATAGGGAATAGATGAAACAGCTTCCACATGAAACAGATTGGGAGGCTGCAAATGAGAGACGTAATTTTTATTAAAAGAAACACAGCAATTTTCCCTATGGTAAGGTCAGGAGATGAAAAAGGACTATGTTCAAAGTTTTTAGAAATAGAATGTATTATTTAGATCAGTCCCTCCCTTTAATTTTTCAGTCTCTGAATGAGATTGGAACTGTAATTACACATTTGCTTCTTTCAGGGAAGACTTCTCTCTGGGCTCTTTTTTTTTTTTTACCTTAGCTCATTTTGGTAGTCTTTAAGCACTCCTGTAGCCAGGTTGACTTTGTGCCTACTTAAGTACATGCTATTGAATCTTCATAAAGGTGACTGAATCTGGATGAAAGCGGACTATAAGTGTGTATTAAAACTTAAATAAATAGATATAAAAACTATTGTGACATAAAGGGTATTTTTACATAAATCAAAGAACAGTGGATTTTAAAATTATTTGAATTATTTGCATATTGAGTAGATTTGCTGGCAAGCTATATCATTACTGCTTTAAATTACACCTCCATTACAAAACCTGTTCTCATCTATGTAGGTCATCATAGCAAATCCAATGAAATTAGTTTTGTATGGTCCTGTTTATTTTGGCTCAGGTGAAGTAGTTCTTTGGTGGCACCATGCTCTGTCCCCATTGTAGACTGGGCAAAGATAATGTCAGTGATCTAAAGGCTGCAGGGTTACTAAAGAGGGATTAATCAAAGATCTGATCAACAGATTTTCTTTGGTTGGCCAAGACAGCCCATCTCTGGTCTCAAGATAAGTCCTCTAAGAAAAACCATGTGAGCTTGGGCTCTTTATATTCAGCAGTCCAGTTAGAATTCATGACCGTTTCTTGCCTGTTTGCTTTATGAGAGGAAAATTTCATTTCACACAAAACCTACCCTTCTATAATAAAGTCCACAAATGAAGAAAGAATGCTGGATAATATCTGTAAACACTGGCTTTTAATTTAAGAATATATTTTCTGCAGAACTACTTATAGCGGATCCTTTGAGGAATGGAAGTGGATGAAGTTGTTACAAAAATTAAAAGCCTCCGTTTACTCTCAGTTAGGCTGTGAGGTGTGAACAATGTGTCGAAATTTGAGGGTAAATAGGTCTTATTTCTATCATTCTGCATACAGTCTTTGAATTTTGCCAACTATATGAAGTACAACCACATGATTGTCTTAAATTCAGGCTACTCTGAGGGGTGTTTAAGGGAGCTGCTAAACTACTGTTGATATCTTAGTGGATTTGATGTGCAATTTAGGGATGAGAGTAATTTTGCAGTTGGTCAAATATTTACCATAGGGGACAGGTATTGTGTAAATTAGTATTCTATGCCTTCATAAAATAGACTTAGTAGAATACAAATGGGCTGATTGTGACAGTCTCATTCTTCCCAGTTCATCTTTTTCTGCATCACAGCAGAGAAATGTGCTTCACTAGGTTAAGAGTTCCTTTTTGAAGAATCCTAGGGAGAAATTAATAGAGGACATGAACTCTGTTCATTGAGGTGCATTCATTTGGCCAAACTAGAAAACTCGTAAGTATTTGATTGTAGAATGCATAAAGTGTAGTACAGAATTTGTTGCATCCTTGATCTCTGGAATGGAACAGAAAATCTGTTTACAGAACTAGTTAATTGAATATGCACTCTAAAACCTTTACAGATTTCTCATTAACAATATTACCAATAATAAAAGAAAACATATCTATTGTTTAAAAAAATTAGTCTGCATTCAGCATGGGGTATGTAAAACCAGTCATTTGTTCATTAAAGATAAATGATATTTAATGCTGAAACAGCTGCACATCCTCTCAACAAAGAACTAAAATATTTCCATGTGTGTTATGTACGTTATCCAAGGTGCTCAGTGTAGGTGGTATCTGCAGGGAGGATGCCAGGCAATGGAATCAGAAAGTAATTAAAGGTGGCATTATACAGAAGTAGGTATCAGTTGAAATTTCAGCTGTGAAATATTTGAGTCAAATGAAGTGTGGAAGACAGAACTTCAGTGAACACCAAATGCCCCATTTCTCATGAAACCCTGCAAACAAAAAGCTTTAAAGAATATCAATTTCAAGTCAAAATCAGTCTCTAAAAGAAAAATAAACCAGCATTTAAGCTGCTTCCAATAGATCAGATTATCACAAGCACTTACTTTTCCATATATAATTTATTTATATAAGGAATTTCTATGAGCTACAAGTGTTTTCTTTGTGTCCATGCCAAATTGCATGGCTGTGCTTAACAAACTGAGGTCATTCATGCCATTGTTATTACAAGCTATTAAAATTCAGAGTGAAATACTTAGAGCGTTCATTTTGCAATTGGCAGGAATGCCGTGGGCTGATAAGTACTGGTGATTGTCAGCACTTAAAAAAATAAAGAACAGGTGTACCAATAATGTGGAGTTAATTTGGCTAAGTGTACATTTTAATGCCAAAATATTGGAGGGAAGAACAGTTGTCAGACAATTCTCGGCCATTCCTTGTAGCTTCACAAAACAGACCAGCTAATAAGCAAGTGGAAACTATAAAATCATCACGCCTTTTCTCTTTTCACCAAATCCTGAGTGGTCTCTTCAGTGGGCTAATCATGCCTGAGATTTTTGAAATGGCAGGACAGATTGCACTGCTGAAGTTTATGAAGAACTGTGAGATTTGACAAATTTATTTCCTCTGACAAATAGCAAATGTTTGTAGTGCTTGGTTTGGTTTTGAGCAATTACAGGTGCAGCAGAGATGTAGGAATAACTTCACTTAAAAATTATGATTTTTCCAGGGAATAACACAATCATACTGTCAATCAGAAATATATTTTCTTTCAAGCACAGTAAATAAATAAGCAGTAGTATTATTAAGTTGACAAAAAAGAAATAGGAAAAAAGGAACATAAACTTCTGAGGAAGTGAGAGGAAGCTGAAGGTTAAGACCTGGGCTACGGTCTAGAAGAGGTTTGTAATTGCGTTGTTGTCTGGGTGTTGACTGGCTGATTGAACAGCCTTGGAGGTGTTCACAAGCTGTCAGGCCAGGGAATTGGAGTTAATGGACAGCTAATATCATGATTGAATGGCAAAAGTGGAGCCTGATCTCTTTGAGGATGGAAAATCAATAGTCTATTAGATTTGTCAGGCTGACAGGGAGAGAAAAGAGTGAAAGTCTGCTGTATTTGCTTGCATTATGGGGGCTGCTCTAATTAAGCACCCACCTTGAGACAGAGGGGAACCTGTGGAATTGAAGTAGTAATGAGATTCAGGCTTGAAGTAAATGAAGTAACTGCAGTGTAAGGCATGCTGACAGACAATTAAATCTCTTTATCAATGCTGCTTCTTTCCAGAAATAAAATCTCATATGGCAGCTATAACGTAAGGCTGAGCCTGGTATGATCATAAATCTTGCATCAGCTCATGGTTGTGTGCCCTATCGTTCATGTTGGTTTGGTGTCGGTGTCACAAAAATTGTAGATGCATTGGCCAGTGATGAGCTTTCTAAATTAAAGTTTCTGCTCCCGTGAGTGTGTATCTTCCTTAGAATGACTCTGGATCAGACCTGCACTCTTCCACTATTACAGCTGATACCCACCCTGACACTGCTGGCTTGCTGATAGCACGGCGTATCTGGGGACACGCCAGCCAGTTCAGTGGCACAGGGCAACTCTCAGTTCCCTTCCCTTTTTCCTTCTTGCCATCCAGGAGGGAACTAATCTGGCTCTTTCAATTGGCATGTGCATATCTCCTTCAAACCTGAGAGCAAACATAATGCTTCTGACATTGGGAGTGTTAGGAATGTGCTCACATTCACCAGAATTCAGTGCTCCAGGAAATTGCTGATTTCGATTAAACCTGAATTTCTCCAAGGCTTCAGATGATTCACACACGTGCAAATGTATAGTGTTATTATTTCTGTTATCTCTTTCCTAATCAGTGAGGTTGAGCAGATGAAGGGTTTTAGTCTCAATATTTCTTGTGGGAGAACATTTTATTTTACAGTAAGTAATGGCAGCCTTTTTTCTGCCCATGTTTGCTGTTCTTCTCGCAGCATTTAAACTGGCCACTGCTGGAGGATCATGTGAGTGCTCAGAGACTGATGGGCCTTGCTTTGCATTGCTTTTTTTGCAGGCAGGGTTATAGAGAAGCAAACTCCTTTCTTTACCTTGCCCCTCCTCCTTGCTCGGTAGCTGCTATTCACTGTAGCAAATTAAAGTCAAACTGCTGCTTTATAGAGTAAGAACTCAGTGGGTATTATACATAGTTAATTGCAACTGGAAATTGAAAATATATAATTTGGGTTCTTAATACTTTTGGCCTGCCATTTTGATTAAGTGCTATCAGTTGCTGAGGTCTCCAGATGTCCAATCAAGGGTTCTATGGGCACACCTCTGGAACCAGGGATTTACCTCAGACTTTTGCAGTCACTTGTGAAAGAATTTGCCAACACTTTACAAAACTTCTTCAATCAAGGTTTTACACTGAGTGATTGCTTTGTCAAAACTCTTCTAAGTGGTAACATCCACTAAATTCCTAAGTAGGCTCAGGGGCAGGACCACGCTGTTTATTGCACTCTGTTGTGTTTCTGTGAGTAGATATTTCAAACAGAACTACGAAAGCTATCTAGAAAGAAGGTCATTACAGCCTTTTTTATTGTTGTTGTATTTGTAAGCCTTTCAAAATGAAAGGTAATTTTTTTTACCTTGTTCTATGTTTGTTATTATGTCTATAGTGTAATATTTATTAGAATATTAATTTAGATAAATCTGTGTATCTAAAGAGGTACAGGAAGCTTTTTGGAAGGTATAGAGCTATACATATGAGCCATTAGTTTCTTTCACACATATGTGTTCTTTGTAGCTGAATGCTCATTTGATTGGATTCCCTTCCCTTTGGATTCAGCTGAATTCAAATTTATTAAATTAATTGCTATTTACCTTATTTTACTTTACATCCATTTAAGATCAACTGGTTGCTCTTCATCTCAAAATTCATTTTGCTTTGATAATTATTTTTTGATTTACTTCTACTACTCCATTGGTTATATTAGGCTTAATATTGAGAAATTAAGACATAGCTCCCTTCAGTGTGGACTCAGCACAGGTTCAAAGAGGGGTTAGCTGAAAGATATTCACATTTTCTTCACAAGAAAATGCCTTGTCATTTGATCTCCTTTTCATCAGGATTTTATTATAGATCGTGGTGATTTTGCTTTAAAATGTATTACATAGGTCCGTATTATATAGGAAGAAAACCATCTGATTTTGAAATGTATATTGAGGAGGTTTCTTGCACTATTCCATCAGTTTGTTTCTATTAGTAGGTTAAATAAATGACAGGTGACAGAGTGGTTTAAAATGAATCCCTTGTACAGCCTTCCTTCACATCTGCTGTGAATAAAACCAGAGTAGAATAGAAACAGGTGTCAGTACAATGACCTTGATTTAATACTTGGAGAATGTTTGTAGAGCATTAAAAGTTCACGACTTGTCATGAAGAGGAACCAATCGACTCATAGGAGGATAAAGCACAAGGGCCCGAGTCTGAAAGCGTTTGATATTTCCTGGTGTGTTGTGAATGTCTCACTGAGGGGCCTGGATCTGCTGGGAATCCAGTGCTCTGAGACGCTTTTTGGCACTGGTCAGCATTTCATTAAGCCAAGGTTTAAAGGAGCACAGATTTAAGTTCAGGTCCTACTGCAGGGAGCTGTAATGTATTTTGGATACTGCTGACTCATCTCCTCTCTTCGCAGAAGCTGATCAATGCGTTGTTGCCACGTCATTTGGAATATAAAATAAGAATTTGGTGTAGTGTGGGATTAGATTTTATTGTTACAAAGTCAAGGTTCATCATCAGTCTGAGTCTGATGCCTCCTCTAAAGAGAAAGATTTTGAGCCCGCAGTGGCATCAACACATCTTGATAAGAGACTCTGTGGTCTCTGACTGTGCAAAAAATTAACAACTTTCAATCAAAACGGTGCACAGTACAACAGCAAAGATGACTTCCCTTAGAAAGCACAGGGCTACCACACAGTTACATATTCTTCAGTCTCAAATAGGCAGAAAGTGAAAATGAAGAAAGGACTTTACCAGTAAAGTCCAACAGTTCCCTGAAATTATCACATTGAAGCTACTACAGTGTATTTATACGAAATAAATAAACACACACTGTAAGACCCAAACAGACGAGCTTTCCCTGGAGGCAGCAAGACTCAGGATCTCTTTTTAAAGGGTAGAGTTAATACAGAAGCCAGAGACCCTCATGGACAGCAAAACTGAGAGCCTGGCAGCAGCTGCCCCTTATTTATACTGCAGCCTTGGTCTTTCTGCTTATCTCAGTTTGGCACTTTAGAACTTTGGAGGAGAGAGAAGCTCCCTGATGCATTTGTATTGATGTTGGCAAAATGCGCTCTTGTCGAACACATCCATTCCAAATGGAATACTGAGGTTTTTGGCAGTCTGGCTGAAATCTGATCCATTGCAATACACATATGATAGTGGGCTAGTGCAAATGTGGCCTTGCAAATCATTCTTTTGACTTACTGGTGTGTCAGTGATACTTCTTAACATTCCAATTTTCAGTCTGTGCTGTTCAGAATTAAATACTGCTGAGGAGGAGGAGCTGTGTTAGTGCTTAAGAGGAATTCAGGAAAGCAGCTCTTCCATTGCACTGATAAAGTAGCTAATACTTACTATTTATTTAGGATACACCTTTAAAATTAGTAAGAATTAAGATAATATTGCAGAACTTCTAGCTTTGGCTTTTAAAAGAATGTTAAAACTAGTTTGATTTTATTAACCAGAAAGTCCTTGGCAATCTTCGTAAGGTGGTTTTGATTTTGTCTTCACTTGCAACTAACTTCATAAAAGTGATAAATGTGAACAAATTTAAGAAGGCACATGGTTTTTAAATTCTGACATTCACCATTCAAAAATGGTGACATTTTTGTTCAAATTATATTGTAAACACAATGCAGCTCTATGTGATCATTCCACAATTTTACAAAAGAGAACAAATATAAACTAAAAGATTTTCATTTCAAATGCTGGTCCCTTTAGAATTGTTTTTTACCTCAGTCCTTGCTAAACCATCACTAAGGCTGAGCAGCACCACTTGAAGCACAGTCCAAAGCAGAGGCTATTTAAGCAGGCAAGAACGAAAGTCTGTTTCTTAACTGCATTTCAGACAATGTCCACAGCTTTTCGTTTCTATATCTGTTCTTCCTGATGCCCAGGAATGTGTTTTGTTATGTGCTTGTATTTCTTTTTTCCCCAAACTCCTAGATCATTAGTATCTATTGACATTTTTAAAGTCCCCGTTTTAGATTTAGACCTCAGGAGTACTGATGACTGCAAGTCAGTTGTGGTTGTAAATAATGCCAAGAAATTCCACTGCCAGTACTTGGAAGAATTGAAGTAATAAAGAAGATCAGGCTGTGAGTGAAAACTTAAAACCTTACTCACTAGACTGAAAAGGTTATAAAGTTACAATTTAATGTGTATATACTCCAAAATTTTAAAACAGGATATAGATAATTCCAGTAGCTCTATAAATACTTGACTGAGCTGTTCAGGCCTATTTTTCTGATGCTACATTCATTGCAACTATAAATTTAAACTAGACTGTGTCAAAGGAACGATTACAGTTTGTCACAAAAAGGAAAATTTAAACCCATGTCCTTTTCTTTATAAATTATTAGACATATAAAATGTGTTATTTTCCCCTTAAATTTTAAATTCATTTAATGTTGAGTCCATTGCCATTTGGATACATGGTTTTATGCACTTCATGGGAAGGACTTACTCAGCTAAATTTTTGGTTCAATTCAACCAAAACAGTCTTTATAATACAAGTTCCCACTGTCTGCAGAGAGAGACATCCTGAGCATGCTGACCAGTTTGTGTTTAGGATCATAAATCACATTCCATTAGGCATATTAGAAAACAAATTGTTCTTTTCTGAATATACTTTATGGAATATTAGACATGTTGCAGCATAATGGAGCTAAACCTTCAGTGAACATAGTCTGTGTAAAATGGATCCAATTTGTCTTTAAGGAAGAAAGAAGTTTAACATTCCCTTTACACAGGACATTCTGCATTGCAATTTATTAGCACTGCAATCATAGGGGCTGGAATTTTTCCAGCTGCATTCAGTTGAGATTGACTGACCTTGGATTTGGGTTCAGACAGTCCATTCTCCCCAGTCTTTTAAATGTGTTTGTGCTGTCTGTACCTTTTAAACATAGAATATAGATTTGTATAGGTTGTGAAAGCAATATCTGAAAGCATTTTGCCAGATATGCTAAAGAAATGAAAATAGTTGATTTCATTGCTTTCCCAAAGGCCAAGCTTCTTTTGATATTGCACATGCTCATGTTATCTTTAGAGTGTAGCCTTAATAAATGCTTTATCTTTGGCAGTGATGTGCAGAGCATAAGTGGTATTGGCCTTGGAGGGCTTTTTGACTTAATTTGCTGGATGCAAAGCCTCTGTTTCCAATAATTTATTATGTTTCAAAACCATCTCAGGGAATACAAAATGTGCACCTGAGGCTAGCTTTTATTTATTTCCAATCATTTTTGAACCTGTGCTATTTTCTGGCATGAAGAAGTAGATATCAGTCCACCTTTTTGTCTGTCCCTCCCCCTTGCCCTAAATATTTAAAGCACGAATAAAATCGATATGTTCATATATTGATTTGTACAACATCTTTCTATGCTTCACAGTGCATAGCACTTTGAAATTAGAAATTGTGTTAAACTCCAAAAATAATTTGATGGCAGATTACGCTAAGTATTTAATCACTGCAAAAAACCCCAATCCTAGCAAATACCTTGGCTGAATCTCTCATACCAAAATTGATTCTCTTGCACTGGATTTTAGACTTTGTAAAGTATATATTAAAGAGCTTAACTAGTAAATTAGAAGACAAGATAACTGCAGTGTAGATAAATGAACATTGCGTAGAGAATTTCAACCAGATTTTGCCTAATTATTTATTCTCTACTGTGTAGTAAAAATGAGCAAAACTGACTCCATGGAAATATAGGATTTTGAATGATTGTTTTTATATAAGTGGGAGCAGAGGGTGCATATGTGCATTAATTTGCATCTCATGTATAAGTTTCAAGGTATTTTTGGCAGGGTTCATCATTTATTAGGCATTTCTTCAGTGCTTGGTCTATGGGGAGCATTGTCTTGATTGGGAAGCCAGTCCTCTCTGTTGGGACTTTAAAGGAAAAGAAAGGAGCATATAACTTCTATAAATATGAGAATTTCAAATAATTTCTCTCTTGCTCACATTCCTGCACAGTGAAAGTCTGCTCTCTCACTCACCGGAGTTACTGTCCAGCTTTGGTCATTTTTCTACCCAGCTGGAAAAATGGGGTAAAAACCCAGGTGAAAAAGCAATGCTGTAAATCTCCTTTATCACTTCCTATGAAAGCTAAAGCTCCAGCCCTCAGAATGTATGGGCTTTACTTCCTATGCCTAAGTCATCCTCCTGAAATCAATGGCACTTCTGAGGGGCATAGATTTCACCGGGAGCCTTGCTCCTCACAGGCCCTCAAGAGAGATTTATGGATGCACAGCATGTGCTTCCCTGGGAAACCTGGGCCACCAAATCACATGGGGATCCCTGGATTAAGGCCCCAAGGCAGCTTCTCCATCTTATCTCTCCAGTTTATGCAATCCACTCATCTGCAGACAAGACAAGGCAGGGATGTCCCAGCAGTGCCCAAGGTGGCTGTGGGTGAAGACCATGAGCAAGGAGAGCACCTACAGCACAGGAAAAACAGAGATGCTGAGACAGACTGGGGGTAAACTATGGCAGCTGCCCTGCAATAAACACCTCCAGAGCTCTGGAAATCAGAAGGGAGATATTTTCAGCAGCTCAGGGGGCAAGCAGTGTTTGCTACAGTCCAAAAAGCTACACCAAGTTTGGAGAGAGGAACAGCCTGGAAGGGCAGAGAAGGAGGGGGGAATTCTTTCCTAAAGCCACTTTCCATGTGTTCTCTTCTAATCCCTTTGAATTTTCTCTGTCCTAAGGAGTCAATTATTCTGGTTCTTATTTTAATGATATTTTGCCTTTTTAATTTTAAGAGACTGCCTGTCTTCTCTGTGAACCCACTGTAAGGCAAAGATCTAGGCAGATTTACCTCAAAGCCTTAGCTGAGTTAAAGTCCTATTACAAGCCATTGAAGTGATTTAATTTTATTACCTGAGGACACTTTTTCTGAGGAAAGTTAGTACATGCTGCAGTGCTTTGCTGAGTCTGGGCATCCTTCTTCTTCAGCCCTATCTGAGCCCTTGGTAGGCAAACACCATGGATGCAGCTCTAATGTGTATTTTAAACTGGTATTTTAAACTGCTGTATAAGGATATAAGATTCTAAAATATTGATTTGGATTCATCTGCTTAGGTGACCCCTGGCATGAATATCATATTTAGCTGTGAACTTTGCCTTTTGCTTCTTTTTTTAATATAAAGAAGTCCAACTATTCTGATTTTTTTTTTTTTTTTTTTTTGGTAGCATAAGCCTCATCTGGCACTAGTTGGTACAAAAAAGCTCAACATCAGAGAACCAAAGTGTATTTTTTTTTTTCCTTCCAACTACTATCAGAATGAACACTAGGAGCAAAGGCTCTTACTGAAAATAATTCCTTAAATAATCACTTACCTTGAAGGCATTTGATCTGTATGATCTGAATGCAACTGCTGATAACTTCAGAGAAATAGAAAACTGTGTTAAAAATCACTTTCTCTTGGGGACTGAGGTCCTGTCTGTCACATGGTGGATTAGAGGCTTGGCAGCTCGCCAGCCCATCAGACAGCACGTAAATTCTTTGATGCCAATTGCATTAGCTTTCCTCTACTAATGTGTTGTAGAGCTTGGAAAATAAAAGAATGAAGGTCAACATGCCAGAATGTACCCCTGGTACAGCAAGGGCTGCTTTTAATGTGCAGGAGAATGAAAACGCTTCAGAGTTCAAGCTGCAGGCTGGGTGACCTTCTCCTGTGCCCAAGGTCCTGAGATTTTTGTCCTCAAGTCCTGAGTGCAATGAGTGCTGTCCCAGGATGCAATTTGCTCTGAAATTTCCAAATGGACACAGTTTGCCTTCAACCACTATGGCCTGTTATTTATGTGCAGACGCTGTGGGCTATGAACTTCGTGCTGAACTCCACCCTCACCCTTACGGTTTTGTTCACTGGGAGGGCTGGAGTGGGCAGGAATCAGCACAGCTCATGAGTAAAAAAGCCAGACTTTATGACTGATTTGAACACCAGACAAAAACTCTGCTCTGTGTGCATCTTCTCCCCCAGGGCTCTTGCTCTGGAGATGTGTTACAGAGATGGATGTCAGGCCTGTGTGCCTGCTGCCTTGCACAAACCACGGTACAGCAGAGACACTGCACGGGTGATAGATGACCAGGGGTGATGTTGTGTTTGCAGGGTAATTAATTGCTATATCCTCCTTTCTCCCTCAGAAACAGGGAGGAAGGACCCAACCACTCCCAAAAGCATCTGAATGATGATACTTGCTGGGAGGTGAAGCTTATGTGTTGGTGCAAAATCTAGAAACAGATGTTAAACCTGAGAAATGACTGACCTAAGTGTATCTAATAATCACAAAATAATCAGTTTTGTTGTGGAAATCCAGCCACAAAAAGATCTAGAGCCCTCCAGTTTAACCTCCATCCTACACAGGATATACCCAAGAGATTTACACACCTTTCTTGCTCCTCACCCTCGATGTCATCTTGTATTTTTCCCACTGTGTGTGCTTTGGGAAGCTTGGAAGGCTCCTGCCCCACTGCTGACATGGTGCCACAGCCCTTCAGTTCACACGTTGCTACTGAGAAGGAGTAAACTGTGACTCCCTGGGTAGCAGTTGGCACAAGGTTTGGCATCTGTCAGCTTGTGAAACTGGGAGATTGACACTGAAACCTGCGTTATGCCTAGTAATGAACTAGAGGAGGATAAAACTGGAAAGAAAGGAAGCTCTTTCATATGGAATGAGGAAAAAAAAAAAAAAGAAAAAAAAAAATTATATTTGTCCTAAGCTGGTTTTGGTCCAAAGACGGAAAGGTTTTAGGTTTTATTTTAACCTCTGATTTTTCAGTGTTACACTGCAATAGCCTCATCAGGGAGACAGGCTGTAAAGTGGGGAACAATTTGTAATATTTCTCCATGACTGTTATGTGATCAATTTGCCCTTCAAGCTTGAAGTGAGTTTAGTTTTAAGTCATTAAAGGGGGATAGATCTCTCAAAGCAAGGGAACCCTTCCCTCACCCATACTGATGATAATTGATGCTCATAAACCAGAGGCAAGGGCAACACTGCAACAGCTACCCTTGACTTGTAACCTTATAAGAAAACACTCATTGCTTGTCAAACCCAAGGCTTGATTACACAGTGTTATCTGCCATGGAGTGACGAAAAGCTATATGGCTCTGCTGGGCTAAAAGTGGGAACAACAAGATTATGTATAAACAACGAAGGAAGAACATACTTTGATAATAAATGAACGAGACAGATGATGGATGATGTAGAGATTAAAGTGCAGGAAATGTTGGAGTCATTTTTAATTGTACAATTTTATCTCTTTTGAATGAGGAAACATATCTTCCATGACTTCAGTGGTGGCAAAATATAGACTACCTATAAAATAGAGATTGGGCCTGAGCTTAAATCCTTAGGTATACACAAATTTGGGTGTCAATTTTGCCCTAAGATGTACTAATAATATCAAGAGAAAGAAGTGTTTCCCATCTGTAGGTCTTGGAGGCATTTTTATCAGTGCAAAGATGAGTCATGCACCTTTGGATGACTGATTTTGCTTCGCACGTCCTGCTCAGGTCTTCTATAACCATCCAAATATTCTGCTCATTTACAGGGACTCTGACTTTTCAAGGTTCATACTGAAAAAGTAATAACGTAACCTTGGATGTGCTATAGCATAATTGCAGAATCTTGGTCATATGAATCACAAGTAATTTTGTAGGATTAATGCAGGGCATTCTGGTACACAACACCCTTTTCCCATCTGGTTTCTCTTCAGGTGAAGTTTTCAAAGTACTGTAGTAATGGTTTTTCATTTCTGCTTTTAAGCAACTACAGTGTGAAAGTTGGCAGCATTTAACTAGATTGGTTTCTTTAGTTTTAATATTATATGAGGTATTGATTTGGGAGAGTACTCACAGATTCCTGTAAGATTGCTGTTTCTATGTAAAGTATAGACAGAGAAATCATAATTCCCTTTTTTTGATACTTCTGATGGAAAAATGCATTTTGGAGTTGCTTTTATAAAATTTTTATGCTTTATATGTGACAGAACCCCATCAGATCTTTCTCGGGCCAAATTAAGTGGGAAATTGGACTGACTTTTAATCAAAATATTAATCCAGAGGAGAAAAGAGGTTTTGCTTATATTGTCTTAAAAATTCTGTCTGTAAAAACACAATGTCACCCACATATTTTGGCACATGGATTTGAAATACTGAACTATAGAGAGGTTTGCTTCAGTAGCATCTGTTTCTTGTAGGAATCCCTCTTACTTCACTTTTCAAACAAGTCCGATAGATACCTGTGAGAAATTTAGTTTTGTGTCTTCTAGTTTTGTATGTGATCACTGGGGAGGATGGAGAAGCCATGCTAGTCTATTAAAGTAGTTTTCTAAATTTTGACTTATATTACAATAGTAATCATCTTCTAAAAATCAAATACAAATTTTTTTAATCTATTTTTTTGGCCGTTTTTGCTCCTCTGCCTCATTTCATGCTTTCTAGCTCAGAATGTGGTCACATAATTAATTGATTTCTAGAGTGAGCGGCTTAAAGGAAGGGATGTAAACCTTCATGAAGATGGCAGGAACAAATGTAGGAAGGTTACGATTTTCTAATTTTTTTGCCATAAATGGAGGTTTTTCTGATGCACATTAGGAGATTTCTCTCTGAGCTCCCAGACTTCTCACTACTCCTTATTGCTAGGCTACATCTCACAAACCCTTTGTTATAACTAATTCTTGCACAGTTCTTACTGAAGGGGTAAAAACTTTTAGAAAAGAAACAGAATGAAAGTATCCAGAGTCAAGATCTCTCTATTATTTGGGTGGTAAACAGATTTATCCCTCTTAAAGTAGCGATTAGTAAATCCCTCACCATTTAACTACCCTCTGGCTAAGGTAATAAAATTACAGCTTATCCCAAACCAGAAATATGCCAATAAACATGATCCTCATAGTGACACTGAAGTCATTAGGATTTTTTTTCTATAAGATGGGAGAATGTAGCTGAGCTAAAAATCCTATAAATATACAATAGCACTTGGATTATTTGGAAAGATACAGGCTCAGTTCAAGTAAAATAACATTCCCTTGTACACATAAACACTTAAAAGATGCATTAGTTTATACAATATTTTATTGCTGGTGGTTTTTGTCGAGTTGGAGACAGTAGAAATGGGGAATATGAGATGCCCAGAGAACAGAGAGCTGGGAACAGAGATAATCTGAAGCTATGATGAGAAGGGGGAATTTAAATGGTGATTTAAGGACCCTGAAGGTCAGGAGCTGAGGGGAATTGGAGATGCTTCCACAAGATGACAAAAATGAGGGTACATTTGAAGGTACAAATGAGGGAAAGGGAAATAGGGAGGTGAGTAAGAAGGTGGACTGTGTAGGTGACAAAGGGATGAGAGAAAGAGGAGAGGAACTAGTTTGATTGACTGCATTGGAAGGCAGAAAATGCAGGGAGGCAGAAAGAGTTTCCCTAGTATAGTAAATGGTGTTTTGAAGGCTGGAAGGAGCCTCTGGAGAGCCCCCTTTCTTTCACTGCCACTGAATATCTGCAAAGCTTCTGTCAGATTGTCCTGTTCCTCTACCAACCCTGAAAATTTCCTTGCTGGCTCCACAAAGTAGGTGTTTCATGGGTATGTACAGTGCAAATGTGGTGTATACATAGAGTTTCAGCTATCAGATGCCTCCTTGAACATGTTTATCAACTTTTTTATCCTGCTTTGCTGCTGCTGTCTTGCACATCAGTACCTGAAAGATCCATACAGATAGGGAAATGAATGGCACTGAGCTTTTTTTTTTTTTTTTTTTTTAAACTTTTTTTTTTCTGGAGGGAGGAGGGGTAGAGTGGGAGGAAGAGGAACTGTATAAATCGTTTAGGCAAAATATTACACAAACAGCACCAATTCCAGGCATATTAATTTAAGTGCCTGGCCTCATATTTAGACAGTTATTATTCCCACTGACTTTACTGCAAAGTTGATCTGAAGACCAGAATTTCTGTGAAGAAAAGACTGTTCCTTAGAGCTTGAAAGTGGGGATGTAATTTACAGTTTGGAACCTGAGTTTATAGATTTGCTCAAGAACACTAATCTCTCCGCTATAAGAATCACAATTAGAGTTTCTTTTTCTGCAAGGGCTCAATCTTACAGGAGGCTGAACATTATTGACATTAAACTCATGGAGTTAGGGGTTTGTATAATCAAAGTACACAACACTCTGAAGAATTGAGCCGTAAGCACAGAATTCACCAGCCTAATGCATTTGGAAACACTTTGCTTTGCATATAGAGGGAATGATCACACATCAGACACCTGGCAATTTTGATGATCCTGTTTTCAATAGAATAACATTGCATACTCTATTACCAGAAGAGTAATAAATGAGAACACTGAACAGAAGTGCCAAAAGGAATCCTTAATATCGTTTTTATGAACATCTGTCATTTGTTTAAGTATAAAGAAAAATGAGCTTATATGGAATGAAAAATCAGTCCTAAAATGGAGACTATCAGTACCTTTTGCAAAATGTACTTATTTTTATTGAGCATTTCACTGTATGCATGAGAATTCCCAGCATTATTTTTATGGCTCTGCACAACCTCCATTGTACACTCTTGGTGTAGACCTGAGAGGAGCTGGCTTACACATAAGGACAAAAAGAGGTGTAATGAATCATGAAACAAGCCTGTTTTATTCAATAAGACATTCTCTGAGCTTTCTTTCCACATGAAGAACTGGCCATTCAAACAGAAATGACCTGCAGAATTTTTGCATAGAAAGGAAGCTAAATTCATTGGGGCATATGCAGTAATAATTCTGTTGTTTCATGATACTATGAGATTAAATTAAACAATACTAGCATTTGGAAACTTCCCTAGTATACAGAACAATGAAGTATTTTCCCCTGAAAATGTCATTGATTCCTTTCTCCAGTAATTTTTCAGCAGCTCAGTAAGTGCAAGACCTTTGTTTTCAAGATAAATGCAGGCAGAGATGTCTGGCACAATGGAGAATAAAGGATTAAAAGGCTTTCTCAGGAAAGTAAGGGCCAAGCTTACACATGCTTTAGCACAAATGAAATGTTGCACACAGGTATCAGGTAAGAGATGCCACCAGCATACCATGTGATACCTGACATGAGTTGCTAAATGGAATTTCTATAGTTCAGGTATCACCTTCAACCAGTGAAGAGATGAAAGAAAGCTTATTGTACTTAATAACATTTGCAGGCATCAGTGTTACCTATCAATTCTTGGCCTTTGTTGTGCTGTGTAAAGCTCTGAGTCACAGGACACCACTGGAGACTTTATTATTTTAGAGGTTGATGCATAGAGTAGTGACTTTTTTTTTTTTTTTTTTTTTTTTCCTAAGATTAATGTGTGTGGAATAGGTCTTAGTGGGAGGAAGGGAATGTTTTCATTGTGGGATTTGAAAATCTTGTACACATAAAGGTTGCTCTTTGGGTTTTTTGTCTTTTTTGATCCATAATATGAAACTATGAAGCACTTTAAAAAAGCTTTTCTTCCTTCATATCTTTGCAGCATCCTAGCTTTAGTGGATGGCACAGATTTTTCCATTTAGCCATTCCATACAACAGGTTTGGTAGTTCAATGAGTACCTTTTTCTTTCTTCTCTCTGGACTCACTGATGCCTCTGGTTGATTAATTTTAGAATAAAGCATTCCTAGAAGAGCTCTTCCAGAGAGGGTTTTCTGTGGGCATCTGTTCTTTACATCCAGGGCAAGATGCTCCCTGCATGGTCAGGCAGGCTGTGCAGCTCAGTATAGAAACTTTGATTTTTACAGTGTTTTAACTTTTGGATGTGACTTCTTCACGCAGGAAGCACTTGCTGCAAGTCAAAGTGCAACAAGCTATCAAGTCAAATTAAAACTGGAAACGAAAGTGGAGAATGAAAGAATTTTTCTTCCATCCCAGAGTAGAACACTGGCACATCAAGGCCTGACCCTAAAGCTTTCACCATTAGGATTCTTTAATAAGGCAAGAAAATGAGTAACTGAGGAACGGAGGAAAAAAGAGAGAGAGCTTCAACCCACAACAGTCCTTTGACTCTTTGTTACTGCTGGAGGAGTCAGTGCTGGACATGCTGCTGCCTCTCCCCTCCCTTTTAGGCACTTTACTGGGTCTGATCTTTTGTCTTTTTCTTTTTCTTCTTTTTTTTCAGTGTGTGGTTAGTCATTTTCATTATGAAAGGTCAGTCTACTTTTCTGCTGGAATTTGAATGTTGTCCACATTTTCTTCCCAAATGTCATTACATTGGCTAACATTTTTATCACCAATTATGGCAAGATTTTGTAGCACTTCTAGCACACATCTTTCGACTACATTCTGTCTGAAGAGTTCTTCCTTTTGTAATTAAAAATGACCTGGCTACATACTAAATGCTAAAATATTGTGAAATTCTAATGGCTGTCTTGAAGTTTTGAGAACCTTCCGTTCCCTGTAAATTATGCAAAATATGAGTTTGAGATCTTTGAAAAATGTCTTTCTCCCATGTTAATAAATTTCTGTTAATTCAAATGGATAACGTCAGTAAGTTTTTCTGGAAGACCATTTAAGAATAAATGTTTCTGAAAACTTAGTTCCTTAATCTGGCACTCTCAGGCCCTGCACAACCCTGATGCATGTTGCTTTGCTTGCTTCTCATATTGACTGATTCCCCCCATTCCTGCATTGCTTTCCCCAGAATATTTATAATTACAGAATCAGTTACAAGCTGAGGAAAAATAGACCCAGGGATGTGTAGCTGGGTGAGGGCTGAAGCCTGAGCTGCCCTCCTGAGACTGTTGCTGTCTCTGGAGCCAACTCGTGGGACACCTTTTATTTTCCCCTTGTTTGCCTCAGCTTTGTTCTCTGCAGATGGAGTTAATGGCATCTCGGAGCACTTGGCACCTCCAGGTGGAAAACGTTCATTGTTGTTATCTGTGAATTTTAGCAGTTCTCAATTCATGACCATTTAAACCACTTGGAAAACTGTTAATTGCATTTTGGCTCTTCCACGCCTCCTCCTCCTCCTCCTCCCATCTGCTGCCGTTTTCTCCCACCTTTCCCTATCACCTCTTCCTCTGATGAAGGTGGAGTTCAGTCATTTCTGCCTGATGACCCAGATCAGTTATCTGGCTGCATCCTGGTGTCCCTCTGCTTCCCTGGTCTCTGGCTCTGGGCATTTGGATAGGTGATTTTAGTTTGTTTACCTCCCTTTCTCTGCCACAGAATATTCTTATTTTGCTTCTGTTGGTAGTTTTATCCCCAAAGGCCGTTGCCAAAGTGAGTAACAACAGTGGGGTTGGTTCTTCTGTGGTCTCCCTGGGCCCTCTGGAGCTGGGATCTTTCACCCACAGGTGGGAACCACAAGGTGGAAGGTTCCCACTCAACACCAAGCCCAAGAGGACTCTGTGAAATCACTGATTACAAAAACCTCCCACATCTAACAGTTTTTTACATAACAACCCATCAAAGTTTGCACGACACTGGGTATTCTGAGGATATGGTAAATTATCCAAAGTGTGATATATCAGATTATCCAGAAATTTTATCAACTTTCTGAAGGCAAAATTAGTTTTCTTTTTCCCACGTATTTTAATGGAAGATATAGTTGCAGAGATTTTATTTTTCCAAGTTCAGCGGAACTTTTTCTTATTGTTAGAGGCTAAGCTAGGTGTCTGGTTTGTAATGCACTTACCAGTTGTAGGGACATTTTGAGTTGCTAAGTACATATAATGGAAAGAAATGAGAGAGAAGAGCTAGTCAGGAATTTTTCAGCAGAAAGCTTTTTCCTGGAAAATGGTGTTTCAAGGAAACTTAGATGTTTCATGGAAATTCTTTGAGGTTTCATGATAAACTTTAGCCAAATGGCTGTGATGTTGGAGGAGGCAGTAGGCCACACTTCTCTGTGCTGCTCTTGATATGGCATAATATCCAAGAATATAACTGAAATACTTGGGTCTCCTTCTAAAGTAATTTTAAAGACAGCTGTTATTTATAACAAATTGTTTCCATTTAGTTCCATTGAAAACTAAAGCAGGATGTGTTTCAGTCCAGAAAAAATGATGTGTTTTAACCAATGCTGGGTGGCAGATATGTCCTTGATGGCTCAAAAGTAAAACATCACAGAATCATGGAATGGTTTGGGTTGGAACAAGCCTTAAAGATCATCAAGTTCCAACTCTCTGCCATGGGCAAGGACACGTTCCACTAGACCAGGTTGCTCCAAGCCCCATCCAACATGGCTTTGAAGACTTTCAGGGATGGGGCATCCACAACTCTTATGCTACAGATGACTTTATCTCTCGTTGTGGTTCACTACTGCTGGTATAGAGCGCAATAACACAAAGAAAGAAAAGACAACGTCAAAATACATTTTTAAAGGAAATTACTTTGAATTCTAAAATTTTCTAAAAAAACAAAGAATTGTTTAGTCAAAGCACGTTTAGACCTGGAATTTTTGTAAAGCTTTTTTTTTGGAAAACATTAAGATTATGAGAAATTGCCATTTTTCATTTTGAAAAAAAGGTGGTGGATAATTTCCAAGAAATGTCTTGCTATTGTTTACTATGCTCTGTAGTGAGACTACTCCGGGGAGAAGAGGCTGGCTGGAGAAGACTTCTGCTCCTATCCTGGTCTGCAGCAGGAGCTCTGGCTCAGGCTCCACCACTCCACCACTGATTCAGGGAGCATTTAGGAACACAAACTCTCTCACATCACTGACTTACATCTTTAACTTCAGATACTTTTCTGTGAAAGATGGTTGCACAATTTACCATATGTAATTTTTAAACCTAATTTAAGTTAATTCTGTATGGCTTCTCATCAAGACACTTTCCATTTAATTTTTTTTTTTTTTTAAGGACTGGTTTAATTAAATTTAACATAAGTCAATTCATATTGATTGAAATTACCTTAAATGAGTTTGGCTTGAGCCCAAGTAACAGAATCTTTTGCACCTGTTTTAAGTTAAATTGGTTTAATTTTATACCAACAGCTCTACTGCTGCCACCCATCAGTGGCAGCCAGCACACAGAAAGCTCCTACTTCTGGGCTGCTATGCAGTAGCAAGTAGAGAAATAATCCGAGATTACTTACGTGCACTCATCTCTCAATGGTATCATTTGTAGAGTAAAAAACAATTAGTATAAGCTTCTGAGAAACTTATCAGTACCACGTCTTGGAGCTTCCATCCTTCAGCACTAATTTTCCTATATTTTATCCAATCAAATAAATGGTAATTTATATATTATGTGCTTTCTATACACCAGCTTTTATTGTGATTTGTACTAGAGCTCACACTCATCTGCTTTAGTATTCTGACATGATTTCCTTTCTTTACATAATTTTAATGAGAAATACCAAATTAATGCAAAATAGGCTAAACTCAAAGCAGAAAAGGAGGAGGATTCTGTGTGGTGAGGAAAGGCAGCAGTAAAGGTATTATCCTCCATTTGCTAAAATTTTGTCCCTAATTCCAGAGCTTTCAAACACAAGGAGAAACTGCCACTAGGCTTCATCTGAACTTTCCCTTGTGGCCCTTAAAAATGTTATTAGGAGAAAGGCAAGTAAAGCTGTATTTGGGACCAGGAGGAGAGTTTTGCTAATTTGATTGTAAGTTCACTAAGTGTGTAGGGAAATATTGGAGCTAATTCTCTGCTCCCATCACTATAAATTGGAAGAGATCAAGTGAAATAGAAAGATTAACTTGGGGTTTTCCCATATCCAGGTTGTAGCTGTGATGGGTTTGTTTCTAGAAGAGAAAAAGCTGGTCTCTCCTTCTGCTTATTACCTACAGAGAGGAGTAGGGCTAAAACTGAGGTGTAAAATAGCTGCAGAGGTGAGAAAACATAGTTCTTACCCTGTACACAACCAGGCAGGTGTTTGACAGGACGGTGCAGGGCCGGCTCACCTGGGTGCTTTACTAAGACCATAAAGTGGTGTGCACGTCTATAAACTTAGCAATTTCCAGTGTAATTTTTTTTTTTTTTTTTGGTGCATTTTTTGAGGAGGAAAGACAGTTTATTTTATTTTTATTCATTTTTTCTCCTCAGACTCTCTCTTTACTACAGAACTAATTTTCTGGTGCAGAGCTGTGACCGATGTAACCCAGTGTGTGTGAGCCATACAAATTAACAGAAAAGGAAAATAATGTGCTGCCAGGGCTTGATATAACATTTAATGCCTCTGCATCAATATCCATTGCAATGTAAATATTACTGTTTAGAAAATGTTTGACCCTTTCTAATACAGGAGGCCACACCACATTATATCAGACCTTGCTCTGTCACGTTGCAACATGAGATGAAGTAACGAGAAGTGACATGAACCTTTGTAAAATGCCACAGTGCAGTAACCCATTTTTAATGCTGTCAGTATAAACCATGGGAGCAGGTAGAAACAAATCAAACATAACATCTGAACGGGAAAATATTGTTAAAATTACCTACAGCCTTCAGTTAATATCTGACTGTCAGGATATCTCTGGCTGAGGTATCAATTCACACCAAGAAATCATGCGGATTTGTGACGAGAGTGATTGTGAATCTCATTACAGAGATTGTCACTTCAGTGTAATTTATCAGCACCTCACACAGCATCATGGTTAAGTAAAGAAGATGAGTTTTGTCTTGGTAATTTTCTTGAGTAACAACCCCACAGGCCCAGCTCACCTCCCTTCCCAGGTCAAAAGGAGTGAGTATCAGTGGGCTGATTAAGCATTCCAGAAGCTCGTTGCCAGCTCACCTTGCGGTACTTTTGCTCCCTCTACTCTAAAGTTTTCCTCCTCCTAAAGTGCCCCAAAACACATTCCTGCTGGGATGAGAAGGCTAGCAAGGCTTTTCCTAGCTCTCCTTTACTACACTTCCCTGAAGACTAACAGCATCCAGCTTTTATGGCCCTGACATTTCGGCAGTCCTAGGGCCTCTCCTGCAAACGGATCTTGCACTAGATGCCAAATTATATCCAAAAAGCAAAAGCAGTGCACTTCTCATGAACTTTATAGGACACTGTGGAATTAAACTGGACAACCAATTTAAGAGGGTAGAGACTGATTCACCAGCATTACTGCTGAGGAATCAAGTAGCAGATTCATCGAATCTGGCAGTTTGGACATAAATAATGTTTAAGGCAATTAACTATGGATTTCAGGCTTGTCCTGACGACTTTATCAAACTGCAATTTTACAGAACAAAGGAGGTTTTTTGAATTCATGCATGGAAATAAAAATTCCAGTGTTACAATGAGGTTCTTTGGTGTATGTTATGCAGCAAGTAGCTCTTGATCACACTGTTCTTAACGTATATGAATAAGCACTAGCATAATAAAAGCGATTTTTCCACTGACACTGGTAAAAGCTGCAGCATATTAGGGATTTCTCTTTCGTGTGACCTTTCTGTTGAATTTCTTCTAATAATCTCCCCACTGAAAAAAAAGATGATTTCAGTGGAGAATATTCAGCAACAAACAGGTGAACCTTGAAAGCTGGTACAGTGACAGGGGATTTGGGGTTTTTCCCAATTTATGGAATTTTTCAAAAGCACAAATAGGCAGAGAAAATTCGCACAGCTCTCAGCTTTCTAAGGGATGCTGTCCTAATAAACCAGTGATGTGACCTGAGACGGGTTAGTGGAGACTTTTGTGTTGTTCAAAAGCACATACAATGGAGCACAAGCTGCAGCAAGGGAAGTTCCGAGCAGATATTAGGGAAAATATTCAAAATGAGGATGATCAAACATTGGAACAAGTTGCCCAGAGATGTTTTTTAGTTTCCATCCTTAGAGATATAAAAAACATGACCAGATAAAGCCCTGAGCAAAGTGACCCAACTTGAGTTGGATTCAGCTTCCAAGTGCTCTCTGCTGTGCAAGGTCATCTTTCCCTGATAGTCTGCAAAAGACCCTTCTACCCTAAATTTTTCTGTGATTCTCAGCCAGCAGTTTCACACTGAGTAGCATTTGGTGACCTTCTCTTCCTCTCTGATTTGCTACAAAGACTGACTTCAAGGGGTTAAATGCATTTTATTTAGGGATAGTGGATGAATGTGAGCTGCAGACACAGAAGAATCACGTGCTATTGGCTCACCCACTACATATCTACTGTTATGAACACTCCTAAATGTACCATAAAGATATTCAGAATCATATTAATTTTTCATGTTATCTTAAAATCTGGTCGAAAATTGTAAAGACATATTCTTTTTGGTTCATTATTATTATGTGTACACTGTAAAAGAATTAAGAGCTAACCCAGCTTGCTGCAGGTTATCAGATTTCCTCTTTGACCTTGTCTGATATCATCTCATCTGTTGTGTTTGGCTGCTTAAAAGCCTAAACCTATCCTGCACAAAATAAATATAGGAGGAAAACTCTTAAGAAATGTTCTCTGTTCTAAGCCCAATGGGCTATCTTTATTCAATAGAGCTAAGTATTTGACTAGTTTTGCAATAAACAGAAGCTGAAATGTAATTTACCAGCTCTTCATGAATTGTTTATTCATATCCACCCTCGGGATATTCTAGTACTATTGAATTACTCAGTATGATGTTGACAACTAGTTTATTTTTTTTTTCCTTCTAATTTCTGCAACGTGCTGTTATTCAGTATTTAGATTTGAGAACTAAGTACCAGGGACATGTGAGAATTTTGCAAAAAAAAAGGCTGTAAACAAGTTAAATAAAACAGGCCAAATTCTACCCTGAATTGTACTGGTGCAGCCCAACTCATGACAGCAGAAAGACAGAATGTAGGCAAGTAACTATTACTGCAAAATTATTTTTCCATCTGTGACATTGCTTTCTAGATCTCCTAAAAATACTCCAGGGTTGGGGGGATTGATTTGTTTTTCTCCTCTGTTGATGTAGCGATACAGTAAACTTCTCTAATAAGAAAGGAAAAAGCATGGGTAAAAAAGTCCCTTGGCATGAAATTATTTTTCAGCAGGTTAATAGGGGGTGCTATTTACTTTTTAAAAGTTTCAATTGAAGCACAGTTGCATTCCCAACCACTTGTGCAGGACAGAACAAACCAATGATTTCACCAAGGCTTCAGAATCATGAGTTAGAATTTGGTGAAAATCCTGACAATTGACTCGTTCCCAGTCCCCTGGACTACAGGGAGCTTGCTGAGGGGATTCATTGGGACAAAAACATCTGCCTAAACACAGGGACTGAAAAACCCCTACCAAAGCCTATGACCTATTAAAAAAAAAAAAAAAAAAAAAAGTGGATTTAAAAGGGGGGGGGCACTAATTAACTAAAAACCATAGAGGCTTTGGTGTTTGACCTGGAAAGATGTGGCTGCTAATGTGAGAATAGGCAGGACTTGCTTGCAGCAACATAAGATATAAAGATGAGGAGGGGTATAAAATATGAAGAAGAGAGAAGGCTGCTATGCATATTTTCAGTTCATGTTGTGACAGTCAGTATTGAGAGACTTGGCAGGTTAAAAATAACATTCTTATTTTATTACAATTTTAACTTGCAGCATTCCTTTTTCAAAAACGGTTACATTACTAATTACTTAATATCCTTAAATATTTATGCCCCAGAATAGTGCAATACTTTAATAAAGGGTTAAAATTAAGGATGCTTTTGTGTGGTTTTCTAAAGCAAGGCTCTCCAGTACACAAATAAAACTTAAATTATATAGTGAATATTCCTGAGGCATCAAAGCCTCTATGTTGCCTTTGCCCTACATGCTGCAGTTCCAAAAAATAACCACCCTCATTTTATCAGGATACCAAGATATACTTGGTATACCAAGTATACTTCCAATAGTGGCACACATTATACTGTTGGAGTTATCTCTGGTCCTGTCTTTCCCTACCTGACAGAGTTGTAGAATAAACTGAAATATCCATGTGAGGCACGAATCTCAGAGGGATCTGTGAAAACTCGGGCAACAGCCATCATTCACTTTGGGTACTTTAAAAATTACCATCCTTCCAATTAAAAACCCTCTAGCTGATAAAAAAGCTTGGGAGGGAAGGAGCAGGTTCAGCTCCTAAAGCTTCCCATGTAAGTAAACAGCCCCTGGACAATGCTGTTTCGGCACTGTTTTGGCACTCCCTGACCCCTAGCTGGGGTCAGGGGATGCCTGCTTGCAACCAGGGAGGCCAGGGTTAACAGCAGAGATCTGTATTCAAGAGAAAGGCAGTTATTCTGGCATTATGTAGGCAGACCCTCAGCAGAGAGCCCTGTCAAAGCTGTTCTCCGTGCCCACCCCATCTTTGTGTCTCGTGACAAGTCCCCCAGCACCGGAGTTCTTGTCACAGCTGCTCCCATGACTCGTTCGTAGGCCGATCTCTGCAGAGCTCAGCTCTGGGGATGGAGAAAACTGCAGTGGGGATCCCAGCTCAGCCTTTACCCACCGAGGTGATCCAGAGCTTTTTCCCTTCCTCTTCCTTTGCCAGAGGCACTGTTAGTCACTCAGGCATCCCTGGCTGTGGCGCTGCTGGGAATTGCCCATTCCCTGGCTGTGCTGGGTCTAGGCCCTGTCAGGGTGGGCAGGTCATTAAAGCCCTACAGCTTCTCTGGTTTTGGGACTGCTACATTTGTGTCCATCCCATGCAGCTCCTTGCACATTAGCAGTATTTAAAATATGCAGTTTTCCTGCTGTTTATTCCAACATTTAATTAATTTCTACGTTTTGTGTGGAGTCCTTCTTGTGACTGCTCAGAGTTTCCTGTGTATCCCTGGCCCTTTCAGCAGCACAATAACTCCATCACAAATGTCCTGCTTCATTGCATTCCTGCTGCAGTGATTGGATCCCACTTCTGCTCAGATTCCTAGTCCCACCTATTTTTACGGCCAAGTGGCAAAGTGTGGAGGTTTCTCCTCTGGATCTTTGAGCTGGTAGTCGAGAAGAGCAGAGCTCTGCCTCTGGTATTCAAGTTTTAAACAAAGCAGAAAGTTTTACAGATGAATTACAGAGTGTGAGAGCAAGAAAAGCTGTCACAAGCCTTAGTAGCCACAATTAACTTGTCTGTTCATTATGAGGCATCAATATTAATATTTTATTCACCCATAACTTCAAAGCATGAAAGGCAGCCTAACAAAAACAGACTAAACATCTTTCAAATCTCTGCTGTCTCACTCTGATTGCCCACTAAGAAGTGGTGGTGTTTCTTTGGGACATCAGTCTAGGATTCAGCAAGTCTCTTGGCACTCCAGGAGTCAGAAACCTCTTCTTGGTCCTCAGCAGGTGCTAGCAGTGAAGTCTGTATCCCTTTCAAGTTTCAGATGACATCGTACACAGCTCTGAAGTTCAGGTATTTGCACCACGGGGCTGTGGAGTAATGCAGATCTGGCAGGAAGGGAACCATCACATTCATCATTCCAGCTTTAGAGCTCTTCTTACCCTTTTGAGCTGTTGTCCTCTATGAAATGCAAAGTGCCTTTGAGAAAGCATAATTTATTAATAAGATATATTCTTTTAGATTTTGGCAGGTTACATTCCAAAAAAAGACCCAGTGCGTCCTTATGTAATGAAACACTGCACAATTCATGTCTCACCTCCTGCCAGTGCTTTTAGAAACAGGTGGAAATGAGTAATTACCCATAAATGGTAGCATTCCTCCATTACTTACAGAGAGTATTTGGCAGTGATCATTTAGGCTTTAAATGTTTTTTTAAAAGGCAATACCATTCATGGACTTGTCACGTTCAGAACTTCAATGTGTCCCTTAAACTCTTCAACCAATTTATTACAAAATTATTCCATTTTTAAAGTTAGTTCTTTTTACTTCTGTCACTCTGTCTGATCCATATTTAAACCATTATTGTGTATGCCAGGGTACCTGAACATGGAAATAAAGACTGCTCTGAGCTGTAGTTTAAAAGAAGAAAGGTTTGTGTCACCTGTAATTCAGGCAAGAGCTGAAGAAACACTGCCCTGCTGCAGTGCCACTGACACCATCCACCAGCCCTGGAAGTGTTCAAGGCCAGGCTGGATGGGGCTTGGAGCAGCCTGGTCGGGTGGAAGATGTGGAGCCCATGGCAGGGGCTGGGACTGGATGAGCTGTGAGGTCCCTTCCAATCCAAACCATTCTGTGGTTCTCTAATCCTATAATTCCATGACAGCCTTAGGTCAGATTTCTCAGTGTAATGAATGGGAGTAGAGGGCTCTGGAAGCTTTCCTAGTGACTCCTCAGCAGCAGTTTGCTGTGGTGCTTCAGTGCTGTGTGCCTGGGATGGGAAGCCACTTCCACGCTGGGACCAGCAAGGGATGCGCTCCTCCAGCTGAGCCAGCTGTGTGTGCCCTGCATGCAGATGGAAAAGCTGCACTGCAGCTGCTTTCACTGGGTGCCACAGGAGCTTTCCTGACCCGTTGCTGCCATCCATCTGGAATGCATGGCTGAGTTCTCCTGTCACCCCCTGACCTGTATCTGCAGTTATTTTTATGTAATAACATTGCAGAAGGCTTCTGGTTTAGAGACCTCCTCTCTTCAATGCTGACCTCATATGTGGTGACTGGCCTGAGATAATGTAGCTATAAATTTCATAAAGCTGCGTTCTAGCTGCAATCACGGATTTGGGAATTGATTTCTTCTGATGGTCTCAAAAAGCTGGACTTTTCAGGAATTGCGAAGTGTCATTTCTATTATCTTAGCTCTACTTTTTAGAAGCGTGTTAGAGGCAGGTGTGCTAGTTACAGAAAAAAGTCTGTACTGCAGAAAATGTAGTTTAATACTTAAAGCAAATGGATTTATAATTTTTTCTACATTTCTCATAGATGCATCAGATTATTATATAATCTCTTGTAATATAAACTAATATGCTACAATTCAGCTAAAAATGAAAACAAAAAAAATTGTGCTTGTGCCAATGTGGCTGAAATGTCACTGAGCAATGGTGTCATTCAAAGCCCAAATCACCAGTGCAGTGCAAGTATTGTGGGGTTAAGCAGCAGTTCATTTAGTTCTGCAGCCCTAATTTTGTTCAGGCAGAGGAGGCTTCTCGGTTTGCATTTACATTTCCTACAGGATACGCTCATGGCAGTTCTGTGAGATGAAGGACAAGAGGAGGGTTCTCGCTCGATGGATTCTGGAAGCTATAAGAGCACCTTCCTTAATTTTTGTGGGCAGTGAACCAAAAGGCTTGAATGCAATGTATTGCAAAACTGCCACAGAGAAACTTTGTGTTATAAAATACATAATGAGGCCATAGGTGTGTTAGTGGAGTTTTGAGTCTTCTCATCTTAGTAGGATGTGGGTGTGAGTTCTCTACTTCCTGTCAAAATGCACAGAAAAAGTATTTGAAACTGGAGTAGTTTGAACTATTTTCTGCAGTTAGTACTCAAAATAAATAATCTTTACTAACTTGGTAGAAATTATTGATTATTCCCTAAGTACCACTTTGTAGTTCGAACATGGACTCTTGCTGGTGTGCTTAAAACAGCATAAACAACCCTTTGCTTTAGAACTTCAGCTAAGCATTAATCACACAAGAGTTTCACTATTAAGTGTTTTGGTATTGATTAATAAGCTGGAATTTGAAAGTTTTAAAACTGTCTCTGAATATCCACCCAGTGCAAGTCTGGGCATGTGAAAATGCTCAGATCTCAGGTTACAGTGCACCTCCCATTAATTCTCATTAAATAGCTCCCCACCTTCTTCTCTTCTGGGATCTAAAGTGATCGCAACAGATTTCCCAGATTTCACATTCAAAAATAAGTTTGATAGGCATGATAAAAGAGGTATCTTTATCTAGAGTAAGTTAGACGTGAATATAAATGAGATCCATAATGAAAGATGTGGATTTGGGGGATGAAAGAGAATATCCTTTGTGGGTTGGGACTAAATGATCCCATTTGTTCTCTGACTGATGAGCTCCAGTGGTGACAATTACCGACGTTGCTCTTGAAAGGTAAGTCCACTGCTCCTTTCCTTCACTGAAGCAGCAGAACAAGATGTTTGTCCCCATGTGTTGCTCCAGTTCCCAAGCTCGTGGGTGACCTTAACCCACCAGTGAGCTGTACTGGGGCAGAGGCTGTGCCTCAGCCAGCTGCCATCCCTGCAAGCGCTGCCATGTGTTCCCTTCACCAGACGTGAGGCAGTTTTCCCTCCTGGAAGAGGCTACAGGGGGATTAGTTTTCCAAGCATACAGTGACAAAGAGCCTTACCGAAACTTCCTAAAAAAATCTGTGATAAGGCTTGACTGGAAGGAAATAAACAAAATCCAAAGTGTCATGGACCCCCTGAACTTTGCTGTTTCTCAGGGGCAGGGAGGACAGCCTGGATGGAGCCGGGTTGGTGGCTGGGCTGACAAGGCCGAGTGCATCCATCAGGGGAAGGCTCTCTGTGTGATGAGAACATAGAAGCAATTCCCAAGCAAGGTCCCCAAAAGCAATGGATATTTTAAAATGTCAGAAGAGAGAGAGGTGCACTTGTGCATTTCCATTATAAACAGGATTCTAACATTTAAAATAACTATCCCTGCCATAGTTCTCAGCAGAAGATCAAAACCACCATCATTTTAACATCAAAAGGCATATTCGGCTTTTTCCTTTTTTTTTTTTTTTCTTTTTCTTTTTCTTTTCAGTGAAAAACACCCCTTGCTGTGTGCAGTTTTTTCCTTTTTTTTTTTCTTTTCCAAAAGACTAAGGCATTCAGACTCTAGGGTAGAGGCTGTTCACATCTCTTTTTTTCAAAAGTTGTTTGACAGCTGATCCTGAGAGAGGGTCTCTCAATCTTTACCATTTTATTAAGCTGCAATATTTAGAATTTTGAGGCTGGATTTTAGCCTTTGAGGAAGAGTATTCAATGGCATGAATCTTTTAAGCTGCAGTGGTGCAAGAGATTATTTCAGCAATCTGCCACAGACCATTTTTCAAAGAGACAATGAGGCATTTGTGAGCAATATATGGCAGGAATAAGCTTCAATTTCTTTCATACAGCAACTTTGGAAGAAACACTGTTATGTCTATGTGGTTTACATGGTACTTAAAATAGCTCAGGCAACCTCCAAGGCTATAAAGTCAATTTTTCAAATATAAATGTCAATTTCAGGTCAAGCTAGAAAAAGAAAATAAAGCCATTTAGAAATATCACTCACCATTTTTTTTTCTCTGACTTTGTAAGCTCGTGTGTAGCTGAAAGCCAGGCTCAATTCTGGACTGCTTAGAGGAATTTGTTCTAACCCACCTGGTATACAAACACTGGCATTTAGTGTCTTTTCAGTGTTTTCCATAAGGTCAGAGTCTGTTGCTAAGATCACTTTTTAAGGTAAATTTTCAGTGTAAAGTCTGTATGAAAAAGAACAAAAACTGGAGGGAAGAAATAATCCAAGCTAAATTTATTGTAAACTGCCTGTACTGCAGGGAAACCTGCCGGAATTTATCCATCATCAGACTGACCAAAACATCTTTTACTAAATAGGGATTTATATGTGAACATAAGTACACAGTAGAAAAAAACATCCAGGTTGGGAGAGCTTCAGTGCAAAAGAGCCCAATAGATTCTTCTAAAATTTGAGATTTTTTTGGTGGTTTACTGATTGACATATACTATGCAGATGCTTCATAACAATCACAATGCTTAATTTATATTCCAGTGACACACATTTGTTCACCATGATTTTCAATGTCTAAGCTATAATGAGTGTTTTGATGATGTAAATGACATCCAGATCTATTCTATTCTATTCCATTTTATTCTGTTCTAAAATTCTGCAAATGATGATATTTGGATTTGTGGGAAAAAAAAAAAAGTTTAAATTGCTTTGTGTTCTCATTTGGTTCACTGCTGAAGTAAAACACTGTATGGTGCAGCATCAGCACAGACTGCAGATGAAAGAGTGGAAAATAAAGTTAGCAGCAGTGTCTTTCCCTTCTTCAGGGAAGATCTGTAGTGGTAAATATAGTGCCAATAAAGGAAAAACCACCAGGTTAATGCACCTCATAATAATGGCTTCCTCATTCATCTCTGCACCAAAGCAACTGTTCTCCCCCTTGCTGCCACAGCTGCAGGGGAATTTCAGGTACCAGGATCCACAATTTCTTTATCTACTTTGTGTCTTTGCTCAGACCCAAATGACACAGTGACAGTGCCTGGTGCTGGGGACTGAAAGTTTCAGCATCCATCTGCCCCAGTCCTTCCCCAGTGCTCTCTGTCATTACTAGCTGCTCACTTCAAAGATGTGGACTAAGAAATTTCTTAAGGCTGAGGTGAAGTTCTGAAAAAGAAATTACTGGAGAAGGGAATTCACTTTGCTTACAGATAAGTATTTTTAAAAGTAAGCTGTTGCAAGAGCAGTGCTAGGATTCCTCCAGCTTACTCTGGAAGTAGAGGAAATGCACAAGTATGTTTTTGGATCTTAAAGCTGTCCAGGCAGCCCAGCTTATTCTTGTGTTGCAGAACATCCTGTTGTAAGGGCTCTATATACACATCACTGCAGTGTTTAGACTGTCTTGGGCTATTTTAATTCCAGTATATTCACCTTCCACTAGACCAGATCTAACAGAACTCTTTATGATGGACAAATGGAAATCAAAAGATTCAAGGCAAGTACAACTTTTTAAAATTAGACATATAAAAATAAATTAAATAGTCTGTCCGGTTTCATTTTTGAAATAAGTTTTCAGCTTTCTGTTATTATTTTGCTGCTGAAATCCTAAAAATCTGCCAGGTATGCTTGCTGACCCTGCTCAAGTCATATGAAAGCTCAGTGTGTGTGTTTTTGTTTTCACCAAAAAGCAATAGCAGCTGGAGAGAAATGACCTAGTAATCTGTGAAAAGTGAGGGCCAGTGTTTATAAAGACCTGCACCCTTTGTAGATTCTGATGGATAAATTTTCAGTGTGCCCTGCAATCTGCTCATGATGTGGAAGTGAGAACAACTGAGGCTCCTTGAGGTCCTTTTACTATGTTCGTGTGGAAGAGGAAGGGACTGAATGTTTCTCCCACGGCTTTGTTGATAAAACTGAAAACAAAACTCGTCAGCTGCTCTTGAATTTTGTTTGATGCGTTCCTGCTGAACTTCCCTGCTCCCGTTTGTTTCAGACAGACTGCTGAGACTAATAGGAGACTTTCAGAAACTTGGAATTTGCTTATTTAGACTCAAATATGAGCTTTCTTTACATTTAGGAAAAGTGAGTTAGAAAATATCCCACCCACATTGTGTTTTGTGCCATATCAATCCCTGGTGTCTAATTACTCAAGATGTTTTTTGTAAGGATGGGGCCTTTCATTTTGTTAGAGTTCATCTGCTTGTGCAGCTTTTCCACCATGTGAAATCAGTCTCTAACAGGAAAACCCACACGTTATTTTTCTCATGTGTGTTCCTGAACACTTCAATGTTTTTCTGTGTTTTTAGTATCTCTACAAACTGTATTATTTTGCTTTATTTCCTTTTTATATGCCTGGTTATATCGGTTATATCGGTTGCAGGTGTATCATCAAGTATTTAAGACTATAGGATCACCTTTTTATCATCTTCCCGTCATCTCTGTTACGCCTCATTCCCATTAATCCAACAGTCACCACACCAGTTCCCTGTTTCTGCCATCTTTTTCTTCTCAAGTCCCTCATAAGCCTGAGTTGCTTCTCAAACACTTTCCTTCCTACTCTGAGGAGACATTTCGGCACAGCCCCATAACATGAGGGTCTTCTGTCCACCCTTCCTTTAGAATGGCAAGCTTTCTCTTGCGCCCACTGCACCCTAGGAACAGGAAATGTGGGCTCACAATAGGCTTTTTTCCAGATCTGTGCCTCAAATTACTTCTTGGCAAATTTTCACAAAGTTCAAACCTTACTAAAGCAGATCTGTATCCCAGACTGTGCTTCCAAAAGTGCTCTCCTGAGGTATCAAATAATCATCTGTCATAAAGGACCACTCTCACAACATCCTGCAGTATTATATCACTGCAGCCTCATTGCTTAGTTGATGTAATGCATAATCACAACAGTGCCAGGTAAGAAACAATGTTCTTTAAGCAGCTTTCTATCATACACACTGTTAAAAGGAGATTGCAGTGATGCAATGGAAAATATTCATGGTGAGTTCTCTGTATATCATTGAAATCATTATTAATACAGGGTGATGTCATTTATTGTAATCTAAGACACAATAATTCAGGTTCCAGCCCAAGTTGTTGAAAGCTATTCCATTTTACCCATATAATTTTGTTGCTTTTATTTATTTAGTCCTACTATTCCATTTTATTTTTTCAGCCGAGTCTTACAAGCAACAGAGAGGAAAAAAAAAAAAGACAGAGTGCTTTTTATATTTGCAGCTACAGTATTAGAGTGTTTTTTCTGTCAAACTTGAGTTGAAAATTGTACCAAAGAAAACTTTTAGTTTGGGTTGCTAAAGAAACAAGGCTTAAGTGATTATGCTGTCTGCTGCTTTTATTGTGCTGCCTCCTGTCTGGTTTCCCATGCCAGTAGCTTGTTACTCTGATGGGCAGTTTCAAATAAATATGACTGGAGGTAAAGCTCTAAAAATGTGTTGAGTATCTGCATGTCCCTTATGAAAGTGAGAAGCCAGATAGAACAGGAAGATAAAGTTTAACGCCCCAACTGAGGGGAAAATTGCCATGTGAATTTAAACCTGTTACCAGGGTTCATAGAAGAGCAGGTTCCATAATACCTGCTACTCTTTTGAAGTATAAACATAAAAGAAGAGTTCCTCAATTGACATTTCCTGAGTGTACTGTCCACAGCTATTAATTTTATAGCTGCCTGCCAAAGGTTCATTCAAAGCACTTGCTTTGAAACCCAATTCCATTATTGATGCCCAAAACACCAGTGCATGGAGCTCATGGAACATTCTGTCTGTCACAACAAATCACTAAGTGACCCTCTTGAAAATGCTTTTAATGAAGAAGTTCACATGTAGTTGCCATCTCTTCACATGTTGTCTCCTTTCAATACTTTGACCTGGATCAGAGGTTTTAAAGATAATGTTTTTCATCATGTACAACATCAGTTCGGTACCATTAGCTGGAATGGTATTTTTCTTTTCTGACAATAAATTTGGACATAGATTTCATTCAGATCTTAGATCAAGGTTTCATAATCCAAGTGTTTATAATTATTATTATACACTTCCAAATTAAAAACTGAAGCAGGGTATAAATGTGCATTTTTTTCCCCCTGTTATATTTTTCACATAGTTGTTCTCAGTTGTCTTAAAAGTGTAGAAAAATGGAAGACAATATTCTAGATCTAAAAGAAAGCAGATGGAAATCAAAGTACCATCTCTATACTGGGCATGCAATGACCTGGTTGGTTTAATATCTGTGGGCTGTAGCAGAGTCTTTCAGAATGATATTCAGCATTTTTAGAGTAGCAGCAGCAAATTGCATCATATCTGCAAGCTCAAAGTTGTGTGTATTGGTTTCATGTTCTTTTTTTAAAAAAGGAATTTATTTTAGTTGTTTATTTTAGTTAAGGCTTTAGAAGGAACTTTAAAAAAAAATCCACAAGCCTCTTAATTGCACTCAATAAATGCCTCATTCATTCAGTATTAATTCATACATAGTATATCAACCTGTAATTTCTGTTTGATTTTAATTATAACACTCCTTGGGCTTATTTCCTCACAACTTAAAAGTGACATTTGCATTAACTTAATAACCTTTAAAAAATAAATGAGAAAGCAGCAATGCCTTTAATAAATGTTGTTCATAAAGTACCATTGTAACAGGATGCTTAATTAGAAATATTGTGTGGTCAAAATAAGAATAGAAATGAAGGAGACAGATAATGTTTCCTCGCTGGTAGCAACATCTTGAATGCTCACAGTAATGCTAATAATTCTTGCTATAGCTACCCAGACATGCTGCATCTTTTGCAGTAATGTTTGCACTTTCCTACCTTACAAATGCAGGAATTGGTGAATGTGTTGAAAATATCAAATGCAGTGGTTTATTGTTGGTACTGTATTTACTAGGGCAGGCAGAGATGTAGTTTATAAGCCTTATGGTACTTTGCCAATATCATGGCCATCCTTTATGGACAGGAAATTTCCTTAGAAACACCATTATCTGGGGATTTTTACTCTTTTTTTTGAGAAACCAGTGCAGAAGCCTGCTTTATTTGCCAGATAATATTCATATCTCATAGTGATTTGGGCATAAAGTACATATTACTTTCACAAATGGGCTTCCTAGGTGAGTACTTCTTAATGAGATTTAATGAAGACATTGAATGAGGAAGAGAAGAGCATTTAACATTTGGGAGAAGAGCAGTGACAAAGATGAAATAGCGAAAGGAAAAGAAATGCTGACGACTGAGGGATTTGATAAATGAGAGCTTGAGATCAGCACATCTGACAAGAGAATTGGGAAGGAATCAAAATGTAGTTTTACAGAGTTCTTGTTCAGTTGCTGAGGTGCACTATACTAAATGTTTATTTATGGATCAATTTTTCCCCTCTTTATTTCTCTGTGTGTGGATTTATCCATTCAATCAGATAAATCTGCTTGCTCATAATAAATGGTAGATAATCTCTGTAAATTGCTTCAGTGAACTCTGTGGGGGGATAGTACTTAATTGTAACAAATGAAATAAAACTGACATAAAAGACAGCAATCACTTCAAAGTAAACACACTATCCTAAGCAACTTCTGTGGCTTTAAAGTGAAGGATGATTTCTACAAGGTGTTGGTTTTAATTGGTTCTTTGGGAGATTTCTTTATAAATTTCTTATAAATTATAAATTATTTTACATTTAAATGCCTCCATTCACTGCTGAGGTAGCCCAGAACTTGAAAAACAATATCATGTTCTTGGAAGAGTCTCTGACTTTGATAATGATTAGAATATTTCCTGAGCCATCCTGGTCTTTACCACTTTGCAAAATTTCTAGGCCAAATGTTTAGGTCCCAGTGAGCGCCATAACATTCTGCTGATGGCTTAATTCAGGATCTGCAGTGCTGCTTGACTCAACTGGGTGGAAGAAACATAAAGAAAAAAAGCTTGAGCTCAGCATTTTGTCAAAGAGAAGTGTCAAATGAAGAAAAATATTTACATTACTGAATTGAAGTGTTCCTCCAGCTTAATGACCATAGATAAAATGCAAAAATAACAAAGAATATGTAATTAAACAGGAATAAAGTGTATAAATTCATTTATGATGTTAGTTTTCATGTTGTATGTGTAGTCACTGAGTAGAAACAAATTCTGAAAATTTAATCTTGTAAACAAGTACTGATGACTACAAATAGTGAGGCAAGCAGGGAAGAATCACATCTATCTCCTTCCCCTCTTTTTAATCTGAAAGATTTAAAAAATCAAAGACCTCTTTCCACTTTTTTGCATTATAGTCTGTGATCCAAGCCAGGGAAAAGTAAATACTGCTGCACACAGCTCCATTCATGCTTTCAGGAGGTGCCTTGTTCTCCACAGACCACAAAATAGAAATACATTTATTTAGCTGAGAGGTTCAAATGGAAATGCCAGCCAATATTAGTGAAGTAAATCTAAGGAAAGATAGGTTTTGTGCAGAAGTGGATTATGAAAGGAAAACCAAACCACCTACAGCAAGCCATACTGAATAAAAGAAAAATATTGATGCCTCAGTGTAAGAGCAAAAAGCTCAAAAATCAAAGAAAAGACAGCCTAATGTGTTTATATGATCTCAATCTTCTACTTATGTTGAAGAGGAAGCTTTGTGACCAGCTCTGTTACAGCAGCCCCTGACAGCTCAGGACTGCATGCTCTTCCACAGCAACTAGAACTGGGAAATCCTACCACAAAACACTGAAGCCAGGATGGACTGCAATATTTTACAATAATGGGGTTTTTTATATGTGGTCAGAGCAAACTGTAGGAAAAAGACACTTTGATTACAGAAAGGCTTCGCAGATAAAATTCTTTAATCAGTGGAAATGTAAAATATTCTAGGTGTTCCATCTGGAAAAAAGCCCCCAAACTTTGGAAAAAAGGAGAAAATACTTTATTTGCCAAAAGAAAATGTAGTTACAACTGAAGTTAGTCTTCAAGGGGGGTCAGTGGCTCCCTCTGTGAGGTCTGAGAGTATTCAGCCTCTGACAATTAATGAGGAAGACAGGATTTCTCTGCAGAATTTTGTTATTTTCTGTGAAAATGCAATTAATCATGAGCAACGCAGAAGTTCTAGTATTGAGCAGGTGCTCTGTACAGCATTATATAGATGAGGCTTGTCCACTCGAGATGCTTTTGTACAGGTTCCCTCTGTTTTCCTATAGAGGGTGGTTAAGAGTGTCCAAACTAAATATGCCTCTGGTGAATAATTTGGATACATTTGTTTTCAGGCCCTAAAGTTATATCTTTACATTATAAATGAAAGCTGTAGTGGTGAACCATGATAAAATGTAGTACTGTACTTGCCATGGCCACTGGGTTTGCACAGCTGACTTGTGTAGGATAAAAAAATCAAAATGAAAAAGTATTTGGAAAGAAAGTAATTTTCTGTGGTTTCCCTACATTTATTTTACGAAATACTACTACGATATAACTGTCAACATTTGTGTTTATTGAAACCCCTATTTATTTCCATATATGGGACCTCATTACGCTAATAGTATACTATTATGTAAATGTATTTTCTATAAATGTCTAGTATCTGTAAGTAGTTTAGTCTCAATGTCCCTAATGTAATATATCAAACAATAACTCATTTGTCAAAGAGAGACAGTTCATTAGTATTCAGCAATCATTTGGACAGAATAAAACAGCAACAGTATAAAAATTGATGTTGCAAAACTTAACAAATGAGGGAATAAGGAAAGTGTGATTCAGGAAATTGCAGGCCTGCCCTCAAGGGCCAATTTTAGGTCACTTGTCTGCATTTTAATATTACATCTGTTTTAGAGAGAGTCTCCAAGTTATTAGGTTGGGAGGGAAGCCAATTTGCAACTGTGACATCAATATCCAGGGGGTTCAATAAATGGGAACATAACAACACTTGGGACAGAGTCAGGGTGAAAAGGTGTCACACTGCCAACTGTGGCATTGTAACTCAGTTTTGCAATTAAATTATTGAATGATATAAACCTTAACTTTCAACGTGTTTAAATATTGGAAGATTTGCTCTTGAAATCTCTTACCTTTTGAGACAAGAAAGAAGAACATGCATATATGACCTAAATTATGGTACTTCTTCCATTCACTTTAAAATTCCATCACTGCATAGATACATCCAGGTGTGGTTTGTCAACTTGTGGACAAGCTGGATAAAATACCAGCTCCACAATTTGATGTTAGCTTTCCTGCACAGGCGTCAGGCATGTGTAATTCTCAGCTTCTTGCATGGTGTTCTGCTTCTTCTCAAATTAGTAATTTCTTTCGTTCTCACGTATGTGGGTCTCTGTTAACACTGGTTTGCATTACCTGTTTGTAGAGGTACAGAACTTTTGCTGGCCCAGTTATAAAAGGTATTTACAAGGGACTTTAAATTATCTGGAAGCACCTTGTCTCTCATCACCACCATAAGGGTTGCTTGAATATGAATCTCTTTTACGTAAGTTTGAAGGATGCTGTGTGGCCTTTAAATACCATACTAGGCAGAGCTGCACTTTCCTCTCTGACAATGCCAGCAGCAGATTTTGTGACTCTGTCTGTATTTCTCCATAATGTTCATCTCAGGTCAGAGAACAGCACTGGTGGAGTGAGTACTCTTCTACTCTTTAGTTGTTCTGGCTCCCATCATTGTATTGAAAAGAAATGGGTATATTCTAAAACAATCCATTGGTTTTGAGATGGGATTTGTGCATGTTACTTTTAATTTGGTTTTTGACCTGAAAGTAAGTGAGCCAGATAGGTAGTTTCCTAGGTACTGAGAAGTAGATTTGCTGTATGCTTGATCCAGGCCTCTATTGTCAGGCTTATTCATGAGGATGTATCTGTTCATTTAATTCAATATTCTGTTCCCCTGTTATTTTTCATCCCAAAAGCACTGTAACCTCCATTCATCAAGTCAAAGATTAACCATCTATGGCTTTTCCAAAAATACCAAGAGCTACACAGTTGCTTTTGAATGAGAATTAGAATAAAACCTTCTTATAATGCTTTCTGTTTTATATTCAGCATCCTCATTTCCATCTTTCACAGCTAAATCGGGTTATTTAGATTACAGCAAGGTCTGAACCAACTGAGATGAAAAAAATTATCTACAGAGCCTATTTACATTTCTTTAATGAAACACTACGTTGGCTTTGTATAGAAAAGATTTTTTAAAGACAAAAACCTGAATGTGATAAGCATAATACTATTGTGAAGTAAAGATGAGCTTAAAACTGAAGCTAGTTTTTGAAGAAAAGGAAAAAAAGAGATTGTTCTTTCAGAGCATGATGTGGATGACAATTAATTGACATGTCACTGGTCATTTTGTAACATTCAGAAGGTAATAGTTCCACAGTGGTATTTGAGACACTTATTCTGACCACACCACAAATTACCTTCACCACCTCAAAGTGCAGCTGTGATAAGAGATGTAAACACTGGGCTCGTTGTGGAAAGTAGCCAATACATGTGCACCTGTGACCCTGGGGTCTGACACTTGTTCCCATGAAGGAGCTGTGGTGCAAACCAGCCCCTTCCGTGGAACATGTGGATAGCAGGAGCCACGGAGTGACATCCACTCTGCCCCTTGCACATTACCAAGAGGAGGGCACAGGGCAGCTGGAAGTGCAGGATGTGCCTGGTTATGCAGCCACCCCTTTAGGATAGATCAGCTCTCTTCATTGTGTTTTCACAGCACAAAATGACCCAGGATTAGATTTTTTTAAACTATTATTATTTTACACAACCACGGAAGTAACCCCCCAATGTGAATCAACAGTATTTCATTGGCTGGAAGATGGTAGCCAAAATATGGCCCTTTCATTTTCTCTCTAGCAACAATAATTTCCTTTCCTTATGGAACACCTACAGAATGAATTTAAATGAGGCTATCATTCTTTCTTATAAGAGGGGAATATTACCTGTCTGTGCATGAGGAAGGGAATCCTCCAGCTCAAGTCTGTTTTTCCAACCTCTACTCTCATGATGGGAAAGATGTGCCTGCCCAGCCAATCTCTAAACCCAGGGAAAAACTGTAATTTGATGCAGCCCATTTTAATGGTATAGTAATTGACAGAGTAGGAAGTTTCCAATATTGTGAGAATGTGACATGAAAATACCTGATACATGAGAAATAACCTGCCATTTCTAAGGTAGTTTAAAACCCAGGCAGTTGAGAACAGATGCAATCTAGTGACACTCTTTTCAAAGCATCATCTCTGCTGACAGGCTGCTGTGCTGCTTTGGTGAGCAAACAAGAAGTGTTACAAGTGCAGCTGATGAGCAGGCACAGATCATGCAGTGATGAGACTGAAGCAGTATTTATCTCTGGGTTAATACAGTACTGAAATATTAAAATCTAGCCTCATAAATACCTGTTTGAGAGGTAATGAGTCATTCATCAGCAATCTGCTAATGAGTGACAGCAGCTATCAGGTGCGGATTTACAGAAGCCCTAGGACAGCCATGCTAATGACAGGGTTTTTAGTTATTATAACCTGTAATGTTTCTTAAAGGCAATTTTGGAGTCTGCATTATCTCTCGTTACTGTCATTTTAGAACTTCTGGAGGTGTAAGGTTGTTTTTTCTTCCTTTCAAAGGACCTCGATGTAAGTGTCTTACAGCAACCTCAAAGATTTTTACAAACACATATTGTTAATGATATGTACATCATTTTATACCAGTAGACAACAAAATAATACTCAGAAGAGAGAATTGTAATCCTCATCTCTTATGTGGGAAAGATGAGACTTGGAGCTATGATCTGTCTGAGGCTCAGGGGAGAGGATGCAGCTGACAAACCAGGAGAGGTTTTCCACCTGCTGCTGGAGAGATGCTGTGTATCCAAACATGCTCAGGCAGGGCTCTGGAACAGTTAGTTATTTCTCAGTCATGGACTAATTGAAACAGCAGACAAGAGGAAAATCCAAATTCAATCCATGTACAGGTATGCAGACAGCTTGCACTAGGGAGAAATTTAGCTCTGGTTTGACTATTGATAAAAACACAGCTCAAACTCAGAAATACTTATTTGCTTCCTCTTTTGGATGATTTTTCTTACCTTCCAGTAAGGGGATTAATATATATGCCAGATTTTTGGGGGGGTCTTTGCACTGTGTTGTTGAAGTTGCTTGTGTGGTCACGTTATGTTAAAGCAGTTAAAGCTGCCTTTAACTCCAGGGATAATTGTTTAGTCACACAAAGTCTGAATTGGTCTGCACAAAAATACAGTCCATGTGTTGTGTCTGTTGCAAAACAAGGCACAAAGGACTGAAGACCAAGCAGGAGCAACCAAGTTATAATACAGTGAAGAAGTCACTGGTTAGAACACAACTAAAACACAGCCTGGAGGTGCCTCTGGTAACATTTTTGTCCTTCATCTAACTGGATCCAAACACTGAAGTCTGTGCTGGATTCTTCAGAAGAGTTTTTAACAGTCCTTCTCTTAAGGTTTACCAAACCAGGAAAATAAGGGGATAAAAGAACACACCAAACCCTTGGTTTCTTTGTGCTTTGGCATCATTACATGTACATACAATTAATGTGCTGTCCTTGGTGCTTTACCCTGCCAATATGAAGGCAGGCTTAGACAAAATGACTCTTCAGATATTTCACATATGAAAACTAGCAAATATCAGCTTACTTAACAACAAAATAGGTTGTTGGTTTTTGGTTTTGTTTTGTTTTGTTTTGTTTTTTTTAAGACAAGAAGGTAGCTTGTAGCTAAAATGTCCAGAAACTGAATTAGCAGTCTATAACCTCCAGGGCCAGTGCCTGTTTGGAGCACCACAGCTGCTGCAGATGGCTCAGTGCCAGCCAGACACAGAAAGTGCCTCTCCACCTTCAGCAACAAATGATTCTCCTACAGAGCCAGCAAAGTTCTACCAACTGCTGCTGTAGATTAATGCACAGGGACAGTAAATGGGACCTGATGGTCCAGCAGATGAAGGCAGAAGGCCCAAAGTGATAAACTGCACTTGCAGCACGGGAATAATTCAGTCACTCTAATCAGGGTCTGTGGATGCAGAGTTATCCATGCTCAGCACCATCTCCTCAGCTGTAAGTCCATAGAAAGATTATTTACAGTGAATAAGACTTCCAAGTTGTTCATGTTTACAGACTTCCATCTGATAGAGCTCAGTGCATTACCAGCCTCCAACTTTCCAGATCTTGAATTTCCTGGCTGGTGAACTATTAAAATGCAGATTAACTAAACTTCAAACAGATTTATTGCAGATGGCTCCTGCAAAATCCTTTCAGATTACCTGCCTCCGGACATCATTTCCTAGTCTGTAGGGGTTCATTAAGGACAGATTTAAATGAGTTAGCTGGGAAAAGGCCAGCAGGAAGAGTATGTTGAAAATTATTCATATTATTATGCTTGATCTAGCGATATGGGTTTACCTTTTAGGAATGTTTTCAGTTTCTCATTTGCTGTAATGAAGAAGACATGCAAGCATGCCTCGTGGATCATGGCATTGTTTAGGAGTGCATTTCATAACCTCTGAGTTATTTGTGGCAAAGAAAGTCACCCGTGCTGAGAGTGCAAAGAGCAAAGACAACAGCCGCAGTGCATGTCCCTTGCAGTTCTCAGCTGCAGCAACTCAATTTCCCTCTGAGCAGAGCCTTCAGATTCCAAACATAGCCATGAAGCATTTCACTTTGTTTCTGTCATCTAACCCATTTCAAAATAAAATTAGCCTGGGGGTTATTAAAAAAAAAAAAAAAAAAAAAAGCAATGTTTAGACTTACATGATTCGCTAATTGTGCTGCCATTTGGTTCTTACAAATTGGCTCCAAAGCTCTGAAGCTGTTTGGTGGTTTGGTTTTTTTTCCAGAGAGGTAGTTAATCTAAATTTATGCAGGAGCACTGTAATGACTTCTCCTTCAGACTATGAGGGGTTTTTAATCACTTTCAACATTTAGCCCCTGATTGGGCAAAGCACTTGAATCTAAGCACTTGGGTTCTCCAGCTCCTCACTGAAATGGGGCTGAGGACTAAATGCTGAATTCTTGGTTGCCTCAGGTTTTTAAAGAAAGTGGAAGTGCAGCCCTGTGAGCAGGCATAATTTTGAAGGTATTTTGCACTAAATTGGGGCCCTGGATGTGTCTGGCAGTACCATTGGAGCAGCAGAAGCCAGGGTCTCTCTTGATCTCATGTACCTCCCTGCTTGTGCCACTTAAATGGCAGTCTTGCCTCTAGATTTTACTCTGTACTTACACAGGCTAAATATAGTTCTCCTAAGTTGTTTGAAACCACTTTCCACTTCAGATCTCTAAATGTCTTATTCATTATTGCAAATGAAAAACTTAAGAGTGTTTTGATAGTGTCAAGCACACAGTCCAAATACTCCTCATAGCATCCTGATCCAATTCACTTTGACTTCAGCGGGTACAGAAAACAGTTTGAAAATTCCATCTATTTCCAAGCTGAAGCAATGTGCTCCATTGACAAGGATTTGCCAGAAAAAGCTGCCAAGCACTGAGAAGTGTTCAGCCCCTTGGACTGACTTGTGCATGAGCTGGCTGTAGTCTAACAGATACGGTTCAGATATTGAACCCTGGTCTTCAGTGATGAAAATTTAGTGTGTTAAAGAGTGACAGCAGCTTGTTCTTCTGACTAGTGCTGACCCTCACACCTGCTTCAGCAGTTTTGTTTTCAGTCTCTGTGTGCTCGAAACCAAATTTCCTACCATGTTTCCCTCTAAAATGTGCTCCTTCACTGCTGCAAACAGATGTTTTTGCAGCTACACTAGTGCAGGTTAACAACCACAATAGTAAAGTGCATGTGGGTTTTAGAGTTTATCCCCTTGAGCTTTCATAAATGCTCTTTTCAGGCTCTAACGGCGTTGCTGATGTGTGTGTGCAGGTGTCAGTTGTGTTGAAGTATACTTGCAGGCATTCATGGCTGCACAGGATTGATGAACATGGCAACTGGGGGTTGAACAGCAGGTGCTGAAAAACTACCCTTTTTCCTTCAGCTCTTAATTTTCTAGAGCTCTTTAAATGACTGCAGAACTATTCAATTGTATTACAAATACAGCTCTTTTATTATTTTTGGAGCATTATAAGCATAACTATCATGATTGGAGTTTTAATCTGTCATGGATTTTACCTCACCATCAAAAAAAAAAAAAAAAGTTTCATTAGAGGTATTTTCAAGAATGTACTTTTAATCCTAAATGCCTGCAAATAGGAGTTCTTTGCCAAATTCTGACTGGTAAACAGCACGAATGCTTCATATGCTTCTGTAGCCACTTTCAAAAGATTGTGCCAAAGTACATAATGCATCAAAGTTTGCACTGAAAAAGGAAAATCAATCAGGTCAGATACTGTTTCAGCCTGAAGCTTGTTTGGATGTTTGCTTGCTTTCTGAAAAGGTTGGGAGCCATTTCCTCTCCTGGTTTGGGAAAACTTGCAGGACTGATCCCTGCTCTAATGGTTATGTGACTCCTGGAGGACATCTGTTATTTTTCTTTCAGTGAATGAAGAACAGTAGATACATAAATGTCAGTAGGAATGGACAAGAGCTACTAATCAGAGTTAAATCTGATAACCTGGTCTGGTTGTGTAATGGGTTGAGTCAATTTTGCTGTCCCTGGAAAAAAAGGTAGGCATGAAAGGGAGTTTTCCTAGAGAGCAGTTCATGACAGAAAATACAAAGTTCTTCAGAAAAGCCTGACCCTTGCTTCTAAAGCTTTACTGAAATCACATCGACATCCTTTATAAAAAATGCCTTTTTCTAGAGAGCCATTCAGAGGATCTGAAGCATATTGTGCACTCACGTTCCAGGTTCTCTAACCTTCTGCAGTAATTGGCAGCTAGCCTGCTTCAAGATAAAATTTATAATGCAGAGAAAGTCTCCCATATGCTGCCCTTTTAAGGAAAGTCTTCTCATTACTGGAAAGCAGGAGCACAGTGATGGTAAAGTACTGTAGGGATCATTTATCAATCATGCTATCAACAAAGCTGCAGAAACACAGAACTGGAGAAATTAGGGAAAAGCTCTCTTTCATCTTCATCTCTCCATTTTCACCAACACAAAAGATTTCTAGCGCTTTGTGTCTCTTACTTTCCACATTTCAAATCAATGAAGTATGCCACCATATCCCCTCATTTTTAGCAGTTGTCATGACCAAGAAGTGTATTTGTTTCTTGTCCTTATTTTGGTGCTATCATGTCCAGTGATCAACCTTATGTGGTAACCTGAATAATTTATACTGAAACGTACCTGCTGTCCCTGGGTGGCTTTGACCAAACTATATTCATTTTACCTTGTGTTGTTTACCCACTTTTTAATCTTTTCCGAACACTCTCCCTTTGAGCATCTTATCATTTTTACTTCTCTTTTGTGAGCTTATTCCCATTTGTTTTTCCTTTGTATTCCAGATAAGAAAGACACACTGTGACACCTGTGTTGTTTAGCACCTTTCAGATGCTAAGCAAGTGCTGAGCTCATTTGCAGAAGGATCACTTTTGGCTGCTCTATGGCAATGCAAACCTGTGATGGACTTAACTGGGGTGGAAGGGGAGAAATCTTTGATGTTGTTATCCCATCTTCTCCCATTTCTCCCCAGGTTTAGCAGTCTTCATTTCCTTCTGAAGCTAATCTTTCTCATCATGTTTTTATACTCTCTGCCTCTATTTTATTGCTGCTGTGGTCACAAGCCCCTGTCCTTTTGTAGTCTTATTGGTTAATTTAACTGATCATCTTCCCCATTATTTGTCAGGGTTTTAAATGAGGTGCTGACACCATTTTTTGTGACATTCACTTCAATACCCTGTACGAGCAACGTGGTCCCTGAAATCAAGAGCTCATTTGTTGTGAACTTATGGAATCTTCAGGTCATGAAGGAATTATCTGACGAGAGAAGCAGACAATCATAAGCAAGGAACAAAATTCGATAAACAGCATCCAATAATCTCAGACAAATACAACTGTCAGCTCTGTGTTGATGAATCACAGACATTTTCCCAGCTTCTTGATTTCCCCTTCCTGACTCTCAGCACTCTAATTATTTGGGAGAGTGAGAAGGTTGTTACTTTATCCTTCCAGCTTCCTTCTGTCCCTAACAAAAATATGAATACATTCCCAATTTTCTCATATTTCTTGTTTTGGATTATTCTTTTCACTAAATAGTTGCACTATTCTTTCCATTTAATGAAATGGTTTCAGCTTTCTCTCCTGTTTAATGAGTTGGAAAATTAGCATTGAATGAGAATAGTCCATGGCTTTGGTCTGTAGTTCAGGAAATCTGTGAGAAGGAAAGGAAACACTTGCAAAGGTTGTCTGCAGACTCAGGAATGGTCTTCATTTTGCTTTTTTAATTTTATTTAGAGTACATGTAAAGAGCTTAGTAAATGAAAACAGATTCACTTCAGCAGAAGGCAATGCTGTTCAAATGCTAAAGCTTTTTTCCCCAGACTATTATTTTTCAAAACTTAGTTTTTATCAGGTGTTTTTTTAAATTTGTTCCTCAAATTTACTTACATTTTTCCTCAAATGTACCTACATTTATGTTTAGCAATTGATAAGATCTCAGAGGGTTTTATTTAAGTTATTTAACCACGCATAGATTTCTGCATTCTGGCTCTTTTGTTATTCTTTAATATAGTGCTAATGTGACAGTATTAGGTTGCCATTAGTGTTGTATTTTGTCATAATAAGTGATGAGATTGTGATTTTCTAATCTACAGTGGTGTCTAAAGGTCACTGCAACAGCCCAGCTCCACAGCACCACAAGAATCTGTGTTTTATGGATAAGTCCATTACATGGAATCACATATGTGGGATGAACAGGCAGCACAAGGAGCCTTTATCAGCATTCAGCCCCCAAGGGTTGTGCACAACACAGGAAAATCCAATTAGAGCCACGGGGAGTTTTTCAATCTCTTAATCGGCATTGCAGCACTGCAGATGGATATTATTGCCCACTACTTAAACTTTATTACTCCATTTTTCTGTCTGTAGCCCTTCTCCCCGCCAGCCCACCTTGAAGAGATGGCAGGCACAGCCATCTAAAACTTTTTATGACCTTGGCATCTGCACTGTTTTGTCTCATGAAAGATAAGTACAACTGTGACAACACAGAGGAGCCCGGCAAGGATTAAAGCTGGTTCCACCACTGCAGTTTGCTCTGCCCCCCAGTCTCGAGAGCCTCACCTGCCCCTAATGACAGAATTTGTAAGACCAACCTCTTTTTGAGGCTGATGTTTTCCAAAGGAGAGGCAGGATGATCTAGGATGAGGGAGCAGGTGCTGGCTGCATTCGAGCCCTGGCTTGCACGGAGGTGCAGATTCATTGTGTGACCTTGCATTGAGTCACTTGACTTCCAGTGTTTCAGTTGTGCTATAAAATTGACTAAAAGCAGGACTTAAACCAGGCACTGCATCCTGGGTAAAAAATAGACTCAGGGAAAACATATAGGAGGAGGGGATTATGTTTTTGTATCTTAAAATACCTTTCCTGACAGAGAGGGTGGGTTTGCTATGGATGAATAATCCGTTAGCATAAATTACTGTTATTTTCAGTGGTGGCTTACCAGGTATATGTATCAAAGAGTGATACAGTCTGCTTGATTTTATGGTACATTAACTTTGCCAGAATGCATTTATTATATTTAAAACCTGCTAGGTACCTGCAGTGGGAACAAAGATTGCGTAATTATTTTTTCTTTAGCTTGTGGGAAACCAAATGCTTTGAATATAAAAGATTCTAGGGGTGAAAAGTTCATTCAGTTCACCCCTCCATAGGGAGAGTACAGACAAAAGGAATCTGATTACTAATTTGAAAACAGATGAAAGGAACCAATATAGTGATGAAATAACTGCTACTTCCATTTCTGCCCCTTGTGTTATTGGAAACAGTAAATAGATGCAATAATTGAGCTGTGAAGCAAATTTTTCATTATTTTATAATAAGCATCTTCCCCAATCAATTAGTCACTTTGGAATAAAGAGCTTCAGGTTTTGATTTCAGAACCTGTATGTGAGATTTTGTTGAAACAGCAACAAACAGTAGGGAGTGTCCCAATGTGCAGTCCCTGTTTTAAATGAGGAATGCAGAGTCTATGGAATTAATGGAAATATCTTCATTAAGTTCACGGGCTTCGCTGCTTCAGAAAACAACAATCATTTGTTCTGGAAAGCATTGCAAAATCCTCATGAGCAAATTCATAGGTAAGGATTTCCATTTTGCAGGGCTTTTCCCTGGATGTGTTGGATGTGTTCATTCTTACACCCCAGCTCGGTTACTTTGTTATCTGATCTCTCATCATTTATGCAATAACTGTGCCTCCTTATTCTCTCTGGTTTGTACACTGGTCAGTACCTGCTCTGTGTGGGGAGAGAGTGTCTGTATGGATACTGTGGTGTGCAGAAGGCTCTCTGATCTTTATTTGTCAACAATGAAACTCATTAATCCCCATGTATAAGTATATATATGTTACAGAAAGAAAAATAAATTAAACTCACCACTTCATTTTGAAAGCAGAGAACACCTTCCCAGTTCCACAACTCCTATGCTTTGAACAGGAGAAGGGATCCAAATTACACATATTTAAAATTTAAGAAGCCTGGAGGTTCCAAGCAATAGCAAGTTTTTGCCTGTCCAGACGTAGCATTTTTTCAGTCAACAGGTTTTTAGTACATAGAGCCTTTTCCCCATTTTCTGTATCTATTTTGGCATAGCTCTGGGAAGAGGGACAAAGGTAGAAGGAAGCATAAACTCTCCTACATGGCCTGTTCCCAGCAGCTATCAAGCAGTGATTTACAGTATTAAAGTAAATATTTTTCATAGCTTGCACAGCAGTGTTTGTGTTTAGCCACTTTTAGTGTGAGATATAACACATTGTTGACTGTGATGAATACACACCGGGAAACAATAGCTGGGGCAGTGCACAGAAGTATTTAGAAAGGGTTTAGAATGAAGCAGCAAATACAGAATTGAAAAAGTAGGGAGAGGATTGGGAAAAAAATCAGTTCAAGGTTAGATTAGATCCACCTTCATGTAGACTGTCATAGCTGGGCATTGACTTCTCAGAGGTGTCTTGGGGTGACTGGAGCACAATATTCCAGCCACTGAAATGCTTTTACGTGTCTTCCATAATGCTGTTAGTCTTCCAAACTTACAGAAAATAATTGCAATTTTCAGGAGGGGAAGAAGGAAGGGTACAGCAGAAGTTCTAATTTCCACCCTAGAAAGAAACACATTGTAATTTCCATCCTAGAAAGAAACACATTGTCTTATAACTACGGAGACTAGTGATAAATATTTAGGGAATTTTTCTATTTCTTTTCTTAAATCACGTGATTTTTCCATTAGAATTAGCAAAATTATTCATATTTTCTTTGCATTTGACTGATGGATCATTGAAAAGCAAAAAACATGTGGTACCTTTTGTTCTGATGGAGGAAAACAGCAATGATACACAAAATAACACTAAATGAAACTGCCAGTGATTGAGCCACTCCCTTTCTACAGTCTGCAGCCAACCCATCACTGCTGTTTCCAGAAGTTAACAAATGAAAAGAGGAGAACTTGCCTTCTTCAGTAACTCTCTCCTGAGTAAAGCACAAGAACCCAAGTACTTTAACGGTCAAGTGATGTTCTACACTGGTGACTACAACTACAAAGTTAGGCACATGTTATGTTAGAAGCTGGGAAATCATATAAAGATTAATCAAGCCAGCACATCAACTCATTGTATCCCACTGATCCTCCACTGAAAGCAGCTGGTATTTTGCTAGAAGTACTCAGCCAGAAATGGGACGTGATTCAATATTGCAGCGTCAGAGATGCCTTTGTTAACTGCAGCAATCCTCAGAGTCAGCAGAAATACTGTTGAGTATAAATACATTTTCTGACAAATCTCAAGCAGTCCAAGAACGCAATCCCTTGCAGATGCGCTTTACATTCAGTAACTTCATCAGGATGTTGCTTTAGATTGATGATAATTACTGATGTGTCATTGGGGGTGTGTTGTTGAGCAAAGTCCATTAAAAATCAATTTGTTTCATCAGTTAGCACCCAGCTTACATTATGCAGTATGTTCAAAGAGCATCCACACTGGAATTCTAAAGGTGGCCATGAGGCTGGAAAAAAACCTTCAAAATGCAATGGCACAGTAATTCTGTTCTTCATGGCTGAGTTCTACCAGATCCTGTTTCTGGCCTCAAAATTCAGAGCCAGGTTCAACTCCTGCTTCCACCACAGCTTTCCTCTATAATCTTGGCCTGTCACTCCCCTCTTTGTGCTGTCTCCTTGCTCCTATGACTTGAGTGTTGCTATTAACTTATTGTTCGAGGTAAGGATAAAAACATAATATTCTGTAAACCATCCCAATTTTCAGAGTAATTCAGGGCAGCGTTTAAATGTCATAAAAAAAAGAACAGTAATAGACCATTTATATTTTGTTCCCTCCCTTAAGGAGCAGATTATGACTGAAATCAAAGAAGACCTTGGGACTTGGGCTTGCTTATGTGCCATATGGAAATGTCTGACTTAGAGGAGGGAGAGGTGGCAGGTGGTGTGCAAGGAGCAGCTCCAGGAGAACACAGTGTCCTCTATCTGGCTACTGCAGGATTTTTGAATCTTTTTTTTTTTTTCCCTAGGATTATGATGCTGTGACAGCATCAGCAGAAATCTGCTCCTCTTAGTCTTCTGAAAAGCTGTGAATTGAATTGATTTAATAAGCCCTCTTTTAATGTTATTTCCTCTTCCCAACTTTTCCTTTCCACATGTTGATTCATTTCCTTTGCACAAGCCCTAAGAACACTCTTTGTTACCTCTCTAACACAGTTTAGTCCAGGGATGTGGTGAGGTTTTAAGCCTTTTACAATAATAAACACCTAAAATCACCTGTTAATACTTACTGTCTGCAATCTTTATTTTCAGATGACATGTTCTTTAGTCCTATGAGTTCACTGATACACATGAATGAGGTTTCCTGTCATAGTCCTGCTTTTCATAGCTAATTGACATTCTTGGATGGGAATGAAATATTTTCCCATTGTAAATAACAGATAGCATTGTGCTGTCCGTGCAAAAAAATACTGGGTTTAGTGAAAAGCTTTGCATATGTAGCAAAATCCCTTGAAGGCCCAAATTCTGTGACTTTTTTCCCCTGGAGTGTCTCTTCCTGTGCAATTAAGGAGGCTGTTTTCAGTTACTTAAGAGAAATAAGTGGAGGAGAATAGAGCCCTAAGAAATGAACATTAGTTATCCCAAAAGGGACCTAGTGAGAATTGAAGCTTAAAAGGGTCTACACAGTTTAATTCATGTACCATCTGTTTTTGGGAAAATTAGCACAGATTAGATTTTCCGACTCATCTGAGGCTAAGAAACTGCCTTTAGAACCTGTAGTATTTGCTTAAGTATTAAAAACAAATTAGCACCATTTTACTTACTGTGTGAATCCTGTGCATATCAGCTCCCTTTGGAGTAAGCTACAAGAATTGTAACAGCAGAATAGCAAAGTGATGCCTCTCAGCCAGCCACTCCTTGCCATCGTGTTTCTTAGCTGCTTTATGGTAATGCTTGACATTCCTGTGCTCTTCTGAGCACTGTTTTGTTAGATGTGACCATTTTGTATAAATTCAGTTATTGCTTGGGGCTGAGACTCTGCTCCCTGTGACCTCTGACTGGTGTTTCTGCTCTCAGTTTGGCTGCAAGGGGGTTTTGTAAGCTTAAAGACATCTAATTTAATGCAAAAGTAACAGAAGAATATAACACTCACACTCAAAGACTGGGTAATTGTATTGTATCAAAGTATTACATTATAATTACAGGATAGCTTTCAAAAAAAGAAAAAAAAAATTATGCTTTAAAATACATGACAGAAGCATGAAATAATTTAGGTTTTCCAGTTTTAGTTTTCCCCACTGTTGCCACTTACCAGGTTTCTGTGTTCTGATGGCCAAAAGGTGGAACTAGCCCTGCTGAATGAGACTGTTGTGATACTCTCCAAGTAGGCAATATTGAACACCAGGCTTCCTGCTGTGGACCAAATATAGGGGCAGTAAATGCAAAGTTAGCACCTTTGACAGTGTATTTACCTCAGCTGGACTTAGTTTTTCTTTCACTCTATTTGTTGCAGAAGTCTTTAAATGTAGGACAGTCTCGGTTATTGGGAGCTGGATGGCATATGTACACACAGTTTTCTTTTCAGAGATTTCCAGCCTCTTACTTCAGCTTCCAGTCATCTCACATACTTAATTCTACAAAACATCAATTATTTTATGTTACCCATTAAATATTACTTAGTTGAGACACTTTGTTGATGTTTGATGCTGTATCTATGAATGTAGTTACTAATGTGATGCTTTTACATATCTCAAAAGATGAAAGGCCTGGAATTACACCCTTGGTTTGAACTGGCAAGTTTTCTTGACTTGAATAGAATTAGATTTAGCAGAGCAATGAGCCTGGTCCATAATTTTCAGATGAAGGAGGGGTAATGCACATGATACTCATTGCAGAGTAGAATGAAAGGATGCAACATCGAACAGAAAGCTGGAGCTCTGCATTTACTTGAAGTTGCAATATGTAACCTTTCAAAGAATTCTCTAATTATAATTAAACAGAGTAAAAACATGAGCAAATAAAGATTTTTAGATTGTTGTTGCAAACAGTACAGGTGCTTTTGTGCTGGTACTATTTTGGGGAATGGAACTTTAAGCCTGGATATCAACATGCTGATAGTATGAGCCTGTGTGTGCCCATGTTAAAGCATTTTTTACTAATGCCTCTAAATAAAGGTATTCCAGTTTTGCTTTTGTGGTACCAAGGTGCCAACTGGAAAGTGCAACTCAGAGTACTACGAGGCTTGTTCTTCTGGTACTCCAGAAACCAACTGTGAGTTAATCGGCGATTTTTCACAGACGACATCTAATCTATAAGTATAAATTACTTTTCACTCCTATTATGCCTTAATTGAAGTGCACCAATGTGAAACTGCAATAGATGGAGCTTCAGTAATTCTAGCCTCAATTAACTTTGTGTGGATTTGAGTCCTTTTTCCTTCCTTTCCCTTGGACTAAGAACAATTCTTTGACATCTTGTATTTATTTAAATTATTGCTAGAAAAGTTAGAGGGATATGCATGTGATGAGGTATTCTGTAAGACCACTCTGAAGAGATAGGCAGGAGTTGTGTGTATGATTTATAAATTAGTACATATCTTTTATGTCCTACTGTTTTGTTTAACAGCTGTACCATCAGCAGTAGCCAAACCCCTCAGGATTCTCCTGGGGAGGAATAGTTTAATAGCAATCATTTTTTGGGTAGATGGCAGTTACTATCTCTGTAACAGCTACCCTCATCTCATCCTTGACTTTTCTTCAGCTCCCTGCCTTTAAGACACAAAATGTATGTTGCAGCAGAGTAAAATCACAGTGAAGAAATAAAGCACCTTGCTGTCTGGAACAGGAAATTCAGATACAGCAGAAAGCAGAAATTGTGCTAGGAGAGGCAGGATGCTGAGTAGGAAGAGAACAGGCATCTGGTGATGCAGCTAATTCTTAGTTACTTCACATTTTACCAGAACTGATATATATTTACCAGAAAATTAGATTTGATGCCTCTATCTGGGCATATATGCTCTTACAAATGATTCTGGTGTTCAGTTAATAGCAATGAAAACAGCATAAGAATCCCACTAGCACAAGCCTGTGGATTAAAATAGTTGTTTACAACATGTTTTCGTTACAGACCTCCTCAAGTTTTCCCTCGTGGCTCAGATGGTCAGAAAGCATGTTTGTGTTTGCTTTTAACTGGGTTGCTCTTCTGAGTGATCTTTTGCCACTGATAAAAAGCCCACAGACTTTGAGAGGTCAACAGGTATAAAGTGGAAAACCTGCTGTATTTCTTAGCTTTCTCACTGTCAGCCAAGTCCTTTTCTCTGAGTATTTCCAGCCTCCTGCTCACTGTGGTACCACTGCACGTGGTGTTGCAGCAGGGCAGCAGGTGTGGCTGTGATGCCACAGGTAGGACAAGGAGTTTGTCACCTGCAGAGTGTCTGGAGAGAGTGAGGCAGGTTGTTATCACTGGAGCAGAAATATTGCCACATGTTCCCGAGGATTTGTCAAGTAATAAATGGAGGTTGTGCCCCAAGTGTATTTCAAAGAGCACAGTGGACACAGATAGAAATCCACACGAATAACAGAACAAGAATGATGCTGATGCTGATTAAATAGGATTAAGCTTTGCAAAAAGAAAAGGGAAGAGGAAAGGCAGAGGAAGAGAGAAAGAAGGAAGATAGATAAGTTTTATTTCCAGGCTTTCTCAAAACTTACTTAAATTCCCAGTACTGTCTTCACTGAGCGAGCTACACAAGTCAGATCTGGATTATTTAAATCTGATGTGTTCTTTAACTCACACATCCAAAAGTAAGGCAGGATTTTTGTGACCTGTACCTGTATTCTACTGTTTATAAAAGTTTCCTAAATTGAATCTTATCTCAACAGGGCCATATTCAGAAGGCCTCCAGTTGTGATTTAAGAATGCAAGCAATGAATACTGAATGGAATTCTTTGTAAATTGGTCCAATGGTTAATATTTTCTATTTATTTTCAAATAAGGAGATTCGAGTTCACAGTAAATTAGCACCATAATTTCTGTGTTCTGTCTGAAAGATTGCACTTCCAAATAGAAGCTAGGCTTCTAACTAGTGATTTGCATATGCAGTTTTATATGAAGACTTCCAACTTCCTTTTCATCAGCTCAGAGAATATATATTAGCATTGATTGGACCCTCATTGCAAATCTCAGTACTGGGAAGAAGAATTAAAAATTATGGCGCTGTCCCTCTCAATGGAACTCTTAATTAGGATTTTTTTTTATTTCTAAAGTATGAATTTTCCCTTCTAGTGAAATTAAACCCATCCTTTCTCTCATTTACTATATAGTCAAAATTCTGAAAAACTGCATAGGATTATTGGGAAAAAAAAAGCATTAATATGGAGCCAGAGTGACCATTATAAAGATGATTTCCAGGCTAAAATCAGAAAAAATGTTCTCTGGCATGTAATAATCAATTAAAATATATTACCTAAGAGATGTGAACTGCATGTAGTTCTGAGTATCTGCACATATTATACAGCTTATTATACAGCAAAAATTTCTCAGATATATTGTGTAAAAAGATCTTCAAGTCCCATCTGGGCTACCTTCAGATGATGAACTCATTTTGCCCAAATCTTGAATGAAAATGGAAAGCAGAGTTTTATGGGGTCAGTTTTGATCTTTAAAGACTTGCACATTAAGAACATTGATATTTGTTAACTCTCCTCTATAAAATCTCTTCTGGGTTTGTAGCTGCTGCCTTGAGTTGTATCACCTAAAATTAAAAGCTATGGAATACCACATGAAAGGCCAGCATATCTTAATGCCTGGTTCCTGAGCTTGCTACTGAAAATGGGGGTGCTGAGACACCCTAGTAAAGAGCAGATATTTGGTGCATTGTGCTGTGGGCAGCTTAATTTTGCATATTGCTCTACTTGAAGTAAATAGGACTGGAACAGCTGTGCACTCAATCCTGGTGAAGATAAGAATCTCTCCCTCAGGGCAGTGCTCTCTTCTGCCAAGTAGGACAGTCAGGTGTTGGATTTGGCTGTGGACTTTTCTGTTCTCTCATATAGCCTTTCCTTATCTTTTGGGCTTTGGCTGAGTTTTTTGAAAGGATCAGTCTGCGTTTGATTTTTGTTATTCCACACATTATCCTGTAAGATTTTGTTTTGCCCACACTGTCTTTTTGGGATGATTTTATTGGTATTTTTATTAAAGTCCTCAGACGTGTTTCGTAAGAGCACTGCTAGTGGATTACTTAGTAACAGAATGTTTTCCTGTGAAAACTTTGTATGCAACTTATAAATACTTTAAACTAAAACTTGAGTTGCCCTAGAGCATGACTCAGCCATGTACTAATAACTACAAATGTTACCTTGTGGAAGGCATTTCAGCAGATGTTCTCTGATAGCAGTAGAATTTCTTGTTTTTTCAAAAATTAGGATGTTCATAGGTATCTGCTATTTTCTGTAGCAACCCCCATCTTTTTTTCTCATATTTTTCAAAGAAGAAGAGGAGACATTCAAATCAAAGGTACTCCAGCTGCCTCTTGTGTCCACCCATAATGTCATTCATCAGTTCTTAAGGCTCACTTCTCCTTTCTAATACATGTCAGCACATATCACTTAAAACCTTGTAAAATGAGTATCTCCAGCTGTATTTCTGAAACTGGACTCCCCTCCTCCTTTTCTTTTTTCCTTTTACTGTCTATCCAGAAATCGGTATTAAAGATCTCATCTAGTGGACTGGCCCCATTACTTACAGAGCTCTCAAAGTGTCTCTGAGCTTGTTATCAGACTTTCCTTTGACTTCAGTAAAGATCATCTACAATATGTTACTATAGAGCTGGTCTCTCGTGTGATCATTTGGTCTGTGTTGTGCTTCATGCAGGGGCTGGCAAGCAGAGAGCCCCTTTGATCCCTGTTCCCCCTGTTGAAGCCTGCCCCGTACCACAACCCTCTGTGCAGCCATGGGATTGTCACAGGGACAAGGCTGAAATATCAATATCATGCACATAGAGAATATCCAGAATCTGAGACCCTCCCAACTATCCCGACATGACAGAAAAGGCAGAGTGGGATTAAAGTATTGACAATGTGAACAGATTTTCAAAGCGCTCTCAGACTTTTATCATCTCTTTACTGAAACTTTAAAGGCAAAGAGAGTCACTGTCTTCTCACAGCCTTCAAAGAAGGATGGATTTATAATCTGTTTCAACATCTACAGGATGCTTAGAATTGTAGAATCATAGAATGGATTGTGTTAGAAGGGATCTCAAAGATTATCTAGTCCAACTCCCTACCATGGGCAGGGACACCTTCCACTGTCCCAGGTTGCTCCAAGCCCTGTCCAACCTGACCTTGGACACTCCCTGGGATGGGGCAGCCACAGCTTCTCTGGGCACCCTGTGCCAGGGCCTCACCACCCTCACAGGCAAGAATTTCTTCAGATATCCACCCCTTTTTGTAGGCTCCAGCCATTCCACTAATAATAATTCAAAGGATTTAGTACCCTGGGAGGAGTGTTAAAAACTGCAACAGCAGAAGACCGATGCTGAAATACGGCATCAGAGTTTATGCATCATTACACACTTTTTTCCATGCATACTCACAAAATGCCAAATGATATATTGACAAGCTCATGTATTTACTGATTCAAGCCTGTAAATTGTTTACTTTGGTGAAATGATTGGGAATTTCCAAAGGCTGGGGCAGCAGCACTGACCAAGGAAGTCACCATCCCTGGAGGGATTTAAAAGATGTGTAGGTGTGGCACCTGGGGACAAGTGGTGGGCTTGGCAGTGCTGGGTTAATGGTTTTACAGATCTTTTCCAACCTAAATGGTTCCATGATTCTGTGATTCTCTGATCTGAAACAACCAGGAAAGAGTGCATCTTGATGCAGCATGGTACTATGCACATTTCATGGAGTTAAGCTAAAATCTTGCACTTCTGAAATCATTAATCTCATCAGTAATACGTATGTGGCAGAAAGCTACAGAAACAGATGAGAACTTTGCTAATGTTGCAATCACTTTTCTGTATATTAAGTGAATGTCATACAAAACTCCTGCTTGAGCAGCATTTTCAGAAGACTTGCTTGTCTCAAGCGGAGGTACACTGCAGATGTCTGTAGAGGAATATTTTTCATGCACTGAATAGTTCATATTCTCCTACATTTTTCTTATGGGAGTTCCTAGTCCTTTCAGTCACCTTACCCCTTAACCATGACTAGAATATGCTGTTAAAATTAGGAACTGCTGCTCAAGCGAGGAGCAGTATCCTCTGCTTCATGAATATCCCATGTACATTAATGTTCACGGTGCTGCTGCCCACCTAAATCATTCAGATTAGTTAGCTGATGCGAATTCGAAAGAGATGGCTAAGTGCTCTTTAAATTTAACCATCTCTCTTAAAATTTGCTTATCTTGCTCACATTCCTGCCTGAATAGGTATAGTTTAAAGGGCAGTGGAAAATTTCTGTACATGGCAATTACCATTCATTATTAATAGAAGGTGTTGAACTGAAGTCCTAAGCAAGGAATCCAGAGGGAATGCAAATTCTTCCCTCAAAAAATACTCTGTATTCTCCCACTATGCATTGGTGCGTTTATACTTGTACAATCTAAAATTTGCTTTTAACAAAATTAAAGCTGGCACTTGGCTGCACAGGGAATTGTAACTGTGAACCTAGCTAAATGATGATAACACATGCCTAAACAGGTGGGAAATATTAAAGTCTTAAGTGTTACTGCTTTCAGAGAGACAACTCTTGGAAAAAACCCTTTAAGCATGTCAGACCAGTTTTTATATGCTCTTGTGCTTTATTTTTAGAGTAGCATTTGTTGCTGTGTATTTTCTCACAGGAAGATATTCTTTTTGTTTGTCCAACAAGAGGTTCTGCCCCTTACTGTCATCCAGCCACGAAGGTCACTGGGTTATGAAACACTCATATGGACAGAACTCGTTAGAGGGATGGTTTGGGTCTCTTGTGATGTGAAATGGCACTTTCATACCCACCAGCCAGCACCTGGTCTCTTACTGCACCACTGGGTTGTAGCAGTCCCATACATTAGGAAAAATTCTGTCTTGGCCTCCCTCTCTGCATTAATTTAAATCTTCGAATTAGGCTAGAGCTTAAAATAATTCAAACTACCTATGGTTTTTCAACTAAATATTTTAAGTTTCCCAAGTCCACTATTTTATTTACTCTTCAAAAGTGCTGGATTCATATTAGAAAAAGATTTATCTGAATGGCAAGCAGAAATCATTACCCAGGCAGATAAGCCTATAAAGCATTAAAATTTATCTTAATACAAAATAGAGGGCCTGGTCGTGGCACTCTCTGCATATTTGTCTAACAGACATGTTACAGAGAAATGGTCCAAATGAGCTTAATAAATCTCTTTCTTAAACTCACAAAAGACCACATCCTCACTTCCATAATTCTATTAGAGTCTGCTCCTCTGGAGGAGATAAAAGAAGAGATAACCTCTCCATTCAGAATATAAAATAGCAATTGTTCAGCTGATGATTGGAATATTTCCAGCAGAAGGACTTAATTATGGAACAAAATTAGCTCAATCTGACCTTTTTAGAGAATAATGCAAAACTAAGTTTTTTGCAAATGTCTTCCTGGAATAACTGAAATAAGGAATAATTTACTTCCCTCTTTTTACAAGAGCAAAAGGTGGCAGAATACGATAGCAGTGTTCTTGGGGAGATGACAATCCAAGGATGATAAGACAGTATGTGCAAAAAGAGATAATGTATTTTAATAGACTAGCTGATAGAGTTTAAAAACAGAGAAGCTTTCAGACATGCAAGACCTTTTCAGCAAGAGCAGGTTTCCCTCAGTGAAACGAAATTGTGAGCTTAATAACTAGGTGGTGTAATGGTTGTGTCATAGGAAGGCACCAAAATGTATGGTATCCATATCCATTACATACTGAAAGCTGCTCTTGGGATAAAGACAAACCCTATTGTTCCAGTCTCTGTTTTATCTCTGTGATAAATAGGAATAAGTACCTGCACCCACAGACCAACAGGCTGGGGATGATGCTGGTGTTAAAGCACTTCCCTCCAGGTGTTTAGTTCCATGAGTTTATCTGTATTGAGGCACTCCTCACTAGGAAAAGGGGAAAAAAAACCTGACACAAACTGGAAAGAAAAAACTCATCTGTTTTATCAGTCCTATCTCTGATTTCATGACATTCTGAATGCTCCTAAGCCGTGCTGATACCACTGCGTACAAGAAAAAAAGGCATGAACAGGTGGTGATATTAACAGGCTTCTTATGGTTCTAAAAAATGAGATAGAAATGTTTCATGTCATGAAAGTCAACATCAATCATCATCCATCTTGTGCAGATATGGAAATCAGCCAGTGTGGTTCTTGCTGAGGAGGCGTGAGATATTCTTTTGCATCAGAGCTGTTGCTCTGGACACAAGTCATAATTTGTTTAATATAGATGAATGAGGAGAATATTACTAACACTGCCGTCTTTTCTTTTTTATTTTCATTAAACTGAAAGCTCCCCCTCCTGGCACATTCCCTGAACTGAATGCAGGTTCTGACGTCTACTTATAGCAACAGGACATTCAGAAAGATTCTTTAGAAGTAGTATATTATAGTTTCCCAAGGATTTCTCATTTCCTCATCCATCTATGGGACTTGATATGAACTGATTTAACACCAGGGCTTTGTCCTAGGGCTTCTTCTATAATTTTAATTTTGTTGTTTTTCCAGGCAAAGACTTATGGTTTCCACTCTGCTGCATATTATGCAGAGTAAAGAAAACAACTTTTTCAGAAAGTTTGAGTGTTCACCTTTGTGTTCCTTCAGAGTGATCGGTGTAGCTCAGCTATAACTCCACCATCTAATTTCCTAATAAATGCCTTGGAATAATTTTGAGAAATCTAACGGATCTCTCTGAAGCAATGCTGCAGCTCTGCTGAGAGCAGACCCTGACCAGACTCAGGGAATCTGCGAGCCAGGGAAAACAAAAAAGCAGAGAGGGACATGTTTAAGTCACAATTTTAGTAACTGCTGTAACTGCTCTCATCTCATTGCAGCCTGTGTTTCGAGGACTGCCAGTCCCTCTAATCCCCTGAATCAGTGCAGTCACTTACGTGCTTAATATGATGAACTGATTTGTCACTGAATTTCTACAGCCATACACTTATGCAAAGAAAGGGGAAGACTTTCCCAGCATGTACAGCCACAGGATCCTGTAGTTCCCATAAATACCTACGTTTTAATTTTGTTACAGTCCCTGTTACCATCTCTCAATTCCAAACAGGCTGACAAAGGCAGTGACACTGGTTAGGGAGCTTTCATTAGATTTGCCATTGTATTCAAAGACATCATCTCTCTGTGCCCTTAAAAATTATTTATGGGGAACAACATTTTACTGGAGCGTGAAGGCAAGAATGAAGGCTCCTGTGCAGGCAGGGTTGTGCTGGAGCCATGCTTTCACGTAGCCATGCACACCAACCCTCTGGCCACACAGAGGAAAGTGAAGGAGTGTGAAGCAGGGTAAAATAACCTCATAATAATCTCAACTCATTGCTGAGCTGTAATAGTAAAGTGAGAATGAATGAATTAATTATAACTATGTCTTCCTTTCGGGGCTTCCCCTGAATACCAAGGGGGTATTTTTTTATATGGTAGTGATGCTACTTTGTTTTTTATGCAGTTCAATAATAAATATGACAGGTTTCAGTTGCAGAAGAGTGGCTATTTTAAAGTCTAGCGTAGAGTAACAATTTACTACAGATGCATGAATGAAGTAGGTCTATTAGGCTTGGCACATTAGGTCTGGAAGTGGGAGCATTGCTGGCCTGGCACCTTATGCCACTTTCCTGTTCCCTCTCCGTGGTTACAAAATTCAGGATTGACCTACACAAAGAAAGATGCTCGCCCTAAATGGAGCAGAGCTCAGCTGCTGAGGCAGTGAGGCCAAAGAGCTTTCAGTGCCATTTACAGCAAAGAAGGGCTGTACATAGGGCAGAACATCAAGTGCAAGTTTGCCATTTGAAGCCAATTCAGAGTAATAATAAAGTAACAAATGACACGTTCATTATACCCATGAATATAGGTACACACCCCCCCATCTGTATTCTTGTTAAATCCGTGCTATATAGATGCATATGCATGTGTCTTCTTAGAAATGTCTTAAAAGCTGCTTTTATTGTCATAATGAAAGAGTAGGACTCCTTTGAGAGCCATTTGTCTGCAAAACTACTGTAAACTTCCTTTGAGTAGGCTGTCTGCACTCAAGAGAGTTAAATCAGTAGAACTTTGACGAGACCAGAAGACCTACTGATATCTAATTAATGTGGAAATAATTGTTGTAATCATTGCATTTCTCTACAAAGCATGTACTGAAAAGCAGTTACATGATTTAGTGAGCATCAAATCAGTTTGATATGCAAATGGAGGTATGGACTACTTCATAATTCTGGTAGTATTTAAACATTTGTTTATAAAGTTGAGAAAATTGGAAATGTCAACAAATGGGGTCCAAAAGCGATGTCTTTTATCAGCAGAGACTTTCTTCAGAGTTTTTGCTGTACACCTTTTAGAGTCAGTAGGTTGTAATGACAAGAGTAACAGCAATGCCAGATGTGAGGGTACTGCTGGGAGTAAAGTGTGGAACCGTCATTCCTGCACCTGACACATTCCGACGCTTTTCCTCCAGCAGGAATAAAAGGGAGCAATTGTAGTGCTCTCCAGACTACCCCTGAGCTCTTACCTTTTTGCTTTTAAGGGGCCGTGGAAACAACCTAAATTGTCTTTATCTATTTAATGTAGATTCAATTAACTCAGGTTAATGACTATGGGATGGAGCTCAGGGAGTTGAGAGCTGCTCTCATGGTTCAGCCTGGCTTGTCCTGTGGCATAAGCTGCATTTTTGGGTGGAGAAAAAAGGAAAAGACAATGAGTCCTGCCAGGACAGGATCAAACAGAATCTACAAGGAAGTGTAACCATCACCTCTCGGGCACATGCAAAGCCCATGGCTGCATCCAAGTACAGAAATACAACACAGAGTTGATCAAATCATGTACAAAACAACTGCAGCTTATCTGTCTGCTAAACCGTTACTCTTAAACTCAGTACAATCAACACAAAGTCCTTGGCAGTAATAAACTGTGACCTAAGATTTAGATGAGTATTTTGTCTCGGATGTATCTTTGCTACATATATTTATCATGGCCAAAAGAGAGGATACCGAATATTTTTATTTCAGGAGGAGTGCAAAATTGCAAATTGTTCCCAGGAACTATGGAAAATTATGTAGTTGCACGATATTTAATGGCATATACTTCTGAAATCTTACTTGGAAGATTTTAACAGGATCACTCAGAAGAGCCCTTGCTAACCCCTTCTCTTTTCATTTACTTTAACAGGATTTCTGAGCACCGGGGACCAAGCAGCAAAAGGAAACTATGGCCTCCTTGATCTAATTCAAGCTTTGCGATGGACTAGTGAAAATATTGGGTTCTTTGGTGGTGACCCATTAAGAATAACTGTTTTTGGATCTGGTGCAGGCGGTTCATGCGTCAATCTGTTGACTTTATCCCATTATTCTGAAGGTAACCGTTGGAGCAATTCAACCAAAGGTATTATGCAGGTTGCAAATTTTGACAATTTTGGTGTCTGCATGCCACCACCATTAGTACTATGTGATGTTCTGTATATTCTCTTTGTTTCTATGAACTGTTGAGTTCAGCTCAATATTAAGAAACTTTTTAAAGTCAGTACAAGCTTCCTTCTCCCTCAGCTCTTCTCTGCATGTTTAAATTTTGGGTCACTTTCTTCTTTTTCCTATGGAGCTTTGTAGAAACACTTTATAGCCGCCTTCTGAACAGCATTTTCTTGGTGCATCATTTTTGTCTCTTTTCTTTCTTACCTAAGGGTGTCCTTTTTTGGAAAATCAGTCAGTCATGCTCACAGTAGATGAGGTCATCTATATTCAGACAGTTGTGAAAGGCGTGTTTAGTTTCTCCCGAGGAGCAGAATTTAAGGAAAACTAAAATGACACAGTTTCTCTTTTCAGGCTAACAGCTGAATTGCTTAAAACTATTATTTTGTGTGAAGGAAATGAGTAACTAGTTCAGAAATCTTTTGTCTGAAACTGCATGAACTTCACTTGCTGTCATCTAATAAAAGAATGGTTGAATGTTTTGCATGCATGATCCAAAATTGTCAAAGCATCCAAGTTGCAAATGGATTTCCTTCTATATGTTTTTTTCCTATTCCATAACTAACACCTTTTCTCTCTAGTTGAGGCAGACAACAGGAAATTAAAATCATGCTGTTTGAGGCACCCAACTTATTTTTTCCATCATTTTTGCACCACAGTTTCACACAGTGTCTCTCATTTGCATGGCTATTGCTTATTGATCATGTTACTTTTGTCTTACTGTTTTCACATATTTTTATCTGTATTAGTTTTACCAGAGACACCACACTGTGCCCGGTGCATATAATCCTCCACTAATTTCTATTGCTGTTATCTCCATGGGGGACTAATTGGCTGGTCATAAAAACATAATTCTGCTGACATTAAAAGAGCTGCATTTCCCCAAAGTCATGTTACAAAGACCACTGAGGTCAGTAGAAGTGAGAGATTCTTTAGACCATGCCATTATGCGTTTTTAAATGAGAGAAAAATATAACTTCTATGAGAAAAGTCAAGTGGAAAATAAGACCGTGGTCTCAATTTTAGTCTAGTTCCACAATTTGATTTTTAATGTAATCTCTTTTTTTCTTCCATAATTACCTGCACTTAAATAGGAGATATTTAAAAGAACAAGCCTATAAGAACAAGATGTAAGCATTACCTCACTGCACTGTGACCTGAAGGTCACAATGCACCATCTTCTTTTTAGCAGAACTCTCAAAACAAACTTTATCATCAAGGATTAACTCCACTTCAATGAGGACAATATCTTCCCCTAACTCTTTACTTGGTGTTAATATCAATCTTCTTGGTATAACGTGACATCAATGCAAAATGCCGTCTTTACAATATTTGGACAGTCATGTGTTGCCTCCTATCAGCAAATGATACCCTGTCATATCCCAACACAAGGCCAGAATTCTGCCAAGAGCAGAATTTGTTCAGGGAAACTGAGGCACTAAGTTTCCAACACAGCAGATCAAGGCCTTTTGGAGGGGTCTGAAGAAGATTCAGTAAAAGTAAGTTTTTAAGGATTTCTTTTAGAAGAAAGCAAACCCATGCTTTGATGAAATTTGGATTTAAAAGAACAACTCACCACGCTCCCATGTATGATATAAATTGGTCAGGTTCAAATAAGAAAAGTTATTTCCTAACATTTCCAAACCCCCTTTTGTTTCATGTTATTTTGCTTCACATTCACATCTGAAAGCTGGAAGGAGGACTTTTTACAAGAGCATGTAGTGATAGGACAAGGGGGAAGGGCTTAAAGTTGACAGAGGGCAGGGATAGCTCAGATATTATGAAGAAAGTCTTCCCTGTGAGGGTGGTGAGGCCCTGGCACAGGGTGCCCAGAGAAGCTGTGGCTGCCCCATCCCTGGAAGTGTCCAAGGCCAGGTTGGATGGGGCTTGGAGCAACCTGGGACAGTGGAAGGTGTCCCTGTCCATGGCAGCGGGTTGGAACTGGACGAGCTTCAAGGTCCCTTCCAACCCAAACTATTCTAGGATTCTGTGATTCTATGATTGTCAACCAGTGTCTTTCATAAGCTCTAAATTCAGAAGCTCTCTTCCATTCTGTCGTTTCTCTCTGAAAGATTCCCTTGGCACTTGAGAGGAGGAATTCAGCCTATCTCAAGATGGAGCTGTTCACAGCCACCCACCTGTGAGTGGGCAAAGCAGCACCCATCTTCAGAAAGCGCTCTGAAAATATAGATGAATATATGCAAATTATTATTATTTACTGTGGTGAGACTTTGAATAAGAGTCACAAAGCACTATGGCCCATTGAACATTTAAATCTTCTTTCCATCAGTTTGAAGCCCACAAGCAATAATAATCATACACATTATCAGATAAACATGTAGTTCTCCATCCTGTGACGTACAAATTTCTGCCACGAATTATGTGACAGAATGAAAATAATTTTTCATACCATTCATTTTTCACCAAACGATTTGAGTGGAGGAATAGCTCTGTCAGCATTCTTTAGCACAAGGAGGGATGTTTAGTTTCACTTCCTCAGATGACTTTATGGCCAAAGGACTTGACCACTTTTACTTAATCCAGCATCTGATGTTTATGTAGCACTTAGCAAGCCACAGTGTTTGTATCAGCATTTTCTTGTACGTAGCTTACACTTCCTGTCCTTGTTCAGACATATTTAATAAAGCAATAAAAATAGATTTACACAATATGCAAAAACCCACACACATCATGAATTATCATAAAATACATCTTTGTGAAAATTCAGCTTTGTCATTTAGTTACATTTATTACAACGCCTGGATCCTGTGTGGTAATGCCACTGACTTTGAGCTGATTTATGCTAGCTCAATATCTGACCTTATAAACATGCAAATATATTTTTAGCTGTTTATAGCTCAAGTTCATTCTTATTTTTACTCATATCTTGCAAGGAAATAATATTTTGGATATGACTTCTCATAAATTTAAGAGGAAGCTTGAGTTTACACATTTCAGTCTCTACACCTATCTAATTTGAAGACTTTTGGATTAGGACCTAATACAATCTAGAATGATTTTAAAATTCCTGAGAAGCTTGTAAAACGTTTCCTGCCAGCAACAGATTCCAACTTATTTTTGAGTGTACAGGGTCTGGTGCTGCAGTACAGGCTGTAAAAGCATTTCTCTGATTTGATTTAGACGCTGGGGAGGTTTTTTATCAATAGAAATATGTTACTTAGCAAAGTAAAAGCCATCTTGTGCATTATTGGAATAAATTTCTGAGCTAAGCTGATCGCCTTGATTCCAGTTCCTCAAGTGGGAGTATTGAACTATTCATCAAGCATTGGACCAAAGATTCTTGGTGGAATTGAGTGAGGCCAGGTGTCACTTTCCGTCCCTAAGTGAGTCCACCAGAGTGAGTGGAATGACTCCAGCACAAGTAAAACAAAATTTTTACCCATATATCTTAAACCAGCGTAATTTTTGAACACTAGCGACCATTTTGTGTTACACAGAGTGACTTACAGGAGGTAGGGTGCAGTATAAAATATTTTCCAGTAGTCTGTGCAAAAGGTGTGACACTGAAATGAACTTCTATGAAAATTTAAAAAAACCCCTCACAAAACAGCAGAAAGGCCACAGTTACCTAAATATAGTCTAAATACCTATTAAATACAGTCTAAATTACCTAAATATAGTTTCTGAGCATTATTTTACACAAGGTTCAAACCTATAATCTCTTTTAGAACCCAAAGTACCCTCCTCAAATGGAGTGGAAAAATGCAAAGGGAGTATCAGAACAAGGATGAGTTTTGATTGCATTAAAGCCAATAGGAAAATATTTGCATTAATTCACTGCCTACAGGGGGGTGAAGCTATCATTCACGACATGTTTTAAAAATTCTTACAGAAGAGAGAGGAAAACTTCAATTTTGACATATTTTGTTATTTCTTTGGGTAGAATTCCTGGTCCAGAGTGCTAATTAAATCAGCATAAATTCAGGTTAATTGCACTGAAGTCTTTGGGATTTACTGCAAGTTTATATGCACTGCCAGATCATTCTGTCTCCCTTAACTAAATACCTGAACATATGTTCAAAACTCTGAATTACAAAGCTAAACAGTGTAAAATATATCATTTCCCTTTTTATGTAAGTGTGATCAATATAAACCTTAAAAAAGCTCCTTACAAGAAAGGATTTTGACTTAGGCACTTACAAATTTAATAGCTGCCTGGTACCTTCTCATCTATTACTCCAGAATATAAACTTTTGCAGTGATATACAATTTAAAAGCACTGCATTTTTCAAACCGAGTTTAATCCCAAAGAAAACATTAAAAAGTGTAATAGATTTATTTAAGACACAGTTGTATGCATGCATGCTGCTGATGGCTTGAACAATACCTAAAACTTCAACCCATTTCAGAGACCTGATGGCTTTTCCACCAACCTATAAGGTGCTTTAAGAATTTTTTTTAACCTCATAGTGTTATCCTACATAAGGTAATGGTACTCCTTTTTCTTCCTGAGCTTTTTTTGAAAATCTGTTGCTCAGCTGGACTATATTGAGGGAGAATCATTTGCTTCAGCACGTACTGCATTTATTTTGTGCACGCTACCTGTAGGTACAACAGCAGTCAGATCTCACCATCCCGTGTATTTAAGTACTATTAAGATTCAGGTATCTCTTCTGTTAAAGTTTTCTATTGTTTCAAAGAACTCCTTTGAATCTTTCAAAGTCTGTGGCTGTTTCAAGGTCACTTCAGTAGTTTTCAAATATTTCTCCCCACAGGACTTTTTCAAAGAGCAATAGCTCAAAGCGGAACAGCTCTCTCCAGCTGGGCAGTTAGTTTTCAGCCTGCAAAATATGCCAGGATGTTGGCTACAAAAGTTGGTTGCAACATGTCAGACACTGTAGAACTGGTGGAATGTCTACAGAAGAAGCCTTATAGAGAACTTGTCGACCAGGACATTCAACCAGCAAGATACCATATAGCCTTTGGACCAGTAATTGACGGCGATGTGATACCAGATGACCCTCAGATCTTGATGGAACAAGGAGAATTCCTCAACTATGACATCATGCTGGGAGTTAACCAAGGAGAAGGGTTGAAGTTTGTTGAAAACATTGTGGATAGCGAAGATGGCATATCAGCCAGTGATTTTGACTTTGCAGTTTCTAATTTCGTCGATAACTTATACGGATATCCCGAAGGCAAAGATATATTGAGGGAAACTATTAAATTTATGTACACGGACTGGGCAGACCGACACAATCCCGAGACCAGAAGGAAAACACTGCTGGCTTTGTTTACTGATCACCAGTGGGTTGCACCAGCAGTGGCCACAGCAGATCTTCACTCGAATTTTGGATCGCCTACATATTTCTATGCCTTCTACCATCATTGCCAGACAGATCAGGTACCTGCATGGGCAGATGCAGCCCATGGAGATGAGGTTCCTTACGTACTAGGAATTCCCATGATTGGTCCTACTGAGTTATTTCCTTGTAATTTCTCCAAAAATGATGTCATGCTAAGTGCAGTGGTGATGACGTACTGGACAAACTTTGCAAAAACTGGGTGAGTACCAGATAATGAGTGGTCTTGTATGCAAACTTTGGATGGAATGGTGCTTTCCATTGGTTATCTCCCTTGGGAATGCCTGTGTACTTGTGGGATGAATAAGAGATTAAGAATTGAGTTGGATATTTATGTTTACTGTAATGTCCCTTGGCTCACTAATACATTTTAGGAAAAAGAGGGGAAAATATCTTTGCAGACTTTCTGCAAAGAAATTTTAAAATATACACAAAACTAATTAAGGAAACTCTAGAAAAGTGTAAAGCTAAGCATTTAACATATGTGTATAGTTAAAACCAGCTACAGTAGTACCTGCTTTTACCCCACCAATGCTTTCATCCTATGAGACAGAAAATTATATAAATACTGCATCGAATATAATACAGCTTCTTTTAGTAGTACATTTGGTCTTTAATTGACCCTTCTGACCACAAAATATGTGACTTTAAACTTGGAAAGTTTTAATTATTTTTTTTCACTGGAGTTCAAAAACCTTTGCTACCTTTGACCACTGTTATTTTTGACTATGCATTGCAGAGTTGTGCTCTGCCATGATCCTTCCCCTCTGGAAGGCCACAGATGATTCACAGGAACAGAAATGCAGAGCTGTATGAACTTTATGCTGCTAAAAAAGACAAAATCTTAATGTTCTCTCACACTTGTCTCTCATAGACATTTGTCCACATCACTACACCCCAGGCAATCTTCCCTCAGCAGTGCAAGATTTCACTGTGAGAGCAACACCAACATTTTGGAGAACCAGGGAAGCTGCTGAAGTCTGTGTAAAAGAAGGGTTCATTTGCATAATGCTGTTTCTAATCAAGATTATTAAGGCCTCTAATTTTAGGGAATAGCACTCTGCTCCATCCAAAGGCAGACTTAAACATTTAGTATAAAATCTTAATTATGTTAATTTTATAATTCCGTTTGAAATGCTTTGTAACATTGGAGATATCTTTTTCTTTTAGTGACCCAAATCAACCAGTGCCGCAAGACACAAAATTCATCCACACAAAACCAAATCGTTTTGAAGAAGTAGCATGGACCAGATATTCTCAGAAAGACCAACTGTATCTTCACATTGGATTAAAACCACGAGTTAAAGAACACTATAGGGCCAATAAGGTGAACCTTTGGTTGGAACTGGTACCTCATCTGCACAATCTTAACGACATTTCACAGTATACCTCTACCACAACTAAAGTGCCATCGACTGATAATACTTTCAGACCCACAAGGAAAAATTCTGTTTCAGTTACTTCAGCCTTTCCTACAGCCAAACAAGATGACCCCAAACAACAACCAAGCCCATTTTCAGTGGATCAAAGGGACTACTCAACAGAATTGAGTGTTACTATTGCGGTTGGCGCATCTTTGCTGTTCCTGAACATTTTGGCCTTTGCAGCGTTGTACTACAAAAAAGACAAGCGGAGACACGATGTTCACAGGAGATGTAGCCCACAACGTACCACTACCAATGATCTCACCCATGCACAAGAAGAGGAGATAATGTCCCTCCAAATGAAGCACACTGACTTGGATCATGAATGTGAGTCCATCCATCCACATGAGGTGGTTCTTAGGACCGCCTGTCCCCCAGACTACACGCTAGCTATGAGAAGGTCTCCTGATGATATCCCCTTAATGACGCCCAACACCATCACAATGATCCCCAACACTATACCAGGGATTCAGCCCCTACACACATTCAACACATTTACCGGAGGACAGAACAATACTCTGCCCCATCCTCATCCCCACCCCCATTCACACTCAACAACCAGGGTATAGCCAGACAAGATGAAACAAACTTTATTTTTTGATGGATTACAGTAGGTGATATTACTGAAGATTACTTGGCTTTCAACCTACAAGACTCTTACTATTTAAATATGGAGGAATATTATGTGAATATACATATCAAGAACATTTGGGGTTTTGAAAAAAATGAATTGTACATATATCAAATGAACTTAAGAAACAACAAAACAAAAGAAAAAAAAAACAAAAACAAACAAACAAAATAACAAAAAACCCAACTGTTTGCAATTGCTTGAAGCAGTTGTCCTGAATGATACTTTTTCATTCACATTCAAGTATTAATTTTTTGAAGATTTAAGTTACATAATGGAATTAGGCATGTGCAACACAAACAGGAAAGAACTATGACTGAAAATTTTGAAAACCTATAAATATGCACAAGGGACACACTAATGGAATGTCAGATAATTTTCACCAATTTTTATTTGGACCTGTTTTCTTGTGTAGACCATATTTACATATTTGAATAAGTACACAAAGCACCAATGCTGTTAAGGCCTTAGAAAGGGGCTCATGCTGAAATCTGCCAGTCTGAGAAGTTTTACAGTCTGGCAGGTACAACATTATCACATAAGTGCTGTCAGTATAAAAGTTGCGGGAATAAAGGAAACTGGATATTTTTAGCACGATGTGCATGATAATTTATATGCTTGGTGGCTGTGCTGCTGATTAAGCCGTAATTAAAATTCTTCTCATCCCATTGGAGTTTTTAATAGAAGCTTTTTCCATCAATTGGCACAACCTAAAGAAGTTTTCTGAAGGGGCAAAAGTAATTACAGTAAAATATTTCATGGTAGCTTCTGAAAGAGAAGGGATTGCAACAGTTCTTAAAGGTATATATGGCATTCTAGGTGGTGGACCCTCACTGATATGAATCCCCAACAAAAAATGTATATTAATAATGTTCTTTTTCCTTTCCACCTAAATAATTTCTAATTTTGAAATAACTATAACTTTAATGGAATCTCCTTTGTTGAAGGATTTATAATTTGCTGTGATTTAGTTACCAAATATTTAGTTCAAATTGATAAGGTAAGGTGTGTCCAAAAATTTAATTGCAACGACATTTTGCCATTTAAAAATGCCCCAATATTACTGCTCTGATTACACCTTTCAGTTTATTGTTTCAACTCATGTTGCATGTTACAAAGTTTACTTATAATACTTTAATATAATGTTAATTCCCTTTTTGCTATACATTATCTTTGTCATTCCAATGAATTCTCTAGACCAGATGGCAAGAGTGTAGAAAAAGAGGGTATATAAGAATTGGGAAAGAGCCAACAAGTGGAAATTTAAAAATCTGGATACTACGTATGTTTGTGTGATTTGAAGTGAATGTTCTAAAATCACGAGAAGTTTTTCATTCCCCTGTTGCTTTCCAGTAATTCTATACCACGGTCCTTTCAAAAACGTTTGTATATGTAATCAGATGTACATTTATATAAAAGAAATAATTGAGATGGACTTAAGAGCACATCCCTGATAAATACTTTCTCTCTTACCTGTACTATATTTCTATTAGACTAAAGTTATGTGATTTTTTTTTACATTTTTTCAAATTACTAGCAATTTTGATAGTTTGTAAGATAATGCGAAGAACTTTCTCTGACAAACTAACTGCAGTAACAGAAACATTTCTTTTCAGTTACTCTTTTTCAAGAATGAAAGCTTATTACACACAAAAATTGTATACTACTTGATGGAAAATTACTTTGTATTTCTTGGCCATATTACTGGTCACTGAGTGAAATAAAGATAATCTGGATAATGAATATTATTCCAATGTTAAGAGACCTGATCTTTGCTCATTAAAGAGCTAAAATGTTTATTGCTGTTTTGTCATTTTTTAATGAAGTAATGGTAACTGTCTCAAATAAAGAGTAATATCTTAAGACCATTCTGGTTTTTGAAGACTTGAGCATGCCTTCTACAATTAATAAAACTGCATATTTATGGGCCAGCCCCACCACAGCCACTTCTTACAGAAATATTGATATTGTGATTGTCATCACACGTAAATCTCCCCTAGATTTCAGGAATGAGTTAAAAATGCAATATCGACGCCAAAGAAAGGATGAGGAACAGGCCTAATTGAAATAAATCTGCAGTATTCCATGATGGGAAAAGAAATCACTTGGGTTTTATTGGATGATTGAACTTTTATTATAAAAATTGCTGGGAAGTTTAAAGCATGTTTGCTAACATCGAGCACAGACATTAAAAATTAAGCTGAAACCAAAATAAAGTACTGTAATTTCAGTTATTTTATTTACCTATTAAAAAAATAATAATATTGTGTACTTAATTAGTGCTTGTTGCAGTCCCCAGTTTTAAATTAAGGTCTTTTTGTAGAAGCATAAAAAATAGTCTTCAAAATCCAGGGCGGTCTGTGTGCAATTTCTGCCTGATGTGGTTGTGCTTTTAGACTGTGACCTGCCAATGTAAACCAATAAAAAGAATTGTCTGCCATCTGATAATTATTGTTTAATAAGAAGATTGTATTTTGCTATGTTGATGAAACAAAACAAAAAAAAATACAAAAATATTGATGGCCATAAAACAAGATATTAATGAAATATGATTTTATGTGCTTTTCTTAACTTTATCAAAACCAAAATAACTTTCTACTATAGTTTATTTGTGGCCATATATCTATATATCTCTATATATACAGTATCTGGTAATTGTTTACTTTTATTAGTTACAAAATAAATGATTTAGGTAAACTGAGCATGACACTACACTTTATTTCTGTCAGCCAATAGTATTTAAAATGTGAAAGATGAAGGCAACAACACAAATTTTGTCACTTCTGTTGGGAAAAAAAAAAAAAAAGTCCATTCCTGTGATGCAGATACTGTGAATGATATTTTAAGTGGCTACTTTATACTGACGTTACAGCAGCTGGCTTTCCAAAAGTAAGATGGTGTCCCACGTTTTAACACAACATTAAGAAAGAGCAAGAGATGTTTTAAAGCTGAAATGAGAATATAAGAAGTGGTTTTGGAATATCTTCATGTGCTTCATGGAATATAAGTTTGTTCTTTTCAAAATATTTTATCTGTTTGGTTTGTTTTTCATGGTAGCCTACACAAAAGCAAAACTGAGTGTGATATTTAATTTCTTGTATCATCCCTGAACCAGATTTCCAATAAAATTAGGATATGAGTCAGTCTTTGGAAGTTCAGTAAAAATATAAAGAGCCTGCATTTATTGACTTCACACTTTTGTAAATATGTTTGCAGACCTTTTTAAAAAAATGTATTCTACCATTTTGAGAAAAAAAAAATAACAATGGAATCATTGTCTCGTTTATCTATGAAAATTACAGGCAATATAATGTGCTGTGCTGACATTTCTAGGAGAAATAAAACCGATAAAAAACGCATTTCGCTCAATGGTATCTCAGTTGGTTATACCTGGTATTCTCCACCCACAGAAGACTTGCGAGGCATGGATGAACTTCCTGGATATAACCTTCCATAGGAAAATGTAGTCTTTATATTTGTTGTCTGTACTAAACATGGATTCCTGTGTCACAAGTCTTTAATTATCGGATGTTTTTGTTATTCAAACACCCTGAAAACCAGATGAATAGAGGTCTAACAAATAAACATGTTACAGTTTTAAAGACACCACTGCACAGAGGATGCTGGAATTTCTGTTGCCAACTTCACTAGGAGATGAAACAGCTGACTTCATAGGAAGCTGTCAAACATCATGGCATTCCTTTGATGTTTGGAAGTTGTTGCTTTTTCCCTGTGATGTTAGTTTAAAATATTGGCCTTTCCCCCCACCTTTTTTTCTAGTAATGAACAGTTACACACGGTCGCTTTTTAGTGTAAGCAAACATTAGATAATTTAATTATTATTGTGAAAATGTGCTTCCAAATAAATTAGATTAATGGGAAATTCCCTTCAGAGGTTTCGTTATTTTTCATTCAAAGCTCTTGTCAAAATATCTGTTGCAGCAGTTCTGCTTTTTTTTTTTTTTCAGTCTGCAAGCTAAGGGACATTCTCCAAATGATATTAAAAATCTCTTATTCTATTTGAAATAGTAACACTATAGGATTAAGATGCCCTCCTGAGGCCTCCAAGTAAATATGAACAATTTGAAACATGGCGAAGGGGCTCTTACTCTAAACATTCTAATTTGATTGCACTCTGGCATATCAATATATTTGTATGCAGACCAGAAATCGGCAGCATTTGATAAGGTGTTCAAGAGAACTTTGCAGCAGAATTGATGAGCTCATCATCAGCCATGCACAAAGTCCCTTTTCTCTTGGGTTCTGTTCATGACATTGTATAATTAATTTCTTATATACAAGGTTCAGTAAAATCTTAACTTTGTGAAATGGGAAATTGTTAGAACAAGGTAACAAACTTTATCTGGTGGAAAATGTTTGGAAAAAAAACTGTTGAGAGTCACCTAGGAGGTGCAGATTTTTATATGCAACCTGGTTTTGTTCCTTTTTGTTGATACTATAATTCTCAGTAATTTGTACACCTGGGAAACCATTGTTTCTGTAAGAAGCTTTAGTTTCGGAAAAGAATTTAAGTATTGTATGCAAATTGTGGATTAAAACCTGGGTTTCGTGTCCCTTGCTACTGGGATGAATGAAAAACCTCATAGTAGTGCAACAAATTTGTACAAGAAAATTTTATACAGTCTCTTGAAATTTATTTTTTTCTCATTTGAAGATAAAAGTACCATCACAGCAGTAGAAGCCGTGTATTTGTCTCAGAAAATGCCTTTTTGTTTATATATGCATCTCTGTCTCCACATGCATACCCACATGCACTACTGTGGCCAATAAAGGAGATTTCAAAAAATGTGACTAACCAGGGAATTTTACCTTTTTGCACCATTCAAAGGTGTGGAGGTAAGGCCTGCTCCTCATTCTGCATTCTCCACTGTCACTGAGCAGCTGATAAGATGATGACAGTTTTTTTAGCTCCAGCTGAATTAGCATTTATCGTGGGACCATTGGAATCAATGAAGCCCTGACAATTTACACCAGCTATCGATCTGCTTCTGGACCTTTAATGTTCATCATGGCTCATCTCACTGTCCAATTTTGCATATCTTCTCATGCACATGAACACCCACTCACAGAAATTAGTACAAGTATAACTATCCTGATTTATGAGCACTACCAGACTTTAAAACGTGCTTTACAATATGCTTATGGATATTTGCATGTAAGGCCAAAATTCAGGGAAAGTCAGTCTTCTATATTAAAAAGAAAAATCCCTGAAATTACATGGATGCAAAGAAAAGATTTGTACCAGAGTTTGCAGCCTTAGCATGCTGCAGTAATTTTTATTTTAAAATCTATATAGAAAGGAACATTTAGTTCTTCCTGATCCTCAAATCTATATGTTGACCTGTATGTCAAAGACACAATGACACTTTACAGCAGTTGGAAGTCTGCTCTGTTCTGCTCCATTCTGGAAGGGAAGAGGCAGACAACTGGGCCACATGTTGCTATAAATTCAGGACAGAAATAGCCAGATTTTCTCTGTCATCTGAATTTTCCCCTCTCGATGTCAGCAAGGCCAGGCAACAGCATCTGTGAGCTGAGCTTTATAATGACGCCATTAAAAAAAAAAGTGGAGTTTTTAAGTCAATAGGGCTACTCAGTTTTATTGCTCTACAGCTTCAAGAGCCAGTAACTTTTTTCAAATGGAAGTTGATACCACTGGCACTCAGGCGTGATAATACCAGAGCTCAGTTAACAAGAGGTTAGTGAAAGACTCTATGAGCTGATGACACTTCAACTGCATTATTAAAAATACAAAAAGAAAAGAACAAATTTTTCATCTAGTGCTTTTGTTCAGTTACTGAGGAAGTCAGGGAGCCTGACTGGATCTCCTGGGTGTGAAGGATAGAAAAGGAAATCCTGGGAATGCAAAGCAGTTGTGGCTGGACCCGGTGCACTCCACTTGATTTATACACTTGATAAATTTTCCCTGGAATAAAATGAGGAGTGGGGAAGAACCTTGTGGCAGGAGGCAGTTTGGGAGGATGAGGTTTACAGTGTACCTATTTCCTCCAATGGTTTGTAGAAACAACTTCAGCAGTAATTTTAAGCAATTAAGACTATACAAAAGGTTCTAGAAGTAATATATAGTTCATCTGACACCAAATGCATTTTCAGAAAAAGCCGTGCAATATTTCACTGATAGATGACAAACATATGGTTGTACACTGTTGGTTTTTCTACTTTTCAACAGGTTACTCATATGTAGTGGTGATATTTGGCTGAACTAATGAATAAATTATGCTCTTATTTGCATAGAGGTAAGTCTAGAGCAATTTTATGAAGTGGAAAGTTAGACCTACACTACGGTAAATAACAGCCAAAACCAATTACTCTTGGTCAGCTAGTAGAGATTCCCTTGTTCAATCATGTGCTGATTTTTTCTTTAACATCCATCCATTTGTCATAAATATATTTTTCTCTCCCCAGTTATTAACTGGAGTAAGTGTGCCCTGCTCTCCACAGAAGATGAAGATAACAGGAACCATTGGTTTCCTCCCACAAATCGTGACTTCGCTGTCCAAAATCAGGAAATGTAATAGAAGAAAAATAACAAGCCAGGGTTTGAGGTTTGGGATTTGGTTTTTGGGTTTGTTTTGGTTTGGTTTTTTTTCCTATAGGCTTTTTTTAGTATCTTGGTTCTCTGAAGGCTGACGAGAAGCAAGCAAAGGATGCAAGCTTAATTGTTGCAGCCAGGAAACTTTTGGGGCATTTTCCTTTTGCCCTGTCCAGAAGGAAAGGGCAGGGTTAAATTCACAAAAAGAGACTTCTCTGGAAAAACAATCCCAACTGTAGTTCTAAGATACACCACAGAAGTGTGAAAACACTCATAAATTTTGCTGTGTTTGACAGAAGAAGGAACACTTGTAAAATTTAATAAAATACTGGTAATACTTATCTATCTGAGATTATTTTTTTTTAAAACAAAAAATCGTTTTTCAACAATACAGTTTATCTTAAATCTAAAAGGGCTAGTTGGTTACTAGAATTTAGACTGTATTGTAATGCTGCATGTGAATTCCTCTTTGTCTCATACCTGTCCTGGCTCCATTTTACAATTCAATTTAGGGATTATATTTTAAAACTAGAAACTCTCTGGTTTTTTATGGAGTTGTTTCAGTATAGACTATTGCTAGGTGCAGTTTGTCATCTCTAATTCATTCATCATTTACTCAAATGTCATAATCCTTGCATTTATGAATTTATTTTTTCTTGCTTCCTTACAGGTTTCGTTAGGTTTTTTCAAAATTGTTTCTTGTGGGACAAGTGCAATTTTGTTCTTTGTGCCCTCACATCATTGCTACTGTCTCACACAAATGCAAGTATTTGAAATAATTTAAATCTCTGCTTTCTTCACTTAATTTTATCAGTGTTCTTGTTCCTTCGGGTGGGAATTTTGCTTTAAATTATTTTTCTTGTGGCTGGATATCTATCCAGGGATATTAATTTATGAAGTCCCAGCTACAAGAATTGCTATTCAGGGTGGGAATGGAAATTCAGGCTGCTCTAGTGTCTCCAGCATAGGCAAGGACAGCCTCTTGTGGGTAGGTACAAGAATCCCTTCAGTCAATAATGACAGCCATGTGCCAGGGAGTCCACAGCCATCATTGAATTATCCACCACACACAGAATTTTTCCCTTTGAAAGATGCCACAGGTGCCATTTCACAGGGAACTTCGAGGCAAGTGCGTGCCTCCAGACACGAGCAGTGTCTCATAAACTCTGCTGCTTGCTAGATTAAGAACCTTAAAAATTAAGTCATGGCCATGCTTCAGACAAGTGTTGCTGTATTTTTGTGGCTGTGCAGACACTCGGACCTTTGTTCTGAAGTGGGTTTTGTTTCAGTGCCTGTCTCTGTGCTACAGCTGTCCCATGGAGCTGAGCTCCTGCTGACCCCCTACAGGAATCAGCCAAACTTCTGCTGACTGCACCTGAGAAAGACAAGCCCCTCCCCTTGCAGAAGGAATGAAATACAGATGGGCAGCATCAAACCCAATTTTCTACTCGTTTATAACTTGAAAAAGCCCTTTGCTTCCCTTCTTAAGGGAGCAGGAGGGTTGAAGGTTTGGGTATGATTGTAGGAGGTGTTTCTGCTGTAGGTCTGTACTAGATGTTGAAGGTTATCAGCATGAAATTTTTCCTTCCTAAATTTAACCACAATTGTTAGCTGCCTGCTGTAGGAATTTTAGTATTGGATAAATCACAGTCTCCTGGTTATCTGTTTTTCCTTGTTGCCTAAGAGTGAACCAAAAGAGGGTGAACAAATTTACTATCCTTTCTGTCTTTCAGGTACACTTAATTAGGAAAGCCTGACACAAGCAGTTATTTATATGTATATATATATGTTATTGATGATAATTTTTTTTTTTTTTAGTTGCATAGATCAGAATGACAACTTTTACAGCCAGTTTTTATTTTGTTACAATGTGCCTCAGGCTGAGGAAGTAAGACCAGCAGTGATCAGAACTGAATAGGCAGCATGAAGTAATGAAATATTCTCACTTTAAAAACTTGATCGTGTAGAAACTTAATGATAGTAAGCATGGCTAAGATTGAAGGAGGCTGCACATGGCTTCTATAGCACAGAATGCATTTCGGAATGGATTCTACTTTGGGATGATGAGATGGGCTGGAGTCGTTCTTATTTCTCCTATCTTTATAAATAGCTCCAAAATTAGATAGACACATCCGTGATAAGGCACAGTGATGAGATTTACAGCAATTGCTAGTTCCACAATGCTTCATTCCCTGTGATACTGCTTTGTGAGGGGTAAGTACCACTAGGAGTGAGTTAGCAAAGTGGAAATGCAGAACAGAGAAATGCTGTAGGGGAGAGAAAGCAGGGAAGAGGAGCTGGAGGAAAACCAGCAGCCCAGAGGAGTGAATTTTGGAGATCAAACCGCTACTGAGAAGTCTGGCATACCAGCACAAATGGAGCTTCTTGTAGCACTTGGTGAGACTGCTGTGTTTTGCCAGTTTGAGCTTCTTTGATCAAATGGGCTGATTCTCCTCAGAAGTTAGCGTGGGTTTAGACACATTTAACACACAATAGCTGTACTTAACAAAAAAGATTGGCTGCCTGTTCTGGTGCAAGGGAGTCCTTATTTTATGCAGTCAGACATTCCACTTTCTCCTAGTTTTCAGTATGTTTGCAGGCTTCAAACCTTTGTCTAAGGACTACCAGAGATGATAGGAACAGCAAGAGTTCACATGTGAAAAGGATGAGAGTTGTATTTTCAAAAACTGCCCCAAAGCACACGGGGTTTTATTAGCTGTAAGCAGCATAATAAATTATTTCTGTCAGCTTAGCAGCCTCTAGTTACACTGTCACAGTGAGTGGCACTATTTTAACCTGTGTTGAGCATGAAGGTATACAATAGCTGCATTGATGTCAAGCACTTTGCAGAAGGGTTTATGTGAGTATTTTTAGGCTTCTGTGTGGTCTCTGACACCTATTTGACAAGCACTTAAGACCACAAGATTTATAAAAAACATACTTCAGAGCAATACTACATATAAATCATTGAAAACTTATTTTACTGGAGATAGAACTGATTGTCCTGTAAATCATTAGTGTTATTAAGAGGACTATGCAGAACATGATCACTTATGTCTTGGAGAGGAGCTACATTAATGCCTTGCCTGCATTTGTTCAAACCTCTGAACCTCATGCTGTGTATTGCAATCAGATTAAGTGAAAAGCTAAAAACAAACAGAACAAAACACATAAAGCTGATAGCAATACTTGCCACATGCTGAGGTCAAAGAGGTGTAAATCCTGACATATTGATGGCTTCATTGCTTATGAAGCTACTAAACATTATCCATTTGGAGGAGAGATCAATAGGAAAAGCACCAGCTGAAGGGGACTACCTGTGGTACAATCAGCACCAAGTGCATGTCCATCCTGTTGATCTGTAAGGCTTCCGTAAAGCTGCTTTCTCAGGTTAGAAGTCAAGGCTAAGAAATTATGAATTTCAGTAACAGCTGCGAGCATTCTTTGGACTCACTGATTCCAAGATCTTCAAGGAACTCTTTCATTTATTGGAATAATTTGCCAAGAAGTTGCTGTCTCATTAACGCAGATACTGGGCATAGCAGGCTTTGGTTTACAGTAGAGGTGTTTGGGTTGGTGTGATTGCATGTGGTTCACATCTGACCAGTAGAAAAATAACCTTTGCAAATATTGTGACCATTACCTATGTGTCCTGACCCTCAGTCCTGCATTCTGTGTGGCATTTTCTGAGGAGGAGAGCAAAGAGCTTGTGCAGAATACTTACCTGGATATTAGCTGTTTGACTTTCACAAAGTTAATGAAGAGCACTTCTGGGAAATGGGAGATGTCTTGTCTTTCATCCTTGACAACAGGAATTTCCCTACTGGCATTCAGACAGCTTCTGCAATTAGATTTGCATTAATATCTACTCTCTTTTCCATCTTCATTCTTATAGGTACATGCTAATGAAACAAGAGATCTTGAACGTTCTTGTTCAACTTTTGAGTGTAAAAATGTCTTTGCCTGGCTGGTGTTAGTAACACACAGCCCTGGGGTGTTGTGAGGCTGTTGCACAGGTACACTCCAACTTGGTGATTGGAATGCAACAGCTCTGTAGAAGCATGGTGACAGTGTAAAAAAAAATCCAGCTTTAGATCACAAACACTGCAGCTTCCATAGCTCCTCCAGCTGTCTAGGCAGTGCCAAAGTCTCACTGGAAAACCAAGAAAGGTTATCAAAAGTCAGCACTGGCACTGGAAAGCACTCCTGTGCAGGCTGGTAAGGATAGGGGGTTGCAGTCTTCCACAGGGAATTTACAGGCATTGGACTGAAATGCAGCAGGAGGAAGCGACCAGAGAGCTTATTTCAGGTTTTTATCACTGCCATGATGGTAACTGAGCTAGATCTGTGGTCTGGTGTGTGAAGGAAATCAAAACCAGCAAATTAAATCTTGGAAAAAATCTTAAGAATAAAACAAGCATTTTCCGAGCTTAAAATTTGAATTTGAACTGTTGGCTTGCTGGTGACCTTAACTCTCACAGCTGTTACCTCACAGCAGACTTTCTGTGGTTTTGCTGCATACTAGGTGACAGTGGCTAAACTTTTCAGCTGCTTTTTTCCAAATTAGAGCAGATCTGCAGCTACTTCTTCAGCTCCATAATTTCTGTGATCTGTCCACAATCTCTCGGGTAGGTGCTGAGTTTATTTTTTCATGGATGTTCATCCTGGGTCTGTGTTGTTATGGTCAGAACCTGGTTGTGGGTGGTGGAAACTGATCATAGGGGCTGAACATGGAATTTGCAGACTGCAAATCTTTGACACCCCATCTAGCAAGCTATGTAGGATAGAATGCATTTTTCACATAATATGAAACTATTTTTAAGATGGAATCAACAGTGGATAGTTGCATAGAAGAAAGAAAAGTCTTAGTAAAAATCAAAGAGAAAGAAGTGCTATAATAATTTTACCAGTCATTTATTTATTTGTTTAGAAACAAAAATAAAATAAATCATTGTTCATATTTTCTTTGATCAAAATTAGTAACACCTTTTAGTAATATACAGAAAAATAGCCCGTATTTTTCAAAATTTTTGCAAAATTACATTGAAATCATTATTCTGAATGAACTAGTTTTATTTCATATGTTTTCACCAACAAAAAGGAAAGAATAGCAAGAAACCATCATGATTTCTAACCTGCACTGATTGTTTTCCACATGTAAGCCTGAGATGCCTACCCACAGGATAAATCCTCCAACCTCTACGAGCTCGTTCAGCTGCAACATGACCAAGTAGCAGCCTCAGAGCTGCTCTGGGTTAAACTGGAAGTGAGGCATCACATCCCAAGAGCTGGATTCTCTGCCCTGTGGTGCCTGTGAACTGGGCAGCAGTGGCAAGAAGACAGTGGCACTGGATGTGTTTCATCTCGCTTCAATGGAAGATGAGGGACAGAAAGGCACAGACCCATTTTGTTACTAGCAGCAACCCCACTCCAGCTCCTTTCCATGCAGTCCCTCTCACTTACCTTGGACAGATCTGTAACAGCATGAGCTTGTGCCCCATTAGGCAAGAGTTAAAACCTGCAATTAAAAATACTAGTATTTAATTTCAGAAAGTGGAGGCAGGCCAGAATAACCCAGAGCAGACAGCAGGGTCAACAGCAGGCAGGGTCTGTAAATTGACTCTGTCTGGCGTGAGCAAACTGAGGTAAGTGCTGATTAGGCAGGTCTTGTAATGTGCCTTTTGTGAAAACAAATTCAAGCTGCAGCCTTCCGTACACAGCACAGCTGATGATGAGTTGCTACTTAAAGGTCTGGGAAAGCAGCTTTCAGATCCTGAGCTTGTGAGAAAAAACAGCAGGAGGGTGCAGGAATAATGAAAACAAATGTATACTGAGAACTGGACGGGTAACACCGGAGCAGAAGTCAACAGAGTGATGTGCCTCAAAAGGTATCGCAGGAAACTGCAAAGTCAGAGCTGACCCAGGACACCCAAACAGCTTCCTTCTATTAATTACTTGCTGTGCTTAGGTCCTGTCAGGGCAAACAGCATCGGTTATGCTTTTCTTGCCCTGTGCAGGGTGGCACAGCTTTAAGATGCTTCCTCTCCTTGGAGGAAGAGGCTGCAGAATTGCCCTGGCAGGTAGAGTCGATTGGAGGGGGAAGGAAAAGCAGCATTGGTGCTCTTGCAGGGGGGGAGCCTGCAGTCTATGACAAGTGGCATCAGCAGCTGGAGCAGAGCTGATCTGCAGCACAGATAGATGGTGGGGGGTGTTCAGGCTATTCCTGTAAGCCCTAATGATCACCAAAAATTTTCTTTTTATTTAATATTATTTAATATGAAGAAGGTTGTCAGACACCACTTAATGATTCACTTCCCTTACAAATGAATAGTGGAAAACATCCTTTAATCAACAAAACCCTCTCATTGCTGTTGATAACAGGTTTTTTTGCAGGTTTTTTTTTACAAAAAGTCTAATTTCCAGCTGTCTCATATGCACAATTCCCAAAATAGCTGAGCATTTGGAAGCTATTTTATGGGTTTTTAGGTTTTAAAGAACTTTCTGATGGGGAGTGTGAGACCACACTCTCGAGCAGTAGGAATAATTCTTATTGCTGTTATTTAATTTCTGGTCATAGGTACTAATTTTACAAAAAAAAAACCCCAAGAACAGTAGAAAACTACTGTAATTATTACTTGAACTACTCTGCAAAAGACAGCTGCTGTAATTTTACATGCAGCTCTAGCAGCAGCTGTTTATCTAATGAGCTTTGGAAGACCAGCTCTCCCAGCCTGACAGCTCCAAGAAATTCAGAAGCATGGCAAGAAGTGGCATTGATGTTTCAATTAATGACATTCTTTCCTATGAGGCAGCATGAATGAAATGCGTTGGAAGAGTGGTGGAGGCACTGGGAGACACCACCTTTAAATAAGGCTTAAAGCCAGCACCTATCTTTGTGCCAAGAGCAAGAGACTCTCTGGTGCACATATGATAAATAAGTGTATGTGGCCACAGACTGCAAGGAATCTACAAAAGACAGAGGCATTTTGTGGAAGGAAAGAATAATTTTGGGTCTTTGCAGTACGTGTGAGCTGAATAAATGCTATAGGATATTTCTGCTTTGCATAAGCTAGGTCTAAACAGAATATTTCAGATCCCTTGAACAGGAGTCCTGTGGTAGCCCTGGACCTTCATTCAGGAGTTCTCTGCAAGTCCATATGATGCTGCTGCTCCAGTCTAGTGCAGGGTAAGGCTCATGTCCTTAACAGCATTGTGCCACAATGTCCTGCTGTTGCCACCTTCGTGTTAAGCCTCTAGCCAAGCTGTCACTTAAGTGGTCTCAGTGTCTTGCTGTCAGCAGCTGAACCCTAGAAAAATGTTCATATTCAGGTTTGGACAAGGAGGAATCACAAGTTGGAATTAAAGCTGCGTGTCCCATTTGGCTTTGTTCTGATCCACAACCATTCTCAGAGAACAGTTAAAAATAAAATGACCTCTTTCTTTTCCTTGCTGCTGTCATGATTGTCATTCCCCAGCAGATGCCCTAACTTCCCACTGCGCCCCGCTGGCTCTGCTGCCCCTGTTGTCTCTCAGTCCAAAGAGTTTCTGAACAAGAGACAGCCTTTTATGGAGCCTGGCAAAGCTTCAGAAGGGAAAAGGAAAAATCAATACAGCTTCAAAGCAAAGTCTTTGCTTCAGTGAATATGACATTTGCCCTTTCTTCACTAGTGGGAAAAACAACAAGGACACTTACACCAGCAATGGAAATAGAATGAACAACAACAGAGAGACCTTCCAGGTTTGACTTGTAAAGGGAAATAACTTTATAGTCATTGTCCCTATTTGGTGACATCAAAAGCAGGTGTAGGGTGTTAGGCGGTGCAGCCTGGGAATGAAGTGGAAAGTAACACAAAGTCAAAGGGAAGAGTTGAAGGAATTTGGAACAAGAGATAATGGACTCTGCTGAAGAAATGGGAAGAAAGGACACAACACAAAGGTCAGGTC